>NC_086451.1:492079450-492679450 GCF_028390025.1 Pseudophryne corroboree
CCAAAGCTAGATGCTGATGCCGCAACCGTTTAATAACGTGTAAACGCGCACAAACGTGTGCACTGAAGGCTATGTAGCCGCGTCGTAGACGCTCCACGACCAGCTGGTCCTGACATTCCCACAGAACCTGTGGAATGAGCTATTACTGACGTAGGCGATTGTAACTTAGCCTTAAAGTAAGCCTGACTTGTAGTCATTTTTATCCAACTGGATAATGTCTGCTGAGAAACTGGCTAACCCCAGTTGGCCGCATCATAGAGAACAAACAACGTATCCGTATTACGTACTGTAGACGTTCGGGACATATAGACGCGTAATGCGTGTACCACATTCAGAATTCTAGAATCTGCTGTCAACACAGGAACCACTATTGGTTTATTGATGTGAAGAATAAGAAATCGGAATTCGTCCGAAGTTCTGCTTTGTCATGAGAAAACTCAAATACTGTGGCTTGGAATACAAGGCACCCAAATATGAAAACAAAACCCTTGCCGAAGCTAAGGCTAGAAGAAAACGTTTTCCAAGTGAGAAACTTAATCCCCATTTGTTGTAAGGGTTCAAAATATGAAAACTGTAAGAAATCTGAACCCAGCCTCAAGTCGCATGGCGCTGTAGGTGGGATAAATGGAGGCTGCATTTGATGACACCTTGTAGAAAAGGTGTGTACCGACGCAATAGAGTCAAACGTCTTTGAAAATAACTTGACCACACAGATACCTGCACCCTCAGTGCAGATAAACGCAGTTCTCCATCCCACCCCGTCTGTAAAATAACAGAATACGGGTAACTTGAAAGATGATGTCGGAAACTTCCGAGCTTCACGCCCACCTATATAGGCACACCAAATTTTGTAATAATGAGCTGCCGTAAGCGGCTTCCTAGCTCGTAACATGGTTGGTATAACCGATACCGTAATGCCCTATTTCTTTTCTTAAGAGGGCGGTCTGAACCCCCACCCCGTCAACCGCAGCCGCGGTACATAGGTAAATAGGGGTAAAAGAACGGTCCCTGTTGTAACCGGTTGGACGTATTATGAGCGGCCAAAGATCGTGTGCGAGTATGATTAGAGAAGCAAGCTCTCCGAAACCCATGAGATATCACTAGTATGACTGTGACGAACTGTCTTATGATCCGTTTTAGCAACGGAGAGAGCAGCGGAAAATGGTGGAGCCAGATACACGAGGCTGTATGACCACACGAATGTGAGAACCTCCACCGCCACTGCCCTTGTGATCTGTCGTTCTGTACACATACTGAGCGTTTGTAATTGTGGCGAGATGCCCTCATGTATACCTGAGGGTAACCCCACCTGTGGATTCACATATGAAACACCTCTGGATTTAATGCCCAGTTTTCAGGATATAAATCCCGACGGGTGAGATCATCTGTCTAACAGATGTCCACTCGCGGAATGAACCCCGTCGACAACATCACATAATGGTGTTCTGGGCAATTGAGGATTCGAGCTACCTGCCGCATTGCCATGCGGCTTCTTGGTCCTCCCTGGTTGTTGTGTATGCAACTCCCGTTGCGTTGTCTGACTGCACTTGGTCAGACTGAAAGCGAAGCATGTAGTGCATTGTAAATTGCACGGAGTTCCAGGACATTTATCGACAGCAATCTGTCGTGATCCGTTTTAGAACCCCTGTCGCTGATCTTTTTTAACTACAACTCCTGAACCTCTGAGACTCTCGTCCAGAGTATATACACCCTCGCCCCTCTGTGGGAAACGCGAGTGAAGCCCGGCGAACTAAAGCGCTTTGAAAACACATCATTATTCCTAACAGGCGAATACACCAATGTACCGCTAGTGTGCGTGGCTTTTGCACTAATTACTAGATGGTATATTTGTTCTTGCTGGTGTAGTAGGTAAATGTCTTTGATTTACCGTATTTATAATCTTACCTAGGAATTGACGTCGTTCAGACGGAATTAGATGCGATTGTTTTTGAACTTGACCTGCCACCGTAGTATACATTAGTAGCGCAAGTAAGAGGAACTCTGTTGAGACAGAGTTCTTATGAGCAGATCGTCTAAGTATGGAACGATTGTCACTGGCAGGGCTCTGAGATGAGCTATCCTCACCAACATCACTTTGGTAAATACCCGAGGCGTTGACAAGAAGCCAAATGGTAGAACCTGAAATGGTTAATGGTTGTGGCGTTTTGCAAACGCTAGAACCTGTGATGCGGTGACCAAACCGGAATGGGTAAATACGTATTGGGAAGATCAAGTGCAATTATGCAATTTTGTGGCTCCAAATATGCAAATACTAACCGCAGAAAATCCATTTTCAAACTGCAGTAAGTGACTTGCTGATTGAGACTGCGACGGAGCTGTCTGGTTTTGTTACCCCAAACAGAGGGGAATAAGTAACCCTGACTCTGTTGGTGTACCAGACCTGGAAATAAAAACAGCTGAAACCAGCAGAGACTAAATGGCAACCTGCCAAAACGTTCGACAGAGGCAGTCTTGTCCTTTAATCTGTAAATAGCGGAGACATCCATGAGTTGATGTCTGGAAACCCCGCAAATGTAACGTGTAAAGACGCGCTTCCACAATTGGAAAATGGAGATGGCCTAAGAGGTCGTCAAGCCACTGGCTTGTTGACTGTAGCGTCCTGTCGTTACAAGGCGTGACTGTTTTTGTACCACCGCCTTGAAAAGACTGAAGTCTAAAGGGATTAAACGCCGGCACAAGTATTTCCGTTTTGATACTGGATGCGGTAATGGCTGAATATCAAATTTAGGACCAAACAAGCTCTGGCCTTGTCGTGCTGAAACTAGCGACGATGAAAAGTGAGAATCGAAGTAACCGGCGTTAGCAGAAGCTTTACAGATATACTCTGCAGCTTCTCATTAACAGTGATCGTCATTGTTTCCATACATAGAGTCTAGTGACCCAAATGTATCTTGGGTCTTTATAATGTTTGACACAGACGAATTCACCAATGGCGGATCGCGTCATTTAGATGTGGAAACGATTAAATAGTGTTTAGAGTCTACTTAGTCTCTGTAAAAATGGAGACATTGCCTCACTGGGTTTTAGCAATGCATGGTTGTCAAAAACCGCGCACTATCTGAGTGCTGGTCTAATGTACCCTTCTCACTCGTAGTTATCGCTGTGAGATTTGACATAGAATCGTGCATTAAATTATAAGACCAGTTAAATAAACACCCTGGTACCCAAAGGGAAATTGGCCCTTTGGAAAGACTGTCCTTCGTTAGAGCTGGCGGAGTAACTTCCGAGACTCCGATGTTACCGCTCCTGTCGAGCGGAGTTTAATTTGAATTGCCAATGCTTAACATAGGATCTTTAAAATTATTTTTAGTCTGCGCTGGAGCCTTACTCCCTATGCAGACAGACACCACAATAGGCAACGGACAGACACTTGCACGACTTAGTGAAGTTATTATGTGTCATATATATATATTTTTATTGCTGAAAAGCATATCTTTATGCTGAAAAGCAGTTCACATGGGCAGCCTATGTGAAACCCGAACCAAATTCCCACTAACACCCCTGCGCCTCTGGTGGCTTAGAGATGTAGGGCAGGAATGTTCCGGAATTACAAACTGTAAAACAGGAAACATGGTTAAAATGGCCCCTTTGCCATGCTGACCGTGATAATCACAGAGCAAGTTACAATTGTTTCAGTGTTATCAACACATGCTCTATGAATAAATATATATATAGGCTCAATAGCCTATGATAATTACAGACATTAATATAGGCTCAATAGCCTATTATACAGCATTAATATAGGCTCAATAGCCTATTATACAGTGATAATCACAGACATTAATATAGGCTCAATAGCCTATTATACAGTGATAATCACAGACATTAATATAGGCTCAATAGCCTATTATACAGTGATAATCACAGACATTAATATAGGCTCAATAGCCTATTATACAGTGATAATCACAGACATTAATATAGGCTCAATAGCCTATTATACAGTGATAATCACAGACATTAATATAGGCTCAATAGCCTATTATACAGTGATAATCACAGACATTAATATAGGCTCAATAGCCTATTATACAGTGATAATCACAGACATTAATATAGGCTCAATAGCCTATTATACAGTGATAATCACAAACATTAATATAGGCTCAATAACCTATCACAGGACAGGTTACAATACATGTCTGCATTATTTACAGTGATAATGAATACCTGTCCTATATATATAGCTGCATATACATAAACTGTGGCTGCTTCATATAGGTATTTTACATACCCTTGCCGCTGTGATCCGCCAGATTCCACCGCCCCCCTTCCCCCCTGTAACGCTGTGTCTCCGCGGGAAGCCCGGGAAGACTTGCAGGGAGGCCTTCTTGCAGCCTCTTAGCGCTGGTAACTCTGCGGGTGGATGGTGCTGGGCGGCCGGACGGAGCGGCGGCCCGGTTGTCACCCTGTTAGCGCTGGGAACTGAGTGAGCGTCTGCGGGTGGATGGTGCTGGGCGGCCGGACGGAGCGGCTGGGACGGGCGGACGTAGCGCTGCCGTATGGAGCGACTCTCAGACGTAGCGGCTAGGCGCTGTGGCGGGCGGACTATGAGCGGCGGACGCGGCATCAAAACTGACCCACCTAGCGGGGCGGCAGCCTGCGCTGCCCGCCCCGTTCCCCAGCCTACCTTGTATTTTCCGATCCTGGCTGCGACGGGGCTTCTTAGGTGTAAGCTCCGTCCAGCTGTCCAGTCATGGCTGCGACGGGGCTTCTATGTGTAAGCTCCGTCCAGCTGTTGCAGGAGCAGTGGGCTGCCTGTGGCTGTGAGGGTGCTCTTTGTGAGGACCGACACACCATGCGCTGTCCGTGCAGCGGCACTATCCCGGACCCATGTTTTTCTAGAAACTGGGAAGGGATGTGCTATTGAAAAAAAGTAAAAATAAAAAGTAAAAATGAAAAATTAATAAAATCTTCCACAAAGTGTGGGAACTCCCACAAGCCGATGTTAGTGCTTTGAGCACAGAAAAAACACTGAGGTCGTACACTGAGGTACTCTGGGATATGGAGGGGTGGAGAGTTCTAAATTTAAATATTCAGTGCCTTTGTTTCTGCTACGCCGTCCATATCCCAAGAGTACTCCAGTGACCCCTAGTGGATGAAAAAGAAATTTGAACCTTAATGGACCCTAATTTGAGGCCCATAGACAGTCCTGTTTGCAGGAAATGCAGGAATCGACCCAGTTGAAATTCCTCTGTAGGGGCCTTCCTGGCCTCGCACCACGCAACATATTTACGCCAAATACGGTGATAATGTTGTACGGTTACATCCTTCCTGGCTTTGATCAGGGTAGGGATGACTACATCCGGAATGCCTTTTTCCTTCAGGATCCGGCGTTCAACCGCCATGCCGTCAAACGCAGCCGCGGTAAGTCTTGGAACAGACATGGTCCCTGCTGGAGCAGGTCCTGTCTTAGAGGTAGAGGCCACGGTTCTTCCGTGAGCATCTCTTGAATTTCCGGGTACCAAGTCCTTCTTGGCCAATCCGGAGCCATGAGTATAGTCTTTACTCCTCTCCTTCTTATGATTCTCAGTACTTTTGGTATGAGAGGAAGAGGAGGGAACACATACACTGACCGGTACACCCACGGTGTTACCAGAGCGTCCACAGCTATTGCCTGAGGGTCCCTTGACCTGGAGCAATATCTGTCCAGTTTTTTGTTGAGGCGAGACGCCATCATGTCCACCTTTGGTTTTTCCCAACGGTTTACAATCATGTGGAAGACTTCTGGGTGAAGTCCCCACTCCCCCGGGTGGAGATCGTGTCTGCTGAGGAAGTCTGCTTCCCAGTTGTCCACTCCCGGAATGAACACTGCTGACAGTGCTATCACATGATTTTCCGCCCAGCGAAGAATCCTTGCCACTTCCGTCATTGCCCTCCTGCTTCTTGTGCCGCCCTGTCTGTTTACGTGGGCGACTGCCGTGATGTTGTCCGACTGGATCAATACTGGCTGACCCTGAAGCAGAGGCCTTGCCTGACTTAGGGCATTGTAAATGGCCCTTAGTTCCAGGATATTTATGTGAAGTGACGTTTCCATGCTTGACCACAAGCCCTGGAAATTTTTTCCCTGTGTGACTGCTCCCCAGCCTCTCAGGCTGGCATCCGTGGTCACCAGGACCCAATCCTGAATGCCGAATCTGCGGCCCTCTAGGAGATGAGCACTCTGTAACCACCACAGGAGAGACACCCTTGTCCTTGGAGACAGGGTTATCCGCTGATGCATTTGAAGATGCGATCCGGACCATTTGTCTAGCAGATCCAACTGAAAAGTTCTTGCGTGGAATCTGCCGAATGGAATCGCTTCGTAAGAAGCCACCATCTTTCCCAGGACCCTTGTGCACTGATGCACTGACACCTGGCCTGGTCTTAGGAGCTTCCTGACTAGGTCGGATAACTCCTTGGCTTTCTCTTCCGGGAGAAACACCTTTTTCTGTACTGTGTCCAGAATCATCCCTAGGAACAGCAGACGTGTCGTCGGAATCAGCTGCGATTTTGGAATATTTAGAATCCATCCGTGCTGTCGTAGTACTACTTGAGATAGTGCTACTCCGACCTCTAACTGTTCTCTGGACCTTGCCCTTATCAGGAGATCGTCCAAGTAAGGGATAATTAAGACGCCTTTTCTTCGAAGAAGAATCATCATTTCGGCCATTACCTTGGTAAAGACCCGGGGTGCCGTGGACAATCCAAACGGCAGCGTCTGAAACTGATAGTGACAGTTCTGTACCACAAACCTGAGGTACCCTTGGTGAGAAGGGCAAATTGGGACATGGAGGTAAGCATCCTTGATGTCCAGAGACACCATATAGTCCCCTTCTTCCAGGTTCGCTATCACTGCTCTGAGTGACTCCATCTTGAACTTGAACCTTTTTATGTAAGTGTTCAAGGATTTCAGATTTAAAATGGGTCTCACCGAGCCGTCCGGCTTCGGTACCACAAACAGCGTGGAGTAATACCCCTTTCCCTGTTGTAGGAGAGGTACCTTGATTATCACTTGCTGGGAATACAGCTTGTGAATGGCTTCCAATACCGCCTCCCTGTCGGGGGTAGACGTTGGTAAAGCAGACTTCAGGAACCGGCGAGGGGGAGACGTCTCGAATTCCAATTTGTACCCCTGAGATACTACCTGCAGGATCCAGGGGTCCACTTGCGAGTGAGCCCACTGCGCGCTGAAAATCTTGAGACGGGCCCCCACCGTGCCTGAGTCCGCTTGTAAGGCCCCAGCGTCATGCTGAGGACTTGGCAGAAGCGGGGGAGGGCTTCTGTTCGTGGGAAGATGCTGTCTGTTGCAGTCTTTTTCCCCTTCCTCTGCCCCGGGGCAGATATGAGTGGCCTTTTGCCCGCTTGCCCTTATGGGGACGAAAGGACTGAGCCTGAAAAGGCGGTATCTTTTTCTGCTGAGAGGTGACCTGGGGTAAAAAGGTGGATTTCCCAGCCGTTGCCGTGGCCACCAGGTCCGATAGACCGCCCCCAAATAACTCCTCCCCTTTATACGGCAATACTTCCATATGCCGTTTGGAATCCGCATCCCCTGACCACTGTCGCGTCCATAATCCTCTTCTGGCAGAAATGGACATCGCACTTACTCTTGATGCCAGAGTGCAAATGTCTCTCTGTGCATCTCGCATATATAGGAATGCATCCTTTAAATGCTCTATAGTCAATAATATATTGTCCCTGTCCAGGGTATCAATATTTTCAGTCAGGGAATCCGACCAAGCCACCCCAGCACTGCACATCCAGGCTGAGGCGATTGCTGGTCGTAGTATAATACCAGTATGTGTGTATATACTTTTAAGGATATTTTCCAGCTTCCTATCAGCTGGTTCCTTGAGGGCGGCCGTATCAGGGGACGGTAACGCCACTTGTTTTGATAAGCGTGTGAGCGCCTTATCTACGCTAGGGGGTGTTTCCCAACGCGCCCTAACCTCTGGCGGGAAAGGGTATAATGCCAATAATTTTTTAGAAATTAGCAGTTTCTTATCGGGGGAAACCCACGCTTCATCACACACCTCATTCAATTCATCTGATTCGGGAAAAACTACGGGTAGTTTTTTCACACCCCACATAATACCCTTTTTTGTGGTACTTGTAGTATCAGAAATGTTCAAAACCTCCTTCATTGCCGTGATCATGTAACGTGTGGCCCTACTGGAAAATACGTTTGTTTCCTCACCGTCGACACTGGAGTCAGTGTCTGTGTCTGTGTCTGTATCGACCTGAGGTAACGGGCGCTTTATAGCCCCTGACGGTGTTTGAGACGCCTGTACAGGTATTAACTGATTTGCCGGCTGTCTCATGTCGTCAATAGTCTTTTGTAAAGTGCTGACACTATCACGTAAATCTTTCCATAAGACCATCCAGTCAGGTGTCGACTCCCTAGGGGGTGACATCACTAACACAGGCAATTGCTCCGCCTCCACACCATTTTCCTCCTCATACATGTCGACACAACGTACCGACACAGCACACACACAGGGAATGCTCTGATAGAGGACAGGACCCCACTAGCCCTTTGGGGAGACAGAGGGAGAGTTTGCCAGCACACACCAGAGCGCTATATATATATATATACACATGCATACATACACATATATACAGGGATAACCTTATATAAGTGTTTTTCCCTAATATAGCTGCTGTATATATTTCTATGCCAATTTAGTGCCCCCCTCTCTTTGTTTTACCCTGTTTCTGTAGTGCAGGACTGCAGGGGAGAGTCAGGGAGCCTTCCTCCAACGGAGCTGTGAGGAAAAATGGCGCCAGTGTGCTGAGGAGATAGGCTCCGCCCCCTTCTCGGCGGCCTTTCTCCCGCTTTTCTATGGAAATTTGGCAGGGGTTAAATGCATCCATATAGCCCAGGAGCTATATGTGATGTATTTTTTGCCAACAAAAAGGTGTTTTATTGCGTCTCAGGGCGCCCCCCCCAGCGCCCTGCACCCTCAGTGACCGGAGTGTGAAGTGTGCATGAGAGCAATGGCGCACAGCTGCGGTGCTGTGCGCTACCTTATAGAAGACAGGACGTCTTCTGCCGCCGATTTTCCGGACCTCTTCAGTCTTCTGGCTCTGTAAGGGGGCCGGCGGCGCGGCTCCGGGACCCATCCATGGCTGGGCCTGTGATCGTCCCTCTGGAGCTAATGTCCAGTAGCCTAAGAAGCCCAATCCACTCTGCACGCAGGTGAGTTCGCTTCTCTCCCCTTAGTCCCTCGATGCAGTGAGCCTGTTGCCAGCAGGTCTCACTGAAAATAAAAAACCTACTTTAAACTTTTCCACTAAGCAGCTCAGGAGAGCCCCTTAGCCTGCACCCGTCTCGTTCGGGCACAAAAATCTAACTGAGGCTTGGAGGAGGGTCATAGGGGGAGGAGCCAGTGCACACCAGGTAGTCCTAAAGCTTTTTACTTTTGTGCCCAGTCTCCTGCGGAGCCGCTATTCCCCATGGTCCTTTCGGAGTCCCCAGCATCCACTAGGACGTTAGAGAAAAATAAGAATTTACTTACCGATAATTCTATTTCTCGGAGTCCGTAGTGGATGCTGGGGTTCCTGAAAGGACCATGGGGAATAGCGGCTCCGCAGGAGACAGGGCACAAAAGTAAAGCTTTCCGATCAGGTGGTGTGCACTGGCTCCTCCCCCTATGACCCTCCTCCAAGCCAGTTAGGTACTGTGCCCGGACGAGCGTACACAATAAGGGAGGAATTTTGAATCCCGGGTAAGACTCATACCAGCCACACCAATCACACCGTACAACTTGTGATCTAAACCCAGTTAACAGTATGATAACAGCGGAGCCTCTGAACAGATGGCTCACAACAATAATAACCCGATTTTTGTAACTATGTACAAGTATTGCAGATAATCCGCACTTGGGATGGGCGCCCAGCATCCACTACGGACTCCGAGAAATAGAATTATCGGTAAGTAAATTCTTATTTTCTCTATCGTCCTAGTGGATGCTGGGGTTCCTGAAAGGACCATGGGGATTATACCAAAGCTCCCAAACGGGCGGGAGAGTGCGGATGACTCTGCAGCACCGAATGAGAGAACTCCAGGTCCTCCTTAGCCAGGGTATCAAATTTGTAGAATTTAGCAAACG
The DNA here is from genome assembly GCF_028390025.1 of Pseudophryne corroboree. Taxonomy (NCBI): domain Eukaryota; kingdom Metazoa; phylum Chordata; class Amphibia; order Anura; family Myobatrachidae; genus Pseudophryne; species Pseudophryne corroboree. The sequence goes on from NC_086451.1 coordinate 492,089,563, forward strand.
TGTTTGCCCCTGACCAAGTAGCTGCTCGGCAAAGTTGTAAAGCCGAGACCCCTCGGGCAGCCGCCCAAGATGAGCCCACCTTCCTTGTGGAATGGGCATTTACATATTTTGGCTGTGGCAGGCCTGCCACAGAATGTGCAAGCTGAATTGTATTACACATCCAACTAGCAATAGTCTGCTTAGAAGCAAGAGCACCCAGTTTGTTGGGTGCATACAGGATAACAGCAAGTCAGTTTTCCTGACTCCAGCAGTCCTGGAACATATTTTCAGGGCCCTGACAACATCTAGCAACTTGGAGTCCTCCAAGTCCCTAGTAGGTGCAAGGCACCATAATAAGCTGGTTCAGGTGAAACACTGACACCACCTTAGGGAGAGAACTGGGGACGAGTCCGCAGCTCTGCCCTGTCCGAATGGACAAACAGATATGGGCTTTTTTGAGAAAAAAACACCAATTTGACACTCGCCTGGACCAGGCCAGGGCCAAGAGCATGGTCACTTTTCATGTGAGATGCTTCAAATCCACAGATTTGACTGGTTTTAAACCAATGTGATTTGAGGAATCCCAGAACTACGTTGAGATCCCACAGTGCCACTGGAGGCACAAAAGGGGGTTGTATATGCAATACTCCCTTGACAAACTTCTGGACTTCAGGAACTGAAGCCAATTCTTTCTGGAAGAAAATCGACAGGGCCGAAATTTGAACCTTAATGGACCCCAATTTGAGGCCCATAGACACTCCTGTTTGCAGGAAATGCAGGAAACGACCGAGTTGAAATTTCTTTGTGGGGCCTTCCTGGCCTCACACCACGCAACATATTTTCGCCACATGTGGTGATAATGTTGTGCGGTCACCTCCTTTCTGGCTTTGACCAGGGTAGGAATGACCTCTTCCGGAATGCCTTTTTCCCTTAGGATCCGGCTTTCCACCGCCATGCCGACAAAACGCAGCTGCGGTAAGTCTTGGAACAGACATGGTACTTGCTGAAGCAAGTCCCTTCTTAGCGGCAGAGGCCATAAGACCTCTGTAAGCATCTCTTGAAGTTCCGGGTACCAAGTCCTTCTTGGCCAATCCGGAGCCATGAGTATAGTTCTTACTCCTCTACGTCTTATAATTCTCAGCACCTTAGGTATGAGAAGCAGAGGAGGGAACACATACACCGACTGGTACACCCACGGTGTTACCAGAACGTCCACAGCTATTGCCTGAGGGTCTCTTGACCTGGCGCAATACCTGTCCCGTTTTTTGTTCAGACGGGACGCCATCATGTCCACCTTTGGTATTTCCCAACGGTTTACAATCATGTGGAAAAAACTTCCCGATGAAGTTTCCACTCTCCCGGGTGGAGGTCGTGCCTGCTGAGGAAGTCTGCTTCCCAGTTTCCATTCCCGGGATGAAACACTGCTGACAGTGCTATCACATGATTTTCCGCCCAGCGAAAAGTCCTTGCAGTTTTTGCCATTGCCCTCCTGCTTCTTGTGTCGCCCTGTCTGTTTACGTGGGCGACTGCCGTGATGTTTTTCCCACTGGATCAATACCGGCTGACCTTGAAGCAGAGGTCTTGCTAAGCTTAGAGCATTATAAATTTACCCTTAGCTCCAGTATATTTATGTGGAGAAAAGTCTCCAGACTTGATCACACTCCCTGGAAATTTTTTCCTTGTGTGACTGCTCCCCAGCCTCTCGGGCTGGGCTCCGTGGTCACCAGCATCCAATCCTGAATGCCGAATCTGCGGCCCTCTAGAAGATGAGCACTCTATAACCACCACAGGAGAGACACCCTTGTCCTTGGATATAGGGTTATCCGCTGATGCATCTGAAGATGCGATCCGGACCATTTGTCCAGCAGATCCCACTGAAAAGTTCTTGCGTGAAATCTGCCGAATGGAATTGCTTCGTAGGAAGCCACCATTTTTACCAGGACCCTTGTGCAATGATGCACTGTTTTTAGGAGGTTCCTGACTAGCTCGGATAACTCCCTGGCTTTCTCTTCCGGGAGAAACACCTTTTTCTGGACTGTGTCCAGAATCATCCCTAGGCACAGCAGACGTGTCGTCGGGATCAGCTGCGATTTTGGAATATTTAGAATCCACCCGTGCTGTTGTAGCAGTATCCTAAATAGTGCTACTCCGACCTCCAACTGTTCCCTGGACTATGCCCTTATCAGGAGATCGTCCAAGTAAGGGATAATTAAGACGCCTTTTCTTCGAAGAAGAATCATCATTTCGGCCATTACCTTGGTAAAGACCCGGGGTGCCGTGGACAATCCAAACGGCAGCGTCTGAAACTGATAGTGACAGTTCTGCACCACGAACCTGAGGTACCCTTAGTGAGAAGGGCAAATTTGGGACATAGAGGTAAGCATCCCTGATGTCCCGGGACACTATATAGTCCCCTTCTTCCTGGTTCGTTATCACTGCTCTGAGTGACTCCATCTTGATTTGAACCTTTGTAAGTGTTCAAAAAAATTTTTAGAATAAGTCTCACCTAGCCTTCTGGCTTCAGTACCACAATATAGTGTGGAATAATACCCCTTTTCTTGTAGTAGGAGGGGTAATTTAATTATCACCTGCTGGGAATACAGCTTGTGAATTTTTTCCCATACTGCCTCCTTGTCGGAGGGAGACCTTGGTAAAGCAGACTTCAGGAGCCTGCGAAGGGGAAACGTCTCGACATTCCAATCTGTACCCCTGGGATACTACTTGTAGGATCCAGGGGTCCTGTACGGTCTCAGCGCCATGCTGAGAACTTGTCAGAAGCGGTGGAACGCTTCTGTTCCTGGGAATGGGCTGCCTGCTGCAGTCTTCTTCCCTTTCCTCTATCCCTGGGCAGATATGATCTTATAGGGACGAAAGGACTGAGGCTGAAAAGACGGTGTCTTTTTCTGCAGAGATGTGACTTAGGGTAAAAACGGTGGATTTTCCAGCAGTTGCCGTGGCCACCAGATCCGATGGACCGACCCCAAATAACTCCTCTTCCTTTATACGGCAATACACCTTTGTGCCGTTTGGAATCTGCATCACCTGACCACTGTCGTGTCCATAACATCTTCTGGCAGATATGGACATCGCATTTACTCTTGATGCCAGAGTGCAAATATCTCTCTGTGCATCTCGCATATATAGAAATGCATCCTTTAAATGCTCTATAGTCAATAAAATACTGTCCCTGTCAAGGGTATCAATATTTTTTAGTCAGGGAATCCGACCAAGCCACCCCAGCTCTGCACATCCAGGCTGAGGCGATCGCTGGTCGCAGTATAACACCAGTATGTGTGTATATACTTTTTATGATATTTTCCAGCCTCCTGTCAGCTGGTCCTTGAGGACGGCCCTATCTATAGACGGTACCGCCACTTGTTTTGATAAGCGTGTGAGCGCCTTATCCACCCTAAGGGGTGTTTCCCAACGCGCCCTAACTTCTGGCGGGAAAGGGTATACCGCCCATAATTTTCTATCGGGGGGAACCCACGCATCATCACACACTTTATTTAATTTATCTGATTCAGGAAAAACTATGGTAGTTTTTTCACATCCCACATAATACCCTCTTTTGTGGTACTTGTAGTATCAGAAATATGTAACACCTCCTTCATTGCCTTTAACGTGTGGCCCTAATAAGGAATACGTTTGTTTATTCACCGTCGACACTGGATTCAGTGTCCCTGTCTGTGTCGACCGACTAAAGTAAACGGGCGTTTTAAAAACCCCTGACGGTGTTTTTGAGACGTCTGGACCGGTACTAATTGTTTGTCGGCCGTCTCATGTCGTCAACCGACCTTGCAGCGTGTTGACATTATCACGTAATTTCCTAAATAAGCCATCCATTCCGGTGTCGACTCCCTAGAGAGTGACATCACCATTACAGGCAATTGCTCCGCCTCCTCACCACATCGTCCTCCTACATGTCGACACACACGTACCGACACACAGCACACACACAGGGAATGCTCTGATAGAGGACAGGACCCACTAGCCCTTTGGAGAGACAGAGGGAGAGTTTGCCAGCACACACCAAAAACGCTATAATTATATAGGGACAACCTTATATAAGTGTTTTCCCTTATAGCATTTTTTATATATTTCTAACGCCAAATTAGTGCCCCCCCTCTCTGTTTTAACCCTGTTTCTGTAGTGCAGTGCAGGGGAGAGCCTGGGAGCCTTCCCTCCAGCCTTTCTGTGAGGGAAAATGGCGCTGTGTGCTGAGGAGATAGGCCCCGCCCCTTTTTCGGCGGCCTCGTCTCCCGCTCTTAACGGATTCTGGCAGGGGTTAAATATCTCCATATAGCCTCCGGAGGCTATATGTGAGGTATTTTTAGCCAAAATAGGTATTCATTTGCCTCCCAGGGCGCCCCCCTCCCAGCGCCCTGCACCCTCAGTGACTGCCGTGTGAAGTGTGCTGAGAGGAAAATGGCGCACAGCTGCAGTGCTGTGCGCTACCTTTAGAAGACTGAGGAGTCTTCTGCCGCCGATTCTGGACCTCTTCTTACTTCAGCATCTGCAAGGGGGCCGGCGGCAAGGCTCCGGTGACCATCCAGGCTGTACCTGTGATCGTCCCTCTGGAGCTGATGTCCAGTAGCCAAGAAGCCAATCCATCCTGCACGCAGGTGAGTTCACTTCTTCTCCCCTAAGTCCCTCGTTGCAGTGATCCTGTTGCCAGCAGGACTCACTGTAAAGTAAAAAACCTAAGCTAAACTTTTCTAAGCAGCTCTTTAGGAGAGCCACCTAGATTGCACCCTTCTCGGCCGGGCACAAAAATCTAACTGGCTTGGAGGAGGGTCATAGGGGGAGGAGCCAGTGCACACCACCTGATCGGAAAGCTTTACTTTTGTGCCCTGTCTCCTGCGGAGCCGCTATTCCCCATGGTCCTTTCAGGAACCCCAGCATCCACTAGGACGATAGAGAAATAAGAATTTACTTACCGATAATTCTATTTCTCGTAGTCCGTAGTGGATGCTGGGGACTCCGTCAGGACCATGGGGAATAGCGGCTCCGCAGGAGACAGGGCACAAAAGTAAAAGCTTTAGGATCAGGTGGTGTGCACTGGCTCCTCCCCCTATGACCCTCCTCCAAGCCTCAGTTAGGATACTGTGCCTGGACGAGCGTACACAATAAGGAAGGATTTTGAATCCCGGGTAAGACTCATACCAGCCACACCAATCACACTGTACAACCTGTGATCTGAACCCAGTTAACAGCATGATAACAGTGGAGCCTCTGAAAAGATGGCTCACAACAATAATAACCCGATTTTTGTAACAATAACTATGTACAAGTATTGCAGATAATCCGCACTTGGGATGGGCGCCCAGCATCCACTACGGACTACGAGAAATAGAATTATCGGTAAGTAAATTCTTATTTTCTCTGACGTCCTAAGTGGATGCTGGGGACTCCGTCAGGACCATGGGGATTATACCAAAGCTCCCAAACGGGCGGGAGAGTGCGGATGACTCTGCAGCACCGAGTGAGAGAACTCCAGGTCCTCCTCAGCCAGGGTGTGCCCCTGACCAAGTAGCAGCTCGGCAAAGTTGTAAAGCCGAGACCCCTCGGGCAGCCGCCCAAGATGAGCCCACCGTCCGTGTGGAATGGGCATTTACATATTTTGGCTGTGGCAGGCCTGCCACAGAATGTGCAAGCTGAATTGTACTACACATCCAACTAGCAATCGTCTGCTTAGAAGCAAGAGCACCCAGTTTGTTGGGTGCATACAGGATAACAGCAAGTCAGTTTTCCTGACTCCAGCCGTCCTGGAAACCTATATTTTCAGGGCCCTGACAACATCTAGCAACTTGGAGTCCTCCAAGTCCCTAGTAGCCGCAGGTACCACAATAAGCTGGTTCAGGTGAAACGCTGACACCACCTTAGGGAGAAACTGGGGACGAGTCCGCAGCTCTGCCCTGTCCGAATGGACAATCAGATATGGGCTTTTGTGAGACAAAGCCGCCAATTCTGACACTCGCCTGGCCGAGGCCAGGGCCAACATCATGGTCACTTTCCATGCGAGATATTTCAAATCCACAGATTTGAGCGGTTTAAACCAATGTGATTTGAGGAATCCCAGAACTACGTTGAGATCCCACAGTGCCACTGGAGGCACAAAAGGGGGTTGTATATGCAGTACTCCCTTGACAAACTTCTGGACTTCAGGAACTGAAGCCAATTCTTTCTGGAAGAAAATCGACAGGGCCGAAATTTGAACCTTAATGGACCCCAATTTGAGGCCTATAGACACTCCTGTTTGCAGGAAATGCAGGAATCGACCGAGTTGAAATTTCTTCGTGGGGCCTTCCTGGCCTCACACCACGCAACATATTTTCGCCACATGTGGTGATAATGTTGTGCGGTCACCTCCTTCCTGGCTTTGACCAGGGTAGGAATGACCTCTTCCGGAATGCCTTTTTCCCTTAGGATCCAGCGTTCAACCGCCATGCCGTCAAACGCAGCCGCGGTAAGTCTTGGAACAGACATGGTACTTGCTGAAGCAAGTCCCTTCTTAGCGGCAGAGGCCATGAGTCCTCTGTGAGCATCTCTTGAAGTTCCGGGTACCAAGTCCTTCTTGGCCAATCCGGAGCCACGAGTATAGTTCTTACTCCTCTACGTCTTATAATTCTCAGTACCTTAGGTATGAGAAGCAGAGGAGGGAACACATACACCGACTGGTACACCCACGGTGTTACCAGAACGTCCACAGCTATTGCCTGAGGGTCTCTTGACCTGGCGCAATACCTGTCCAGTTTTTTGTTCAGGCGGGACGCCATCATGTCCACCTTTGGTCTTTCCCAACGGTTCACAATCATGTGGAAGACTTCCCGATGAAGTCCCCACTCTCCCGGGTGGAGGTCGTGCTGAGGAAGTCTGCTTCCCAGTTGTCCACTCCCGGAATGAACACTGCTGACAGTGCTATCACATGATTTTCCGCCCAGCGAAGAATCCTTGCAGTTTCTGCCATTGCCCTCCTGCTTCTTGTGCCGCCCTGTTTGTTTACGTGGGCGACTGCCGTGATGTTGTCCCACTGGATCAATACCGGCTGACCTTGAAGCAGAGGTCTTGCTAAGCTTAGAGCATTGTAAATTGCTCTTAGCTCCAGTATATTTATGTGGAGAGAAGTCTCCAGACTTGATCACACTCCCTGGAAATGTTTTCCTTGTGTGACTGCTCCCCAGCCTTTCAGGCTGGCATCCGTGGTCACCAGGACCCAGTCCTGAATGCCGAATCTGTGGCCCTTTAGTAGATGAGCACTCTGCAGCCACCACAGAAGAGACACCCTTGTCCTTGGAGACAGGGTTACCCGCTGATGCATCTGAAGATGCAATCCGGACCATTTTTCCAGCAGATCCCACTGAAAAGTTCTTGCGTGAAATCTGCCGAATGGAATCGCTTCGTAAGAAGCCACCATTTTTCCCAGGACCCTTGTGCAATGATGCACTGACACTTTTCCTGGTTTTAGGAGGTTCCTGACTAGCTCGGATAACTCCCTGGCTTTCTCCTCCGGGAGAAACACCTTTTTCTGGACTGTGTCCAGAATCATCCCTAGGAACAGCAGACGTGTCGTCGGAGACAGCTGCGATTTTGGAATATTTAGAATCCACCCGTGCTGTCGTAGAACTACTTGAGATAGTGCTACTCCGACCTCCAACTGTTCTCTGGACCTTGCTCTTATCAGGAGGTCGTCCATTTTCTTTGAAGAAGAATCATCATTTCGGCCATTACCTTGGTAAAGACCCGGGGTGCCGTGGACAATCCAAACGGCAGCATCTGAAACTGATAGTGACAGTTCTGTACCACGAACCTGAGGTACCCTTGGTGAGAAGGGCAAATTGGGACATGGAGGTAAGTATCCCTGATGTCCCGGGACACCCTATAGTCCCCTTCTTCCTGGTTCGCTATCACTGCTCTGAGTGACTCCATCTTGATTTGAACCTTTGTAAGTGTTCAAATATTTCAGATTTAGAATAGGTCTTACCGAGCCTTCTGGCTTCAGTACCACAACATAGTGTGGAATAATACCCCTTTCCTTGTTGTAGGAGGGGTACTTTGATTATCACCTGCTGGGAATACAGCTTGTGAATTGTTTCCAATACTGCCTCCCTGTCGGAGGGAGACGTTGGTAAAGCAGACTTCAGGAACCTGCGAGGGGGAAACGTCTCGACTTTCCAATCTGTACCCCTGGGATCCTACTTGTAGGATCCAGGGGTCCTGTACGGCCCCAGCGTCATGCTGAGAAACTTGGCAGAAGCGGTGGAGGCTTCTGTTCCTGGGAATGGGCTGCCTGCTGCAGTCTTCTTCCCTTTCCTCTATCCCTGGGCAGATATGACTCTTATGGGGACGAAAGGACTGAGGCTGAAAAGACGGTGTCTTTTTCTGCAGAGATGTGACTTAGGGTAAAAACGGTGGATTTTCCAGCAGTTGCCGTGGCCACCAGGTCCGATGGACCGACCCCAAATAACTCCTCCCCTTTATACGGCAATACTTCTTTGTGCCGTTTGGAATCTGCATCACCTGACCACTGTCGTGTCCATAAACATCTTCTGGCAGATATGGACATCGCACTTACTCTTGATGCCAGAGTGCAAATATCCCTCTGTGCATCTCGTATATATAGAAATGCATCCTTTAAATGCTCTATAGTCAATAAAATACTGTCCCTGTCAAGGGTATCAATATTTTTAGTCAGGGAATCCGACCAAGCCACCCCAGCTCTGCATCCAGGCTGAGGCGATCGCTGGTCGCAGTATAACACCAGTATGTGTGTATATACTTCTTAGGATATTTTCCAGCCTCCTATCAGCTGGCTCCTTGAGGACGGCCCTATCTGGAGACGGTACCGCCACTTGTTTTGATAAGCGTGTGAGCGCCTTATCCACCCTAAGGGGTGTTTCCCAACGCGCCCTAACTTCTGGCGGGAAAGAGTATACCGCCAATAATTTTCTATCGGGGGAAACCCACGCATCATCACATACTTCATTTAATTTATCTGATTCAGGAAAAACTACAGGTAGTTTTTTCACACCCCACATAATACCCTTTTTTGTGGTACTTGTAGTATCAGAAATATGTAACACCTCCTTCATTGCCCTTAACAAGTAACGTGTGGCCCTAAAGGAAAATACGTTTGTTTCTTCACCGTCGACACTGAAATCAGTGTCCGTGTCTGTGTCGACCGACTGAGGTAAATGGGCGTTTTAAAGCCCCTGACGGTGTTTGAGACGCCTGGACAGGTACTATTTTGTTTGCCGGCCGTCTCTGTTGACATTATCACGTAATTTGCTCCTTACCAACATCGTCCTCATACATGTCGACACACACGTACCGACACACAGCACACACACAGGGAATGCTCTGATAGAGGACAGGACCCCACTAGCCCTTTGGGGAGACAGAGGGAGAGTTTGCCAGCACACACCAAAAACGCTATAATTATACAGGGACAACCTTTATATAAGTGTTTTTCCCTTATAGCATTTTAATATATATAGTCATATCGCCAAATAAGTGCCCCCTCTCTCTGTTTTAACCCTGTTTCTGTAGTGCAGTGCAGGGGAGAGCCTGGGAGCCTTCCCACCAGCATTTCTGTGAGGGAAAATGGCGCTGTGTGCTGAGGAGAATAGGCCCCGCCCCCTTTTCGGCGGGCTTCTTCTCCCGTTTTTCTGAGACCTGGCAGGGGTTAAATACATCCATATAGCCCCCAAGGGCTATATGTGATGTATTTTTAGCCAGAATAAGGTACTATCATTGCTGCCCAGGGCGCCCCCCCCCAGCGCCCTGCACCCTCAGTGACCGCTGCTATGAAGTGTGCTGACAACAATGGCGCACAGCTGCAGTGCTGTGCGCTACCTTATGAAGACTGAAAAGTCTTCTGCCGCCGGTTTCTGGACCTTTTCGGCATCTGCAAGGGGGTCGGCGGCGCGGCTCCGGGACGAACCCCAGGGTGAGACCTGTGTTCCGACTCCCTCTGGAGCTAATGGTGTCCAGTAGCCTAAGAAGCCAATCCATCCTGCACGCAGGTGAGTTCACTTCTCTCCCCTAAGTCCCTCGATGCAGTGATCCTGTTGCCAGCAGGACTCACTGAAAATAAAAAACCTAACAAAACTTTTACTCTAAGCAGCTCTTTAGGAGAGCCACCTAGATTGCACCCTTCTCGGCCGGGCACAAAAATCTAACTGAGGCTTGGAGGAGGGTCATAGGGGGAGGAGCCAGTGCACACCACCTGATCCTAAAGCTTTTACTTTTGTGCCCTGTCTCCTGCGGAGCCGCTATTCCCCATGGTCCTGACGGAGTCCCCAGCATCCACTTAGGACGTCAGAGAAATTTGAGTTACATTTACATGTGTGAAAGAGACAGGAACATGGTAATTAGATTGTGTTTGGGAAAGCCACTGGTTTGGTTATATATGAAGAGGAGCAGGAATGTGCTTTATCTAATTCTTATCTTTTGAGATGCAACTTGTATGTATTTATATTTTGTGCGATAACCTGATTGGTTGGAGAAGACACGGAGGGCTTACCCCCCTGTGGTACTGTGTGTAGAGCTGAGATAAAAAGAGGATGCCTGTGAGCTTCAGAGTGTATTATACCAGTTTCATTCTGCTGTGACATCTGCTGTATGATGTTGCCCCTAGCAATAGGGAAGAGTTCTCTTTAGAACTATTGCAAATAATCATCATCTGCTTAAAGACGACCGCGTCATCTTGTGACCTGCAGGGCTAGGCGAAACATAGCCCCGTTCTCCGGCTGTCCAGGGTGTAACCAGCGTCTCCAAGCTCCGCCTTCCGCCTGCTACCGTGCTGTGTTTGGGCAAGCGACAACTGGGGATTCGTCAACACCACACAGGGGTGGTAACACACCGTGTCGACACATACAGAGCAGAACCGTGGTTCCAGACGCCACAGCAGGGAGGAGTCTGTTGGTGGCAGCATAGAACCCGCCCACTGCGCAGTGGGTGGAGTCATTAACAGGTGGTTACTGATGGTAAGCGGTAATCCCCTAATTGGCCAGGTTGCGTGTAACCTAAACTCCATTCAGTGACTGGGGCGGGACGCGAGGCGTTGTGGGCTTTCGTACGGAACCATCCGGTCACAAATACATGTGCAAAAACCTCAAAAAAAAACAAAAACTTACGTGGTATTGTGCGTAGAATTTTAAGGGAAAAAATTAATTTATTCCATTTTGGAATAAGGCTGTAACATAACAAAATGTGGAAAAAGTGACGCGCTGTGAATACTTTCCTCATACAAACATACGTAACACCGGCATCTGATATCACGTGAGCACAAACCTTCGCATCCAGAGTCTTCTTCAGCTCCAACATATAAGAGAACTGCTCTGGATAAATGAATTCATAGGGGAAATATACCAGCAGCCCGTCGATATTCAGCCTGGCGGAAGAGAAAATAACAAGCCAATGACAATGGTATTATCACCCGTTATATACATAGCGCCACAATGGTATTATCACCCGTTACATACATAGCGCCACAATGGTATTATCACCCGTTACATACATAGCGCCACAATGGTATTATCACCCGTTACATACATAGCGCCACAATGGTATTATCACCCGTTACATACATAGCGCCACAATGGTATTATCACCCGTTACATACATAGCGCCACAATGGTATTATCACCCGTTACATACATAGCGCCACAATGGTATTATCACCCGTTACATACATAGCGCCACAATGGTATTATCACCCGTTACATACATAGCGCCACAATGGTATTATCACCCGTTACATACATAGCGCCACAATGGTATTATCACCCGTTATATACATAGCGCCACAATGGTATTATCACCCGTTACATACATAGCGCCACAATGGTATTATCACCCGTTACATACATAGCGCCACAATGGTATTATCACCCGTTACATACATAGCGCCACAATGGTATTATCACCCGTTACATACATAGCGCCACAACGGTATTATCACCCGTTACATACATAGCGCCACAACGGTATTATCACCCGTTACATACATAGCGCCACAATGGTATTATCACCCGTTATATACATAGCGCCACAAGGGTCCGCAGCTCCTTACAACACATAAACAGGAACAGCATGATCAAAGACAAGCTGCGTCAGCAATCACGGCGCCCAAATCCACAGCGAGACGGCCAAACCCAAAGCTTTGCTGACATTGTCGGCAGTGAGATGATGGAATAAGCGATGGAAAGAAAATCACACGAGGGAAGCTCATGAGAGCTTACAATCTATAGGTACGAGAACGTAGAAAATGTCATCATCACCCTCTTTATATCACAACCCATGTTATAATAGCAGATACAGGGGAGATGTACCAAGCCTTGGAAAGTAATACATTTCATGGTGATAAAGTATCAGCCAATCAGCTTCTAATTGTCAGGTTACAGGCTGGGTGTAAGAAGTGACAGTTGGGAGCTGATTGGCTGGTACTTTATCACCATGAAATGTATTACTTGTTAAGGCTTAGTACACACACACACACACACACACACACACACACACAAGATTTACACACCATAACACAGTTATATATACACAATGCTCCCAATACAGATCATAGAACTGATGGAATACAGAGCACGACTTACAACAGATAATACATGACCAGTACAGTATACAGCATAAATCAAACAGTATATAGGGGCAAAGTGTAGATGACAGGCAGGCAGAATATATACAAAAAATAGCTTTAATGAGCTGTGTATAGGGGACAGGCAGGAGCAGTGGATAATTTGCTGTGTATAGGGGACAGGCAGGAGCAGTGGATCATGAGCTGTGTATAGGGGACAGGCAGGAGCAGTGGATAATGAGCTGTGTATATGGGGACAAGCAGGAGCAGTGGATGATGAGCGGTGTATAGGGGGACAGGCAGTAGCAGTGGATAATGAGCTGTGTATAGGGTACAGGCAGGAGCAGTGTATAATGAGCTGTGTATAGGGGGACAAGCAGGAGCAGTGGATAATGAGCTGTGTATAGGGGACAGGCAGGAGCAGTGGATAATGAGTTGTGTATAGGGGACAGGCAGGAGCAGTGGATAATGAGCTGTGTATAGTGGACAGGCAGGAGCAGTGGATAATGTGCTGTGTATAGGGGACAGGAAGGAGCAGTGGATAATGAGCTGAGTATAGGGGGACAGGCACTGGATAATGAGCTGTGTATAGGGGACAGGCTGGAGCAGTGGATAATAAGCTGTGTATAGGGGACAGGCAGTAGCAGTGGATGATGAGCGGTGTATAGGGGGACAGGCAGTAGCAGTGGATAATGAGCGGTGTATAGGGGACAGGCAGTAGCAGTGGATGATGAGCAGTGTATAGGGGACAGGCAGTAGCAGTGGATAATGAGCAGTGTATAGGGGACAGGCAGTAGCAGTGGATGATGAGCAGTGTATAGGGGACAGGCAGGAGCAGTGGATAATGAGCTGTGTATAGGGGGACAGGCAGTAGCAGTGGATAATGAGCGGTGTATAGGGGACAGGCAGTAGCAGTGGATAATGAGCAGTGTATAGGGGACAGGCAGTAGCAGTGGATAATGAGCAGTGTATAGGGGACAGGCAGTAGCAGTGGATGATGAGCAGTGTATAGGGGACAGGCAGTAGCAGTGGATAATGAGCGGTGTATAGGGGACAGGCAGTAGCAGTGGATAATGAGCTGTGTATAGGAGACAGGCAGGAGCAGTGGATAATGAGCTGAGTATAGGGGACAGGCAGTAGCAGTGGATAATGAGCTGAGTATAGGGGACAGGCAGTAGCAGTGGATAATGAGCTGTGTATAGGAGACAGGCAGGAGCAGTGGATAATGAGCTGAGTATAGGGGACAGGCAGTAGCAGTGGATAATGAGCTGAGTATAGGGGACAGGCAGAAGCAGTGGATAATGAGCTGTGCATAGGGGACAGGCAGGAGCAGTGGATAATGTGCTGTGTATAGGGGACAGGAAGGAGCAGTGGATAATGAGCTGAGTATAGGGGGACAGGCACTGGATAATGAGCTGTGTATAGGGGACAGGCAGTAGCAGTGGATAATAAGCGGTGTATAGGGGACAGGCAGTAGCAGTGGATGATGAGCAGTGTATAGGGGACAGGCAGGAGCAGTGGATAATGAGCTGTGTATAGAGGGACTGGCAGTAGCAGTGGATAATGGGCGGTGTATAGGGGACAGGCAGTAGCAGTGGATAATGAGCAGTGTATAGGGGACAGGCAGTAGCAGTGGATAATGGGCTGTGTATAGGAGACAGGCAGTAGCAGTGGATAATGAGCTGTGTATAGGGGACAGGCAGGTGCAGTGGATAATGAGCTGTGTATAGGGGACAGGCAGTAGCAGTGGATGATGAGCTGTGTACAGGGGACAGGCAGTAGCAGTGGATAATGAGCTGTGTACAGGGGACAGGCAGTAGCAGTGGATGATGAGCTGTGTATAGGGGACAGGCAGGAGCAGTGGATAATGAGTTGTGTATAGGGGGACAGGCAGTAGCAGTGGATAATGAGCTGTGTATAGGGGACAGGCAGTAGCAGTGGATAATGAGCTGTGTATAGGGGACAGGCAGTAGCAGTGGATGATGAGCTGTGTATAGGGGACAGGCAGTAGCAGTGGATGATGAGCTGTGTATAGGGGACAGGCAGTGGATGATGAGCTGTGTATAGGGGACAGGCAGTAGCAGTGGATGATGAGCTGTGTATAGGGGACAGGCAGTAGCAGTGGATGATGAGCTGTGTATAGGGGACAGGCAGTAGCAGTGGATGATGAGCTGTGTATAGGGGGACAGGCAGTAGCAGTGGATGATGAGCTGTGTATAGGGGACAGGCAGTAGCAGTGGATGATGAGCTGTGTATAGGGGACAGGCAGTAGCAGTGGATGATGAGCTGTGTATAGGGGGACAGGCAGTAGCAGTGGATGATGAGCTGTGTATAGGGGACAGGCAGGAGCAGTGGATAATGAGCTGTGTATAGGGGACAGGCAGTAGCAGTGGATGATGAGCTGTGTATAGGGGACAGGCAGGAGCAGTGGATGATGAGCTGTGTATAGGGGACAGGCAGTAGCAGTGGATAATGAGCTGTGTATAGGGGACAGGCAGTAGCAGTGGATGATGAGCTGTGTATAGGGGACAGGCAGTAGCAGTGGATGATGAGCTGTGTATAGGGGACAGGCAGTAGCAGTGGATAATGAGCTGTGTATAGGGGACAGGCAGGAGCAGTGGATGATGAGCTGTGTATAGGGGACAGGCAGGAGCAGTGGATGATGAGCTGTGTATAGGAGACAGGCAGTAGCAATGGATGATGAGCTGTGTATAGGGGACAGGCAGTAGCAGTGGATGCTGAGCTGTGTATAGGTGACAGGCAGGAGCAGTGGATGATGAGCTGTGTATAGGGGACAGGCAGGAGCAGTGGATAATGAGTTGTGTATAGGGGGACAGGCAGTAGCAGTGGATAATGAGCTGTGTATAGGGGACAGGCAGTAGCAGTGGATAATGAGCTGTGTATAGGGGGCAGGCAGTAGCAGTGGATGATGAGCTGTGTATAGGGGACAGGCAGTAGCAGTGGATAATGAGCTGTGTATAGGGGACAGGCAGTAGCAGTGGATAATGAGCTGTGTATAGGGGACAGGCAGGAGCAATGGATGATGAGCTGTGTATAGGGGACAGGCAGGAGCAGTGGATGATGAGCTGTGTATAGGAGACAGGCAGTAGCAGTGGATGATGAGCTGTGTATAGGGGACAGGCAGTAGCAGTGGATGCTGAGCTGTGTATAGGGGACAGGCAGGAGCAGTGGATGAGCTGTGTATAGGGGACAGGCAGTAGCAGTGGA
The DNA here is from genome assembly GCF_028390025.1 of Pseudophryne corroboree. Lineage (NCBI taxonomy): Eukaryota > Metazoa > Chordata > Amphibia > Anura > Myobatrachidae > Pseudophryne > Pseudophryne corroboree. The sequence continues at coordinate 492,105,359 of NC_086451.1, forward strand.
TAATGAGTTGTGTATAGGGGGACAGGCAGTAGCAGTGGATAATGAGCTGTGTATAGGGGACAGGCAGTAGCAGTGGATAATGAGCTGTGTATAGGGGACAGGCAGTAGCAGTGGATGATGAGCTGTGTATAGGGGACAGGCAGTAGCAGTGGATAATTAGCTGTGTATAGGGGACAGGCAGTAGCAGTGGATGATGAGCTGTGTATAGGGGACAGGCAGGAGCAGTGGATAATGAGCTGTGTATAGGGGACAGGCAGGAGCAGTGGATAATGAGTTGTGTATAGGGGGACAGGCAGTAGCAGTGGATAATGAGCTGTGTATAGGGGACAGGCAGTAGCAGTGGATAATGAGCTGTGTATAGGGGACAGGCAGTAGCAGTGGATGATGAGCTGTGTATAGGGGACAGGCAGTGGCAGTGGATGATGAGCTGTGTATAGGGGACAAGCAGTGGATGATGAGCTGTGTATAGGGGACAGGCAGTAGCAGTGGATGATGAGCTGTGTATGGGGACAGGCAGTAGCAGTGGATGATGAGCTGTGTATAGGGGACAGGCAGGAGCAGTGGATAATGAGCTGTGTATAGGGGACAGGCAGTAGCAGTGGATGATGATCTGTGTATAGGGGACAGGCAGGAGCAGTGGATGATGAGCTGTGTATAGGGGACAGGCAGGAGCAGTGGATGATAAGCTGTGTATAGGGGACAGGCAGTAGTAGTGGATAATGAGCTGTGTATAGGGGACAGGCAGGAGTAGTGGATAATGAGCTGTGTATAGGGGACAGGCAGGAGCAGTGGATGATGAGCTGTGTATAGGGGACAGGCAGTAGCAGTGGATGATGAGATGTGTATAGGGGACAGGCAGTAGCAGTGGATAATGAGCTGTGTATAGGGGACAGGCAGGAGTAGTGGATAATGAGCTGTGTATAGGGGACAGGCAGGAGTAGTGGATAATGAGCTGTGTATAGGGGACAGGCAGGAGTAGTGGATAATGAGCTGTGTATAGGGGACAGGCAGTAGCAGTGGATAATGAGCTATGTATAGGGGACAGGCAGTAGCAGTGGATAATGAGCTGTGTATAGGGGACAGGCAGGAGCAGTGGATGATGAGCTGTGTATAGGGGACAGGCAGGAGCAGTGGATAATGAGTTGTGTATAGGGGGACAGGCAGTAGCAGTGGATAATGAGCTATGTATAGGGGACAGGCAGTAGCAGTGGATAATGAGCTGTGTATAGGGGACAGGCAGGAGCAGTGGATGATGAGCTGTGTATAGGGGACAGGCAGTAGCAGTGGATGATGAGATGTGTATAGGGGACAGGCAGTAGCAGTGGATAATGAGCTGTGTATAGGGGACAGGCAGGAGTAGTGGATAATGAGCTGTGTATAGGGGACAGGCAGGAGTAGTGGATAATGAGCTGTGTATAGGGGACAGGCAGGAGTAGTGGATAATGAGCTGTGTATAGGGGACAGACATAAATCAGTATAAAATAAGAGAATAAAACGTGGTACTTACTTCATCGCTGCTTCTGGCCCCGCCCTCTCCGTCTAAGCAAATAAAATGCCTTTATTGGCTGTCAGTCATAGATTGCGAACTGACGTCAGACCGTGGTTTGGTTACCCAATCGGAAGACAAAATAGAGTCACGTGAGTTTGACGGACCGGATGTGTACAGTGTGACGCTTCCTGTTATGGTCTCCGGGAAGATGGAAGCCGCCTGCGGTGTGGATGCCTTCGCCGGAAGAACCTGTAGCACGTCAGGCAGTGGGCGGTGTTGGGGGCGGAGTCGAAAGAAGCGGTAGGCGGGGTACGCGGGAAGTGTAAATAGCAGTGCAGTGAGTGTGACAGAATGGAGGTCAGTGCGGCCGCGGTATGGCAGTGCTCTGTGGCTGGTGTATGTGAGCGGAACCCAGGACAGGACACGATCAGCACCTTGTTGCTCTCCGGCTACTGGTGAGTGAGATGAATGTAATGACTGGCGGGCGGCAATCGCACCTATCCCAGGGTTAGTTTACTATGGCCGGGTGTTATGGATGGGAGCTGCTCGGTGTGCCCTGTGTGGTGGTGAGTGGGTTAATGCCTCTCCCAATGCCTGAACTGAGTGTATTAATGCCCCCCCCCCCCCTCGTGTCCTCCACTGAGTGGGTTAATGACCCCCCCCCTCGTGTCCTCACTGAGTGTGTTAATGACCCCCCCCCCCCACGTGTCCTCACTGAGTGTGTTAATGACCCCCCCCCCCACGTGTCCTCACTGAGTGTGTTAATGACCCCCCCCCTCGTGTCCTCACTGAGTGTGTTAATGACCCCCCCCCCCTCGTGTCCTCACTGAGTGTGTTAATGACCCCCCCCACGTGTCCTCACTGAGTGTGTTAATGACCCCCCCCCCCTCGTGTCCCTCACTGAGTGTGTTAATGACCCCCCCCCCCCTCGTGTCCTCACTGAGTGTGTTAATGACCCCCCCCCCCCTCGTGTCCTCACTGAGTGTGTTAATGACCCCCCCCCCCCTCGTGTCCTCACTGAGTGTGTTAATGACCCCCCCCCCCCTCGTGTCCTCACTGAGTGTGTTAATGACCCCCCCCCCCCCTCGTGTCCTCACTGAGTGTGTTAATGAACCCCCCCCCCCCTCGTGTCCTCACTGAGTGTGTTAATGACCCCCCCCCACGTGTCCTCACTGAGTGTGTTAATGACCCCCCCCCCACGTGTCCTCACTGAGTGTGTTAATGACCCCCCCCCACGTGTCCTCACTGAGTGTGTTAATGACCCCCCCCCCCCCCCCTCGTGTCCTCACTGAGTGTGTTAATGACCCCCCCCCCCCCCACGTGTCCTCACTGAGTGTGTTAATGACCCCCCCCCCCCACGTGTCCTCACTGAGTGTATTAATGCCCCCCCCCCCCCTCCCCCTCGTGTCCTCCACTGAGTGGGTTAATGACCCCTCCCCTCGTGTCCTCCACTGAGTGGGTTAATGACCCCTCCCCTCGTGTCCTCACTGAGTGGGTTAATGACCCCCCCCCCCCCCTCGTGTCCTCACTGAGTGGGTTAATGACCCCCCCCCCCCCTCGTGTCCTCACTGAGTGGGTTAATGACCCCTCCCCCCCCCCCCCCCCCACGTGTCCTCCACTGAGTGGGTTAATGACCCCTCCCCCCCCCCCCCCCCCCCCACGTGTCCTCCACTGAGTGGGTTAATGACCCCCCCCCCCTCGTGTCCTCCACTGAGTGGGTTAATGACCCCCCCCTCGTGTCCTCCACTGAGTGGGTTAATGACCCCCCCCCCTCGTGTCCTCCACGGAGTGGGTTAATGACCCCCCCCCCCCTCGTGTCCTCACTGAGTGGGTTAATGACCCCCCCCCCCTCGTGTCCTCCACTGAGTGGGTTAATGACCCCCCCCCCCCCTCGTGTCCTCCACTGAGTGGGTTAATGACCCCCCCCCCCCTCGTGTCCTCCACCTGAGTGGGTTAATGACCCCCCCCCCTCGTGTCCTCCACGGAGTGGGTTAATGACCCCCCCCCCCCCCTCGTGTCCTCCACGGAGTGGGTTAATGACCCCCCCCCCCCTCGTGTCCTCCACGGAGTGGGTTAATGACCCCCCCCCCCCCCCTCGTGTCCTCCACGGAGTGGGTTAATGACCCCCCCCCCCTCGTGTCCTCCACTGAGTGGGTTAATGACCCCCCCCCTCGTGTCCTCCACTGAGTGGGTTAATGACCCCCCCCCCCCTCGTGTCCTCCACTGAGTGGGTTAATGACCCCCCCCCCCCCTCGTGTCCTCCACTGAGTAAATTAATGACCCCACCCCCCCACGTGTCCTCACTGAGTGGGTTAATGACCCCCCCCCACGTGTCCTCACTGAGTGGGTTAATGACCCCCCCCCACGTGTCCTCACTGAGTGGGTTAATGACCCCCCCACGTGTCCTCACTGAGTGGGTTCAATGACCCCCCCCACGTGTCCTCACTGAGTGGGTTAATGACCCCCCCCCCCCCCTTGTGTCCTTACTGAGTGGGTTAATGACCCCCCCCCCCCCCCCCTTGTGTCCTCCACTGAGTGGGTTAATGACCCCTCCCCCCCCCACGTGTCCTCCACTGAGTGGGTTAATGACCCCCCCCCCTTGTGTCCTCACTGAGTGGGTTAATGACCCCCCCCCCTCGTGCCCTCACTGAGTGGTTAATGACCCCCCCCCCTCCCCTCGTGCCCTCACTGAGTGGGTTAATGACCCCCCCCCTCCCCTCGTGCCCTCACTGAGTGGGTTAATGACCCCCCCCCCCCCTTCGTGCCCTCACTGAGTGGGTTAATGACCCCCCCCCTCGTGCCCTCACTGAGTGGGTTAATGACCCCCCCCCCCTCGTGCCCTCACTGAGTGGGTTAATGACCCCCCCCCTCGTGCCCTCACTGAGTGGGTTAATGACCCCCCCTCGTGCCCTCACTGAGTGGATTAATGACCCCCCCCCCCCCCTCGTGCCCTCACTGAGTGGATTAAAGACCCCCCCCCCCTCGTGCCCTCACTGAATGTGTTAATGACGCCCCCCCTCGTGCCCTCACTGTGTTAATGACCCCCCCCCCCTCGTGCCCTCACTGTGTTAATGACCCCCCCCCTCGTGCCCCTCACTGTGTTAATGACCCCCCCCCCTCGTGCCCTCACTGTGTTAATGACCCCCCCCCTCGTGCCCTCACTGTGTTAATGACCCCCCCCCCCTCGTGCCCTCACTGTGTTAATGACCCCCCCCCTCGTGCCCTCACTGTGTTAATCACCCCCCCCCCCCCTCGTGCCCCTCACTGTGTTAATGACCCCCCCCCCCTGCTCGTGCCCTCACTGAGTGGGTTAATGACCCCCCCCCTTGTGCCCTCACTGAGTGGGTTAATGACCCCCCCCCTTGTGCCCTCACTGAGTGGGTTAATGACCCCCCCCCCCCCCCTCGTGTCCTCACTGAGTGGGTTAATGACCCCCCCCCTCGTGTCCCTCCACTGAGTGGGTTAATGACCCCCCCCCTCGTGTCCTCCACTGAGTGGGTTAATGACCCCCCCCCCTCGTGTCCTCCACTGAGTGGGTTAATGACCCCCCCCCCCTCGTGTCCTCCACTGAGTGGGTTAATGACCCCCCCCCCTCGTGTCCTCCACTGAGTGGGTTAATGACCCCCCCCCCCTCGTGTCCTCCACTGAGTGGGTTAATGACCCCCCCCCCCTCGTGTCCTCCACTGAGTGGGTTCAATGACCCCCCCCCCCCCCCCTCGTGTCCTCCACTGAGTGGGTTAATGACCCCCCCCCCCTCGTGTCCTCCACTGAGTGGGTTAATGACCCCCCCCCCCCCCTCGTGTCCCTCCACTGAGTGGGTTAATGACCCCCCCCCCCTCGTGTCCTCCACTGAGTGGGTTAATGACCCCCCCCCCCTCGTGTCCTCCACTGAGTGGGTTAATGACCCCCCCCACGTGTCCTCCACTGAGTGGGTTAATGACCCCCCCCCCCCCCCACGTGTCCTCCACTGAGTGGGTTAATGAGCCCCCCCCCCCTCGTGCCCTCCCTGAGTGGGTTAATGAGCCCCCCCCCCCTCGTGCCCTCACTGAGTGGGTTAATGAGCCCCCCCCCCCCTCGTGCCCTCACTGAGTGGGTTAATGAGCCCCCCCCCCCCTCGTGCCCTCACTGAGTGGGTTAATGAGCCCCCCCCCCCCTCGTGCCCTCACTGAGTGGGTTAATGAGCCCCCCCCCCCCTCGTGCCCTCACTGAGTGGGTTAATGAGCCCCCCCCCCTCGTGCCCTCACTGAGTGGGTTAATGAGCCCCCCCCCCTCGTGCCCTCACTGAGTGGGTTAATGAGCCCCCCCCCCCCCTCGTGCCCTCACTGAGTGGGTTAATGAGCCCCTCCCTCGTGCCCTCACTGAGTGGGTTAATGAGCCCCCCCCCCCCCTCGTGCCCTCACTGAGTGGGTTAATGAGCCCCTCCCTCGTGCCCTCACTGAGTGGGTTAATGAGCCCCTCCCTCGTGCCCTCACTGAGTGGGTTAATGAGCCCCCCCCCCCCCCCTTGTGCCCTCACTGAGTGGGTTAATGAGGCCCCCCCCCTCGTGCCCTCACTGAGTGGGTTAATGAGCCCCCCCTCGTGCCCTCACTGAGTGGGTTAATGAGCCCCCCCCCCTCGTGCCCTCACTGAGTGGGTAATGAGCCCCCCCCCCCTCGTGCCCTCACTGAGTGGGTTAATGAGCCCCCCCCCACCTCGTGCCCTCACTGAGTGGGTTAATGAGCCCCCCCCCACCTCGTGCCCTCACTGAGTGGGTTAATGAGCCCCCCCCACCTCGTGCCCTCACTGAGTGGGTTAATGAGCCCCCCACCTCGAGCCCTCACTGAGTGGGTTAATGAGCCCCCCCTCGTGCCCTCACTGAGTGGGTTAATGAGCCCCCCCCCCTCGTGCCCTCACTGAGTGGGTTAATGAGCCCCCTCACCTCGTGCCCTCACTGAGTGGGTTAATGAGCCCCCCACCTCGTGCCCTCCACTGAGTGGGTTAATGACCCCCCCCCCCCTCGTGTCCTCCACTGAGTGGGTTAATGACCCCCCCCCCCCCCTCGTGTCCTCCACTGAGTGGGTTAATGACCCCCCCCCCCCCCCTCGTGTCCTCCACTGAGTGGGTTAATGACCCCCCCCCCCTCGTGTCCTCCACTGAGTGGGTTAATGACCCCCCCCCCCCCTCGTGTCCTCCACTGAGTGGGTTAATGACCCCCCTCGTGTCCTCCACTGAGTGGGTTAATGACCCCCCCCCCCTCGTGTCCTCCACTGAGTGGGTTAATGACCCCCCCCCCTCGTGTCCTCCACTGAGTGGGTTAATGACCACCCCCACGTGTCCTCACTGAGTGGGTTAATGACCCCTCCCCCCCCCCCCCCCACATGTCCTCACTGAGTGGGTTAATGACCCCCCCCCACATGTCCTCACTGAGTGGGTTAATGACCCCCCCCCCCCACGTGTCCTCCACTGAGTGGGTTAATGACCACCCCCCCACGTGTCCTCCACTGAGTGGGTTAATGACCCCCCCCCCCACGTGTCCTCCACTGAGTGGGTTAATGACCCCCCCCCCCACGTGTCCTCCACTGAGTGGGTTAATGACCCCCCCCCCCCACGTGTCCTCCACTGAGTGGGTTAATGACCCCCCCACGTGTCCTCCACTGAGTGGGTTAATGACCCCCCCCCCCCCTCGTGTCCTCCACTGAGTGAGTTAATAACCCCCCCCCCCTCGTGTCCTCCACTGAGTGAGTTAATAACCCCCCCCCCCCTCGTGTCCTCCACTGAGTGGGTTAATGCGCCCCCCCCCCCTCGTGCCCTCACTGAGTGGGTTAATGAGCCCCCCCCCCCTCGTGCCCTCACTGAGTGGGTTAATGAGCCCCCCCCCCCCTCGTGCCCTCACTGAGTGGGTTAATGAGCCCCCCCCCCTCGTGCCCTCACTGAGTGGGTTAATGAGCCCCCCCCCCCCCTCGTGCCCTCACTGAGTGGGTTAATGAGCCCCCCCCCCCCTCGTGCCCTCACTGAGTGGGTTAATGAGCCCCCCCCCCCCTCGTGCCCTCACTGAGTGGGTTAATGAGCCCCCCCCCCCCCTGCCCTCACTGAGTGGGTTAATGAGCGCCCCCCTCGTGCCCTCACTGAGTGGGTTAATGAGCGCCCCCCTCGTGCCCTCACTGAGTGGGTTAATGAGCGCCCCCCTCGTGCCCTCACTGAGTGGGTTAATGAGCGCCCCCCTCGTGCCCTCACTGAGTGGGTTAATGAGCGCCCCCCCCCCTCGTGCCCTCACTGAGTGGGTTAATGAGCCCCCCCCTCGTGCCCTCACTGAGTGGGTTAATGAGCCCCCCCCCTCGTGCCCTCACTGAGTGGGTTAATGAGCCCCCCCCTCGTGCCCTCACTGAGTTGGTTAATGAGCCCCCCCCCCCCCTCGTGCCCTCACTGAGTGGGTTAATGAGCCCCCCCCTCGTACCCTCACTGAGTGGGTTAATGAGCCCCCCCCCCCTCGTGCCCTCACTGAGTGGGTTAATGAGCCCCCCCCCCCTCGTGCCCTCACTGAGTGGGTTAATGAGCCCCCCCCTCGTGCCCTCACTGAGTGGGTTAATGAGCCCCCCCACCTCGTGCCCTCACTGAGTGGGTTAATGAGCCCCCCCACCTCGTGCCCTCACTGAGTGGGTTAATGAGCGCCCCCCTCGTGCCCTCACTGAGTGGGTTAATGAGCCCCCCCACCTCGTGCCCTCACTGAGTGGGTTAATGAGCCCCCCCACCTCGTGCCCTCACTGAGTGGGTTAATGAGCCCCCCACCTCGTGCCCTCACTGAGTGGGTTAATGAGCCCCCCACCTCGTGCCCTCACTGAGTGGGTTAATGAGCCCCCCACCTCGTGCCCTCACTGAGTGGGTTAATGAGCCCCCCACCTCGTGCCCTCACTGAGTGGGTTAATGAGCCCCCCACCTCGTGCCCTCACTGAGTGGGTTAATGAGCCCCCCCCCTCGTGCCCTCACTGAGTGGGTTAATGAGCCCCCCCCCTCCCTCGTGCCCTCACTGAGTGGGTTAATGAGCCCCCCCCCCTCGTGCCCTCACTGAGTGGGTTAATGAGCCCCTCCCTCGTGCCCTCACTGAGTGGGTTAATGAGCCCCCCCCCCCTTGTGCCCTCACTGAGTGGGTTAATGAGGCCCCCCCCTCGTGCCCTCACTGAGTGGGTTAATGAGCCCCCCCCCCCTCATGCCCTCACTGAGTGGGTTAATGAGCCCCCCCCCCCTCATGCCCTCACTGAGTGGTTAATGAGCCCCCCCCCACCTCGTGCCCTCACTGAGTGGGTTAATGAGCCCCCCCCCCCCCCCTCGTGCCCTCACTGAGTGGGTTAATGAGCCCCTCACTGAGTGGGTTAATGAGCCCCCCACCTCGTGCCCTCACTGAGTGGGTTAATGAGCCCCCCACCTCGTGCCCTCACTGAGTGGGTTAATGACCCCCCCCCCTCGTGCCCTCACTGAGTGGGTTAATGACCCCCCCCCCCCCCCTCGTGCCCTCACTGAGTGGGTTAATGACCCCCCCCCCCCCCCTCGTGCCCTCACTGAGTGGGTTAATGAGCCCCCCCCCCTCGTGCCCTCACTGAGTGGGTTAATGAGCCCCCCCCCCTCGTGCCCTCACTGAGTGGGTTAATGAGCCCCCCCCCCCCCCCCTCGTGCCCTCACTGAGTGGGTTAATGAGCCCCCCCCCCCTCGTGCCCTCACTGAGTGGGTTAATGAGCCGCCCCCCCCCCTCGTGCCCTCACTGAGTGGGTTAATGAGCCCCCCCCCCCCTCGTGCCCTCACTGAGTGGGTTAATGAGCCCCCCCCCCTCGTGCCCTCACTGAGTGGGTTAATGAGCCCCCCCCCCCCCCCTCGTGCCCTCACTGAGTGGGTTAATGAGCCCCCCCCCCCCTCGTGCCCTCACTGAGTGGGTTAATGAGCCCCCCCCCCCTCGTGCCCTCACTGAGTGGGTTAATGAGCCCCCCCCCCCTCGTGCCCTCACTGAGTGGGTTAATGAGCCCCCCCCCCCTCGTGCCCTCACTGAGTGGGTTAATGAGCCCCCCCCCCCTCGTGCCCTCACTGAGTGGGTTAATGAGCCCCCCCCCCCTCGTGCCCTCACTGAGTGGGTTAATGAGCCCCCCCCCCCTCGTGCCCTCACTGAGTGGGTTAATGAGCCCCTCACTGAGTGGGTTAATGAGCCCCCCACCTCGTGCCCTCACTGAGTGGGTTAATGAGCCCCCCACCTCGTGCCCTCACTGAGTGGGTTAATGAGCCCCCCCCCCCTCGTGCCCTCACTGAGTGGGTTAATGAGCCCCTCACTGAGTGGGTTAATGAGCCCCCCACCTCGTGCCCTCACTGAGTGGGTTAATGAGCCCCCCACCTCGTGCCCTCACTGAGTGGGTTAATATGACCCCCCCCCTCGTGCCCTCACTGAGTGGGTTAATGAGCCCCCCCCCCCCCCTCGTGCCCTCACTGAGTGGGTTAATGAGCCCCTCACTGAGTGGGTTAATGAGCCCCCCACCTCGTGCCCTCACTGAGTGGGTTAATGAGCCCCCCACCTCGTGCCCTCACTGAGTGGGTTAATGAGCCCCCCACCTCGTGCCCTCACTGAGTGGGTTAATGACCCCCCCCCCCTCGTGCCCTCACTGAGTGGGTTAATGACCCCCCCCCCCTCGTGCCCTCACTGAGTGGGTTAATGAGCCCCCCCCCCCCCCTCGTGCCCTCACTGAGTGGGTTAATGAGCCCCCCCCCCCCTCGTGCCCTCACTGAGTGGGTTAATGAGCCCCCCCCCCCCCCCTCGTGCCCTCACTGAGTGGGTTAATGAGCCCCCCCCCCCCCCCTCGTGCCCTCACTGAGTGGGTTAATGAGCCCCCCCCCCCCCCTCGTGCCCTCACTGAGTGGGTTAATGAGCCCCCCCCCCCTCGTGCCCTCACTGAGTGGGTTAATGAGCCCCCCCCCCCCTCGTGCCCTCACTGAGTGGGTTAATGAGCCCCCCCCCCTCGTGCCCTCACTGAGTGGGTTAATGAGCCCCCCCCCCCCTCGTGCCCTCACTGAGTGGGTTAATGAGCCCCCCCCCCTCGTGCCCTCACTGAGTGGGTTAATGAGCCCCCCCCCCCCCTCGTGCCCTCACTGAGTGGGTTAATGAGCCCCTCCCTCGTGCCCTCACTGAGTGGGTTAATGAGCCCCCCCCCCCCCCTCGTGCCCTCACTGAGTGGGTTAATGAGCCCCTCCCTCGTGCCCTCACTGAGTGGGTTAATGAGCCCCTCCCTCGTGCCCTCACTGAGTGGGTTAATGAGCCCCCCCCCCCCCCCCTTGTGCCCTCACTGAGTGGGTTAATGAGGCCCCCCCCCTCGTGCCCTCACTGAGTGGGTTAATGAGCCCCCCTCGTGCCCTCACTGAGTGGGTTAATGAGCCCCCCCCCCCCTCGTGCCCTCACTGAGTGGGTAATGAGCCCCCCCCCCCCCTCGTGCCCTCACTGAGTGGGTTAATGAGCCCCCCCCCACCTCGTGCCCTCACTGAGTGGGTTAATGAGCCCCCCCCCCCTCGTGCCCTCACTGAGTGGGTAATGAGCCCCCCCCCCCCTCGTGCCCTCACTGAGTGGGTTAATGAGCCCCCCCCCACCTCGTGCCCTCACTGAGTGGGTTAATGAGCCCCCCCCCCCACCTCGTGCCCTCACTGAGTGGGTTAATGAGCCCCCCCCACCTCGTGCCCTCACTGAGTGGGTTAATGAGCCCCCCCTCGTGCCCTCACTGAGTGGGTTAATGAGCCCCCCCCCCTCGTGCCCTCACTGAGTGGGTTAATGAGCCCCCTCACCTCGTGCCCTCACTGAGTGGGTTAATGAGCCCCCCACCTCGTGCCCTCCACTGAGTGGGTTAATGACCCCCCCCCCCTCGTGTCCTCCACTGAGTGGGTTAATGACCCCCCCCCCCCCTCGTGTCCTCCACTGAGTGGGTTAATGACCCCCCCCCCCCCTCGTGTCCTCCACTGAGTGGGTTAATGACCCCCCCCCCCCTCGTGTCCTCCACTGAGTGGGTTAATGACCCCCCTCGTGTCCTCCACTGAGTGGGTTAATGACCCCCCCCCCCTCGTGTCCTCCACTGAGTGGGTTAATGACCCCCCCCCTCGTGTCCTCCACTGAGTGGGTTAATGACCACCCCCACGTGTCCTCACTGAGTGGGTTAATGACCCCTCCCCCCCCCCCCCCCACATGTCCTCACTGAGTGGGTTAATGACCCCCCCCCCACATGTCCTCACTGAGTGGGTTAATGACCCCCCCCCCCCACGTGTCCTCCACTGAGTGGGTTAATGACCACCCCCCCACGTGTCCTCCACTGAGTGGGTTAATGACCCCCCCCCACGTGTCCTCCACTGAGTGGGTTAATGACCCCCCCCCACGTGTCCTCCACTGAGTGGGTTAATGACCCCCCCCCACGTGTCCTCCACTGAGTGGGTTAATGACCCCCCCCCCACGTGTCCTCCACTGAGTGGGTTAATGACCCCCCCCACGTGTCCTCCACTGAGTGGGTTAATGACCCCCCCCCCCCCCTCGTGTCCTCCACTGAGTGAGTTAATAACCCCCCCCCCCTCGTGTCCTCCACTGAGTGAGTTAATAAACCCCCCCCCCCCCCTCGTGTCCTCCACTGAGTGGGTTAATGCGCCCCCCCCCCCCCTCGTGCCCTCACTGAGTGGGTTAATGAGCCCCCCCCCCCTCGTGCCCTCACTGAGTGGGTTAATGAGCCCCCCCCCCCCTCGTGCCCTCACTGAGTGGGTTAATGAGCCCCCCCCCCTCGTGCCCTCACTGAGTGGGTTAATGAGCCCCCCCCCCCCCTCGTGCCCTCACTGAGTGGGTTAATGAGCCCCCCCCCCCTCGTGCCCTCACTGAGTGGGTTAATGAGCCCCCCCCCCCCTCGTGCCCTCACTGAGTGGGTTAATGAGCCCCCCCCCCCCTGCCCTCACTGAGTGGGTTAATGAGCCCCCCCCTCGTGCCCTCACTGAGTGGGTTAATGAGCCCCCCCCCCTCGTGCCCTCACTGAGTGGGTTAATGAGCCCCCCCCTCGTACCCTCACTGAGTGGGTTAATGAGCCCCCCCCCCTCGTGCCCTCACTGAGTGGGTTAATGAGCCCCCCCACCTCGTGCCCTCACTGAGTGGGTTAATGAGCCCCCCCCCTCGTGCCCTCACTGAGTGGGTTAATGAGCCCCCCCACCTCGTGCCCTCACTGAGTGGGTTAATGAGCGCCCCCCCTCGTGCCCTCACTGAGTGGGTTAATGAGCCCCCCCACCTCGTGCCCTCACTGAGTGGGTTAATGAGCCCCCCCACCTCGTGCCCTCACTGAGTGGGTTAATGAGCCCCCCACCTCGTGCCCTCACTGAGTGGGTTAATGAGCCCCCCACCTCGTGCCCTCACTGAGTGGGTTAATGAGCCCCCCACCTCGTGCCCTCACTGAGTGGGTTAATGAGCCCCCCACCTCGTGCCCTCACTGAGTGGGTTAATGAGCCCCCCACCTCGTGCCCTCACTGAGTGGGTTAATGAGCCCCCCACCTCGTGCCCTCACTGAGTGGGTTAATGAGCCCCCCCCCTCGTGCCCTCACTGAGTGGGTTAATGAGCCCCCCCCCTCCCTCGTGCCCTCACTGAGTGGGTTAATGAGCCCCCCCCCCCTCGTGCCCTCACTGAGTGGGTTAATGAGCCCCTCCCTCGTGCCCTCACTGAGTGGGTTAATGAGCCCCCCCCCCCCCTTGTGCCCTCACTGAGTGGGTTAATGAGGCCCCCCCCTCGTGCCCTCACTGAGTGGGTTAATGAGCCCCCCCCCCCTCGTGCCCTCACTGAGTGGGTTAATGAGCCCCCCCCCCTCATGCCCTCACTGAGTGGTTAATGAGCCCCCCCCCACCTCGTGCCCTCACTGAGTGGGTTAATGAGCCCCCCCCCCCCCTCGTGCCCTCACTGAGTGGGTTAATGAGCCCCTCACTGAGTGGGTTAATGAGCCCCCCACCTCGTGCCCTCACTGAGTGGGTTAATGAGCCCCCCACCTCGTGCCCTCACTGAGTGGGTTAATGAGCCCCCACCTCGTGCCCTCACTGAGTGGGTTAATGACCCCCCCCCTCGTGCCCTCACTGAGTGGGTTAATGACCCCCCCCCCCCTCGTGCCCTCACTGAGTGGGTTAATGACCCCCCCCCCCCTCGTGCCCTCACTGAGTGGGTTAATGAGCCCCCCCCCTCGTGCCCTCACTGAGTGGGTTAATGAGCCCCCCCCCTCGTGCCCTCACTGAGTGGGTTAATGAGCCCCCCCCCCCCCCTCGTGCCCTCACTGAGTGGGTTAATGAGCCCCCCCCCCCCCCCCCTCGTGCCCTCACTGAGTGGGTTAATGAGCCCCCCCCCCCCCCTCGTGCCCTCACTGAGTGGGTTAATGAGCCCCCCCCCCCCTCGTGCCCTCACTGAGTGGGTTAATGAGCCCCCCCCCCCCCCCTCGTGCCCTCACTGAGTGGGTTAATGAGCCCCCCCCCCCCTCGTGCCCTCACTGAGTGGGTTAATGAGCCCCCCCCCCCTCGTGCCCTCACTGAGTGGGTTAATGAGCCCCCCCCCCCTCGTGCCCTCACTGAGTGGGTTAATGAGCCCCCCCCCCCCTCGTGCCCTCACTGAGTGGGTTAATGAGCCCCCCCCCCTCGTGCCCTCACTGAGTGGGTTAATGAGCCCCTCACTGAGTGGGTTAATGAGCCCCCCACCTCGTGCCCTCACTGAGTGGGTTAATGAGCCCCCCACCTCGTGCCCTCACTGAGTGGGTTAATGAGCCCCCCCCCCTCGTGCCCTCACTGAGTGGGTTAATGAGCCCCTCACTGAGTGGGTTAATGAGCCCCCCACCTCGTGCCCTCACTGAGTGGGTTAATGAGCCCCCCACCTCGTGCCCTCACTGAGTGGGTTAATATGACCCCCCCCCCTCGTGCCCTCACTGAGTGGGTTAATGAGCCCCCCCCCCCCCTCGTGCCCTCACTGAGTGGGTTAATGAGCCCCTCACTGAGTGGGTTAATGAGCCCCCCACCTCGTGCCCTCACTGAGTGGGTTAATGAGCCCCCCACCTCGTGCCCTCACTGAGTGGGTTAATGAGCCCCCACCTCGTGCCCTCACTGAGTGGGTTAATGACCCCCCCCCCCCTCGTGCCCTCACTGAGTGGGTTAATGAGCCCCCCCCCCCCCCCTCGTGCCCTCACTGAGTGGGTTAATGAGCCCCCCCCCCCCCCCCCTCGTGCCCTCACTGAGTGGGTTAATGAGCCCCCCCCCCCCCCCCTCGTGCCCTCACTGAGTGGGTTAATGAGCCCCCCCCCCCCTCGTGCCCTCACTGAGTGGGTTAATGAGCCCCCCCCCCCTCGTGCCCTCACTGAGTGGGTTAATGAGCCCCCCCCCCCTCGTGCCCTCACTGAGTGGGTTAATGAGCCCCCCCCCCCTCGTGCCCTCACTGAGTGGGTTAATGAGCCCCCCCCCCCCCTCGTGCCCTCACTGAGTGGGTTAATGAGCCCCCCCCCTCGTGCCCTCACTGAGTGGGTTAATGAGCGCCCCCCCCCCCCCCTTGTGCCCTCACTGAGTGGGTTAATGACCCCCCCCCCCCTTGTGCCCTCACTGAGTGTTAATGCCACCCTATGTTGGCACGGAGTGGGTTAGTATCACCCTTTATCAGCACAGGGAGAAAGAAGATGCCTAGCATGAGTTGTATATACACTTCCACGCTGCTACTAGTATCTCCGGGGCCTATCATATTAGCCACGATGCCGGCAATTATTGTGGATTACTCTTCGGGTGCCTCAGGAACCGGAATCATAATCCCAATAACTCTCTACCGGAGCCGCGATAACAAATATTATTGGGAGCTTATACCGTATCCCATGTTGCGTGCGATTGCGTGTCCGTTTTTGGACAGTCAAAATGGCCTGTAATTGGATATTGTGATTTTTGTCCGAAGGTCATCATTGCGGTATGTCCATTTATGATTCTCCAAAAAGTGATGGCATCTAATTGGATATCCTCCTTACCCTCTTCACTATTAGAGGCCCCTTTATCAATAATTGCATCACCATTATATCATCGGCATGATTCAATGTGCTCCGCAAGTAGTCTCTGTGCAATGTTCTCAGCGTGGAAGCGAGCATCCTGCGCATGAGTGTCGGCCATTGCTGTCAAATGTACTGGGTAACTCTTGGATTTTTAATAATGTCATGTAGCCCATAGGCTACACCATCCTCCGATTGTTACCTGTGTTGTCCAAACTCAGGAATTCTTTTCATTCTGGCCTCATCGCATCCACCATAGAAGCCTACAGTGTGTGGTCTGCGGCTATTGACGTTAGTGGAAGCATCACGGTCGATATCTGTTGCAGTCCCTCAGGTAATAATATTTGTGGTATTACATATTTGTGCTTACCCATCAAAACTTTTTATTTCTCTAACGTCCTAGAGGATGCTGGGACTCCGTAAGGACCATGGGGAATAGACGGGCTCCGCAGGAGATAGGGCACTTTAAGAAAGCTTTGGATTCTGGGTGTGCACTGGCTCCTCCCTCTATGCCCCTCCTCCAGACCTCAGTTTTACACTGTGCCCAGAGGGAAATGGGTGCACTGCAGGGAGCTCCCCTGAGTTCTCTGCCTAGAAAGCATTTTTGTTTGGATTTTTTCTATATATTTCAGACAGGGTTGCTAGAACTGAGCATGCTACTCTGGTTCGGCAATGCTCTATTGTTTGGTCGGATACTGCTTCCTCAGGGTCCCCTGCGGTACACTCTCACAAACGTGCACTTGCTAAGATTATGCAAGATGACACGGACACCGATTCTGACACTGCAGACGGGGATGTTTCAAGGGGGACGGTATCGCTTGCTAAGGGGGTGCAGTTGATGATTGAAGCCGTGAGGGATGTGTTGCACATTACTGGCACTAATCCTCAGCAGTAGGGGAGGCCTTTTTCACGGACAATAAAAAGCCCCCTCTAACCTTCCCAGCTAAGGATTTAAATGCTATCTTTGAAAAAGCCAGGGAAAATCCGGAGAAAAAAATCCAGATTCCCAAGAGGCTCTTGGTTGCTTTTCCCTTCCCAGAGGAAGATAGGAAAAAGTGGGAGTCCCCACCGATAGTCGACGCCTCTGTCTCCAGGCTGTCTGAACAGGTGGTATTACCAGTACCAGGATCTACCGCGTTGAAGGACCCAGCAGATCGCAAGGTTGATGCTACGCTAAAATCCATTTACACGGCTGCAGGGGCTATTTTGCGGCCTACTATAGCCTGTGCTTGGATTTCTAAAGCTATTGCCAGATGGTCAATCACTCTGCAGGAGGAATCGACTACTATGGATAAAGGTGACGTTGATTTATTTTTGCATAATAATCCGTATTCTGCAGGGTTCCTGGTAGATTCCATGAAGAACATGTGTTCCATGGCTGCGGGGGTCTCCTCCATGTCTGTCTCAGCTCGCAGGGGTCTCTGGCTGCGCCAATGTTCTGTGGACGTGGAATCCAGGAAGAGCATGGAGGGCCTACCCTATACAGGTCAGGCTTTTTTTGGGGAGGCGCTGGATGCGTGGCTTGGTACAGCGGGTAAGTCTCCTTTTCTCCCATCAGCTGCACCGGCTACGAAGAAGCCTTTTACGCCGGCCACGTCGGTCCTTTCGGACCGCAGGGCCTAGAAAGAACAAGCCTTCGAACACCCCCTTCAGTGGTGGTCGTGCTAAAGGAAAGAAGCCTGCTCCCGTGGGCTCCCAAAACCAGAAGCCAGCTTCTGATATCCCAAAGTCCTCCACATGACGGTGGACAGCTAGGCCTGGAGGAAGGTCAGGTGGGGGCAAGACGCCGGCATTTCAGCCACGTCTGGGTGTCGTCTGGCCTGGACCCTTGGGTACTGGATATAGTGTCGTGGGGGTACAGGCTGGAGCTTCAAGATCTCCCACCTCACCGTTTCTTCAAATCGGGCTTTCCAGCTCTGCCGGCAGACAGAACAATTCTTCTGGAGGCTATCCAAAAATTGGTGGTATCCAAGTTTGTTTCAGTTCCACCTCATCGGTGGAACAAGGGTTACTATTTGAACCTTTTTGTGGTACCGAAGCCGGATGGTTCGGTACGGCCAATTCTGAACTTATAATCTTTGAACCCTTATCTCAAGGAGTTCAAATTCAAGATGGAGTCTCTGAGAACTGTCATCTCAGGTACTGACGGAGGGGGAGTTCCTGGTGTCCCTAGACATCAAGGATGCATACCTCAACATTCCCATCTGGTCGCCACATCAGGCATATCTCAGGTTTGCACATTTTAGATCACTACCAGTTTCAGGCGCTGGCGTTTGGCCTCTCTACAGCACCGAGGATCTTCACCAAGGTGATGGCAGAGATGATAGTTCTCCGCAAGCAAGGGGTGAACATAATTCCGTAGGTGAACGTAATTCCGTATCTGTACTATCTCCTGATCAAGGCGTCGTCCAGGGAGAAGTTAAGATCAATTGCTCTCACGACACAACTGCTCAGAGCACGGTTGGATTCTGAACCTTCCAAAGTCTCATCTGGAGCTGACAAGGAGTTCAAGTTCAAGTTTATTGTCATCAGCCAAAACAAGTTGACAGACGAAATTACATTGTACAAAGCATCAAGTAGTAGCAGGCGATAACATAAAACAAACATAAAAAAAAAAAATCATTCATTTAACATACGTACAGCAGATGGAATAAAACTAACCCTAAACCGGTTGGTACGAGCTATCAGAGAACGAAATCTCTTTAGCGATGGAAGTTTTACAAAAAGCATATTAAAAGGATGCGCACTATCTAATAGAATACACCTGACTTTGCTTAAAACCCTACTCCTATACAAATCATCAAAGCTAGGCAGTGGCGAGCCAATAATTTTACTTGCCGTTTTCCTTATCCTTTCTAATGCCCATCGATCTTTTTGAGTACAGCCACCATACCATGCCACGATCCCATAACTAAGAATGCTCTCTATCGAGCACCTGTAAAAATTTAACATGGTCTGAGCACCAACACCTGCGGCCCTTAAACGCCGCAGGAAAAAAAGTCGTTGCTGGGCCTTTTTTCCTATCAATAACAGGTGCTCAGACCAAGTCAAACATGACGAGATCTGAATGCCTAAAAACCGGAATGAGGTGACCATTTCCACTTCCTGATCACCAACAAACACTGGTAACTTCGGCAGCTGCCTTCTCCTAAAATCAATCAGTTCTTTTGTCTTCCCACTATTTAAAAATAAATGATTTTCATTACTCCAATTGACTAACTTTGCAACTTCCGTCCTATATGCCAGCTCATCATCACCACTAATTAACCCAATTACGGCAATATCATCCGCAAATTTAATCAATTTAACTGATACGTCCGCTGATACACAATCATAAGTAAACAATTTACTCTCTTTAGGCTCTCTTTCCTGGGGATAATCCTCGACACGGAGGTGCAGAGGGTTTTTCTACCAGTGTAGAAGGCATTGGTGATTCAAACAATGGTCAGAGATGTCTTGAAGCCTTCCCGGGTATCTGTCCATCAGTGTATCCGCCTTCTGGGGAAGATGGCTGCCTCCTACGAGGCTCTACGGTACGGAAGGTTTCATGCTCGATCATTTCAGCTGGATCTCTTGGACCAGTGGTCGGGATCTCACCTACACATACACCAGAGGATACGTCTGTCATTGAAAGCCAGGATTTCGCTCACCTGGTGGCTACAACTACCACACCTTCTGGAAGACCGAAGGTTCCGAGTTCAATACTGGATCCTTCTAAACACAGATGCAAGTCTAAGCGGTTGGGGAACAGTCGCTCAGGGGGAAACCTTCCAAGAAAGGTGGTCGATTCAAGAATCCCTTATCCTAATAAACATCCTGGAGCTAAGAGCAGTGTACAATGGTTTTCTGCAAGCAGCACACCTCCTACAGGATCGGGCTGTTCAGGTGCATTCGGACAACGTGACCATGGTGGCCTACATAAACTGACAAGGCAGAACAAAGAGCAGGGCTGCCATTTCAGAGGTGTCAAGAATCCTCCTCTGGGCAGAGAGACACGCGGTGGCGATGTCAGCAATCTTCATTCCGGGAGTAGACAACTGGGAAGCAGACTTCCTCAGCCGCCACGATCTCCATCCGGGAGAGTGGGTCTTCCACTCGGAGGTGTTCGAGGAGGTAACCGGTTGGTGGGGGGGGTTCCTCACATAGACATGATGGCCTCCCGCCTCAACAAGAAGCTGGGGAGGTACTGTTCCAGGTCGAGAGACCCGCAGACAGTGGCGGTGGACGCACTGGTAACACCGTGGGTGTTGAAGTCAGTGTATGTGTTCCCTCCACTTCCTCTGATACCGAAAGTTCTTCAACTGGTAAGAAGAACAAAGGTTTCAGCAATCCTCATTGCTCCGGACTGGCCAAGGAGGGCTTGGTACACGGATCTGCTGGATCTTCTGTTAGAGGTTCCAAGGCCCTTACCTCTTAGGAAGGATCTGCTACTGCAGGGGCCGTTCGCTTATCAAGACTTACCACGGTTACGTTTTACGGCATGGCGGTTGAACGCCAGATCTTAGCTCAGAAAGGTATCCCGAGTGAGGTCATTCCTAGCCTGTATCAGGCTAGGAACATCTAAAACCTCTAACCATTACCATCGCATTTGGATGAAATGTGTTTCTTGGTGTGAGGCCAAGAAGTTTCCGGCGGAGTTTCAACTTTGACGTTTTCTTCTTTTCCTGCAAGCAGGGGTGGATATGGGACTGAGATTGTGCTCCATCAAGGTCCAGATCTCTGCTTTGTCCATCTTCTTCCAATAACAATTGGCGGTTCTTCCTGAGGTTCAGACCTTTTGGAAAGGGGTTCTTCACATCCAGCCTCCCTTTGTGGTGGCTACGGCACCATGGGATCTTGATGTGATGTTGCAGTTCCTGCAATCTGCTTGGTTTGAGCCTCTACAGGAGGCCGATCTCAAGTTTCTCACGTGGAAGGTGGTCACCTTGTTGGCTTCGGCATGACGCGTGTCGGAATTGGTGGCTTTATCTTGTAAAAGCCCCCATCTGATCTTCCATGAGGACATGGCGGAACTTAGGACTCATCCACAGTTCCTACCTAAGGTTGTGTCGGCTTTTCATATCAACCAACCTATTGTGGTGCCAGTGGCTACAGACTCAATTACTTCACAGGCCTTAGATGTTGTGAGGGCTTTGAAGATCTATGTGAAGAGGACAGCTCGTCATGGAAAAAGTGACTCTTTGTTCTCTATGATCCCAAGAAATTGGATGTCCTGCTTCTCCGCAGTCTATTTCGCGCTGGATCAGGTTCACTATCCAGCATACCTATTCCACGGCAGGATTGCCGTGTCCGAAATCTGTTAAGGCCCACTCTACTCGTAAAGTGGGCTCTTCCTGGGTGGCTGCCCGGGGTGTCTCGGCGGTACAACTCTGCAAATGTGTTCGACCCAGACTAAGTAGCTGCTCAGCAAAGTTTTACAAGTTCGATACTCTGGCCTCTGATGACATCAAGTTTGGTCAAGCAGTGGTACATCCCCATGGTACTAATATGGACCCCAGCATCCTCTAGGACGTAAGAGAAAATAGGGTTTTGGTTACCTGCCGGTAAATCCTTTTCTCGTAGTCTGTAGAGGATGCTGGGCGCCCGCCCAGCGCTGCGTTTTCCTGCTTTGGTTTTATACTTCAATTCTACCTGGATCCTAAGTAAGCCTATCCGTTTATACATAGACCGTGTCTAGTTAGACAGTCAATAGATAGACACCATATATTAGACAGACATTAGGTCGACAGGGTCAAAAGGTCGACAGGGTCAAAAGGTCGACAGGTCAGAATGTTGACATGGTCAAAAGTTCGACATGAAAATGGTCGACATAAAAAAGATCGACAAATGTTTGTTTTTATGTAACATGTTTTTGGATTATTTCATACTATCTCTATCCATGTCGGCATAGAGTTGGTTATAAACCTTGTGGCGAGCCACCGTGCCCGAAGCGTGGCGAGCGAAGCCTTTCTACAAATGGGGGTCCCAGATGACAAAACTATCCACAAAAATGCAAAAAACATGGTGTCGACCTTATGTCTGTCTATCTATTGACTGTCTAACTAGACACTATCTATCTTTCATACCGGAACCCTAAGTAAGTTATGTGTTATTTATGGTTTTCAGCTGTTGCTGAGTTGTTCCGGCATGTTAGCCGGATTTGCATGTTGCTGGTATGAATCTCGCCACTATCGGTGTAATTACTTCTCTCGAAGTTTGTTGTCTCCTCGGGCACAGTTTCTAAACTGAGTCTTGTAGGAGGGGCATAGAGGGAGGAGCCAGCCCACACTGTTAAACTCTTCAAGTGCCAGTGGCTCCTGGTGGACTCGTCTATACCCCATGGTACTAATATGGACCCCAGCATCCTCTACGGACTACGAGAATAGGATTTACAAGTAGGTAACCAAAATCCTTTTATTCATTTTTTTATAAAGCCAGTAATATTTAATAACTAATGTGCCCCTTATGCTTCATCTAGGTATACCCTGGAAAGACATGATGCTTCTAAATATTTCCATGTAACTAGTACACTACCTGCTGTACGGTGTATTGTGTCCTGTCTGACACCCAGCACATTATATGGGAAGATGCGATGAATGTGTGTAAACCAGATTGTGTTTGCACACTACACAATGGGGGTGCAGTTACAATCCCGACAAGATACCGGCTGCAGAATCCCGAAAGGTGACAGGACACTGGAGGCCACACACTACTGAGCCTCATTTTTACTTGTTTTAAGGACATTACATCAAAGTTGGATCAGCCTGTAGTGTGTTTTTCCACTTTAATTTTGAGTGTGACTCCAAATCCAGACCTCCATGGGTTAATAAACTTGATTTCCATTGATAATTTTTGTGTGCTTTTGTCAGCACATTCAACTATGTAAAGAACAAAGTATTTAATAAGAATATTTCATTCATTCAGATCTAGGATGTGTTATTTTAGTGTTCCCTTTATTTTTTTGAGCTGTGTGTGTGTATGTGTATGTGTAATAAAATTTATATAATTTTTTTTTTTTTTTTTTTTTCTATTGGGACAGGGCTGTCCTTCGAACTTTGCCTGTTTGTTTTATCCTTCCCAAGTTAGTTTACCATTTCCACCTTGTAAAATGTGGTACCTCCTTTCCTCTACCTGGAGCTCTCAGCAGTGGAGGCCTCCCTCGATGTGATCCATGCTCCTTTATTTAATCTACGTGGATTGTACCAGTTCTCTACGGGTATGGGATTCCCTCTTTGTCCTCTAGGGCTTCCACAATATGTGCTGTCCTGCAGAAAAACACTCTGGCCAGATGGCTTCCCATGACTCGCAGGCGTACAAGCACGCTTACCTTACTGTCCCGGCTACAGTCTCTGATCATTGTACTTACTCTGTGGGTCCTACATGGGCAGCACGCTGTGGTGCGTCTGTCAAACAAATGTGTAAGTCATCTATGTGCTGCTCTGTCCACACATTTCTCAGGTTCTATGCCTTTGATACATTTGCTTCCTACTATGCTTCATTTGGATGCAGGATTCTCCTATCCGATCATGAGCGTCCCCTCCCTTGAACTGCTTTTGGACATCTCCATTGTCTCCCTGTGGAGCCTTATGGAACCACAAGAAGAAAAGAATTATTATAGACTTAACTTGGTTAACTCTTTATCCGAGGTCCACAGGGCACACTCCCTGACGCACCTGGCTTCTATGTGTATATTTTCCTTGTTCACCGGTCACCACCTGTTCGTGACTTTATGTTCTTTTGTTTGCTACTTCTTCCTTCTCTCCTATCCTGCTCCTACTTTTTGGTGACAAAACAGAGTAGTCTGAGCAGGGAGGCGGGTATAGTGGTGAAGGATCGAGCATCTTGGCTTACCTAAAAACGTAATTGTTTGCTGCCCAGTCATTTTACACCACATTGTCTCCCTTATGAACTTCGAAGAAAGAGAGTGAACAAATGTAAGTCTACCTTAACTTTTTATTTCTCTGACGTCCTAGTGGATGCTGGGACTTCCGTAAGGACCATAGGGAATAGCGGCTCCGCAGGAGACTGGGCACAAAAGTAAAAGCTTTAGACTAGCTGGTGTGTACTGGCTCCTCCCCCTATGACCCTCCTCCAAGCCTCAGTTAGATTTTTGTGCCCGAACGAGAAGGGTGCATGCTAGGTGGCTCTCCTGAGCTGCTTAGAAGTAAAAGTTTAAATAGGTTTTTTATTTTCAGTGAGTCCTGCTGGCAACAGGCTCACTGCATCGTGGGACTAAGGGGAGAAGAAGCGAACTCACCTGACTGCAGAGTGGATTGGGCTTCTTGGCTACTGAACATTAGCTCCAGAGGGACGATCACAGGTTCAGCCTGGATGGGTCCCGGAGCCAGAAGAGCGAAGAGGTCCGGAGAAAGCGGCGGCAGAAGACGTTCCTGTCTTCAAATAAGGTAGCGCACAGCACTGCAGCTGTGCGCCATTGCTCTCAGCACACTTCACACTCCGGTCACTGAGGGTGCAGGGCGCTGGGGGGGAGCGCCCTGAGACGCAATAAAACACTATAAAAACCTTATATGGCTAAAGAAATGCATCACATATAGCTCCTGGGCTATATGGATGCATTTAACCCCTGCCAGTTTTCCTGAAAAAAGCGGGAGAAAAGGCTGCCGTGAAGGGGGCGGAGCCTGTCTCCTCAGCACACAAGCGCCATTTTCTTTCACAGCTTTGCTGGAAGGACGGCTCCCTGACTCTCCCCTGCAGTCCTGCTACAAGAATCAGGGTAAAACAAGAGAGGGGGGGGGCACTATTGGCAGCAAATATAAAACAGCAGCTATAAAGGGAGAAACACTTATATAAGGTTATCCCTGTATGTATGTATGTATATATATGTGTGTATGTATATGTATGTATGTATGTATGTATATATATATATATTATATATATATATATATATTATATATATATATATATATATATATATATATATATAGCTATATAGCGCTCTGGTGTGTGCTGGCAAACGCTCCCTCTGTCTCCCCAAAGGGCTCGTGGGGTCCTGTCCTCTATCAGAGCATTCCCTGTGTGTGTGCTGTGTGTCGGTACGTTTGTGTCGACATGTATGAGGAGAAAAATGATGTGGAGACGGAGCAGAGTGTCTGTAACAGTGATGTCACCCCCTAGGGGGTCGACACCTGAGTGGATGTACTGTTGAAAATTACGTGACAGTGTCAGCTCTGTATAAAAGACAGTGGTTGACATGAGACAGCCGGCTACTCAGCTTGTGCCTGTCCAGACGTCTCATAGGCCGTCAGGGGCTCTAAAGCGCCCGTTACCTCAGATGGCAGATACAGACGCCGACACGGATACTGACTCCTATGTCGACGGTGAAGAGACAACCGTGATTTCCAGTAGGGCCACACATTACATGATTGAGACAATGGAAAATGTTTTATACATTTCTGATAATACGAGTACCACCAAAAAGGGGTATTATGTTCGGTGAGGGAAAAACTACCTATAGTTTTCCTGAATCTGAGAAATAAAATGAGGTGTGTGATGATGCGTGGGTTTCCCCCCGATAACAATTGATAATTTCTTAAAAAGTATTGGCTGTATACCCTTTCCCGCCAGAGGTTAGGGTGCGTTGGGAAACACCCCTTAGGGGGGGATAAGGCGCTCACACGCTTGTAAGAACAAGGGCTCTTCCCTCTCATGAGATGGCCGCCCTTAAGGATCCTGCTGATAGAAAGCAGGAGGGTATCCAAAAATGTATTCACACACATACTGGTGTTATACTGCGACCAGCAATCGCCTCAGCCTGGAGGTGCAGTGCTGGGTTGGCATGGTCGGATTCCCTGACTGGAAATATTGATATCCTAGATAAGGATAGTATATTATTGCCTATAGAGCATTTAAAAGATGCATTTCTATATATGCATGATGCACAGCGGAATATTTGCCGACTGGCATAAAGTATAAGTGTGTTGTCCAATTCTACCAGTAAAATGGTCAGGTGATGCGGATTCCAAACGGCATTTGGAAGTATTGCCTTTGAAAGGGGACATTTGGGGTCGGTCTTTTAGACCTGGTGGCCACGGCAACAACTGGGAAATCCACGTTTGTACCCCAGGTCGCCTCTCAAAATAAGACGCCGTATTATCAGGCGCAGTCCTTTGTTGGCAAGTGGACAAAAGGTTCCTCTTTTCTGCTCGTGACAGAGGGAGAGGAAAAAGGCTGAAGAGATTAGCCAGTTCCCAGGAACAGAAACCCTTTCCCGCCTCTGCCAAGCCCTCAGTATGACGCTAGGGCCTTACAAGCTCAGGCACGGTGGGGGCCCGTTCTCAATGAATTTCAGTGCGCAGTGGGCTCACTCGCAAGTAGACCCCTGGATCCTTCAGGTAATATCTCAGGGGTACATATTGGAATTCAAAACGTCTCCCCCTCGCCGTTTCCAAAAGTCGGCTTTACCGACGTCTCCCTCTGACAGGGAGGCAGTTTTGGAAGCCATTCACAAGCTGTATTCCCAGCAGGTGATAATCAAGGTACCCCTCCTGCAACAGAGACCGATTCTAAATCTAAAATCAAAAATCTTTGAACACTTACAGAGGTTCAAATTCAAGATTGAGTCACTCAGAGCAGTGATTGCGAACCTGGAAGAAGGGGACTACATGATGTCTCGGGACATCAAGGATGCTTACCTTCATGTCAAAATTTACCCTTCTCACCAAGGGTACCTCAGGTTATGGTACAGAACTGTCACTATCAGTTCAGACGCTGCCGTAGGGATGGTCCACGGCACCCCGGGTCTTTACCAAGGTAATGGCCGAAATGATATCCCTTCGAAGGAAGGAAATTTTAGTTATCCCTTACTTGGACGATTCCCTGATAAGGGTAAGATCCAGGGAACAGTTGGAAGTCGGTGTAGCACTATCTCAGGTAGTGTTGCGGCAGCACGATTGGATTCTCAATATTCCAAAATCGCAGCTGGTTCCGACGACTTGTCTTCTGTTTCCTAGGGATGATCCTAGACACAGTCCAGAAAAAAAGGTGTTTCTCCCGGAAGAGAAAGCCAGGGAGTTATCCGAGCTAGTCAGGAACCTCCTAAAACCGAACCAAGTCTCAGTGCATCAATGCACAAGGGTTCTGGGTAAAAATGGTGGCTTCCTACGAAGCAATCCCATTCGTTAGATTCCACGCAAGAACTTTCCAGTGGAACCTACTGGACAAATGGTCCGGGTCGCATTTTCAGATGCATCAGCGGATAACCCTGTCACCAAGGACAAGGGTATCCATCCTGTGGTGGTTGCAGAGTGCTCATCTTCTAGAGGGCCGCAGATTCGGCATTCAGGACTGGGTCCTGGTGACCACGGATGCCAGCCTGCGAGGCTGGGGAGCAGTCACACAGGGAAGGAATATCCAGGGCTTAGGGTCAAGCCTGGATACGTCACTTCACATAAATATCCTGAAGCTAAGGGCCATTTACAATGCTCTAAGCTTAGCAAGACCTCTGCTTCAAGGTCAGCCGGTGTTGATCCAGTCGGACAACATCATGGCAGTCACCCACGTAAACAGACAGGGTGGCACAAGAAGCAGGAGGGCAATGGCAGAAGCTGCAGGGATTCTTCGCTGGGCGGAAAATCATGTGATAGCACTGTCAACAGTATTCATTCCGGGAGTGGACAACTGGGAAGCAGACTTCCTCAGCACGACCTCCACCCGGGAGAGTGGGGACTTCACCCAGAAGTCGTCCACATGATTAAAAAACTCGACAGGTATTGCGCCAGGTCAAGAGACCCTCAGGCAATAGTTGTAGACGCTCTGGTAACACCGTGGGTGTACCAGTCAGGGTATGTGTTCCCTCCTCTGCCTCTCATACCCAAGGTACTGAGATTGATAAGATGGAGAGGAGAAAGCACTATATTCGTGGCTCCGGATTGGCCAAGAAGGACTTGGTAACCGGAACTTCAAGAGATGCTCACGGAGGATCCGTGGCCTCTACCTCTAAGAAGGGACCTGCTCCAGCAAGGACCCTGTCTGTTCCAAGATTTACCGCGGCTGCGTTTGACGGCATGGCGATTGAACGCCGGATCCTGAAGGAAAAAGGGCATTCCGGATGAAGTCATCCATATCCTGATCTAAAGCCAGGAAGGATGTAACCGCAAAAACATTATCACCGCAATTGGCGAAAATATGTTGCGTGGTGCGAGGCCAGTAAGGCCCGACGGAGGAAATTCAACTGGGTCGATTCCTACATTTCCTGCAAACAGGATTGTCTATGGGCCTAAAATTAGGATCCATTAAGGTTCAAATTTCGGCCCTGTCGATCTTCTTCCAGAAGGAACTGGCTTCAGTTCCTGAAGTCCAGACTTTTGTAAAGGGGGTACTGCATATACAGCCTCCCTTTGTGCCTCCAGTGGCACCCTGGGATCTCAATGTGGTTTTGGGATTCCTAAAATCACATTGGTTCGAACCACTTGCCACAGTGGATTTAAAATATCTCACATGGAAAGTGGTAATGCTGTTAGCCCTGGCTTCAGCCAGGCGCGTATCAGAATTGGCAGCTTTATCCTATAAAAACCCTTACCTGATATTTCATTCGGATAGGGCGGAATTGAGGACTCGTCCTCAATTTCTCCCTAAGGTGGTTTCAGCGTTTTACATGAACCAACCTATTGTGGTACCTGCGGCTACTAGGGACTTGGATGACTCCAAGTTGCTGGACGTAGTCAGGGCCCTGAAAATATATGTTTCCAGGACGGCTGGAGTCAGAAAATCTGACTCGTTGTTTATTCTGTATGCACCCAACAAGCTGGGTGCTCCTGCGTCTAAGCAGACGATTGCTCGCTGGATTTGTAGTACAATTCAGCTTGCACATTCTGTGGCAGGCCTGCCACAGCCAAAATCTGTTAAAGCCCATTCCACAAGGAAGGTGGGCTCATCTTGGGCGGCTGCCCGAGGGGTCTCGGCTTTACAACTTTGCCGAGCAGCTACTTGGTCAGGGGCAAACACGTTTGCTAAATTCTACAAATTTGATACCCTGGCTGAGGAGGACCTGGAGTTCTCTCATTCGGTGCTGCAGAGTCATCCGCACTCTCCCGCCCGTTTGGGAGCTTTGGTATAATCCCCATGGTCCTTACGGAAGTCCCAGCATCCACTAGGACGTCAGAGAAAATAAGAATTTACTTACCGATAATTCTATTTCTCGTAGTCCGTAGTGGATGCTGGGCGCCCATCCCAAGTGCGGATTGTCTGCAATACTTGTACATAGTTATTGTTACAAAAAAATCGGGTTGTTTATTGTTGTGAGCCATCTTTTCAGAGGCTCCTTCTGTTATCATGCTATTAACTGGGTTCAGATCACAGGTTGTACAGTGTGATTGGTGTGGCTGGTATGAGTCTTACCCGGGATTCAAAATCCTTCCTTATTGTGTACGCTCGTCCGGGCACAGTATCCTAACTGAGGTCTGGAGGAGGGTCATAGTGGGAGGAGCCAGTGCACACCAGCTAGTCTAAAGCTTTTACTTTTGTGCCCAGTCTCCTGCGGAGCCGCTATTCCCCATGGTCCTTACGGAAGTCCCAGCATCCACTACGGACTACGAGAAATAGAATTATCGGTAAGTAAATTCTTATTTTTTTAATTTTTCTTAACAGTTACCTAACTGCTATCTTTAACAAAACTGTAAGCCAGTGTGTTCTATAAACACTTACCTTAAAGGAATACTTACCCATAATGCAAGTGTCCTCCTAAAACAGTTACGTTTTCCCCACGTTAGCTAGGTATGTGTTCCATGAAACCACCATGAATTTCTAATGGTATGTAATTGGAATCCCTACTGCTGCCCCGTATTACCACTCATGTGGTGGCCCATGCCACCACCCAAGGGGGAGTAAGAGTGTGGTTAGCAAAGCATGCCACCGTGCCTGATGTGTGGTGTGTGCAGCGATACCGCAAGGGGACTTGCTGCGTTCTCAGTTGGGATTCCGCCATTGGTCTCCTGACTACCAGTATTCTGGCACCAACCCTTTGTAACCGGTGTACCAAGTAGTTTAATTGTTCCCTGAACCAAATTGCATTCAGGTTAAGTAAACCATGTAAGACCCCTTTTCCACTTCATCAATAACCTTGTTTATTTATTTCTAAAATACACAGTGCTTTATGATAATACTACCAAGAAATCTGTTAATTACTACCCATAATTGATTAAAAAAACACACCTAATCTCTACTGCTCCCACCGGTGGTACTGTTCCACCAATTTCCAAAAACCACAAAATATATTTAAACAAGGGAGCGCTAAGAACAGGGTCAGTTTAAATCACACATTTATTACAATCCACATATAAACAGCAAATAAAATCAAGGATAATATCCGGATATTAAAAACAATATAGTGCACTCTTTAGTTAGTCCCATGCCCTGAGCTCGAATTAGTAATTGTCTATTCACACAGATAGATCCGTACAATCTCCACTGGTACGCATTAATTGTGTCCAATTGTAACCATGCTGTCTTGATAATTAATTGGCTTTAGACAAGGCAACCTTCTTATTATTTGTATCCAGCAAAAATGTATCAGTCACTGGAAGGCTCCTTAATAGATAGCAGTAGGGGGAGAGCGCTGTGTAGTAAATGGATGCACAGCGGTATGCTACGACCCCTACGTCCCAGCCGCAGCACGTCTTTTGAAAGGTTATTCACAGCCGCCTCTGCTTCCCTCGGGGTGCAGACCGTTTTGCACTCGGTCCTGCTGTTGCTTTATCCCCGGTCAGGTTTCCATTGCGCTGCGTGCGGTAGTGGGATCCGTTCGTGAAAGAGCTCCGGGCACCGGAATCCAAGTAGTGAACGCCCCTCTTACGTGTTTCTCCGCCCACGGGGCCAGCGGTTTCCTTGTTTAAAGCCAATTAATTATCAAGACAGCATGGTTACAATTGGACACAATTAATGCGTACCAGTGGAGATTGTACGGATCTATCTGTGTGAATAGACAATTACTAATTCGAGCTCAGGGCATGGGACTAAATAACCTTGTTTATTGCTTGATCTTTCTGGCTTGTGGTTGATTGCAATACCTCTTTCGGTCTGCCACAAAAATCTGGGTTATTGCACATAAATCCACGTTGATGTGCAGTCTGAAAAGGGCCAGTTGAGATACCATATCGAGCAACCATGATTATTTCAAGTCTGGTAGCTACCAGGGTTGAACACTAATTCAACCTGTCTTGCATTGAGGTGTGAACGGGTAAGCCGGGTCTATGCAACCTGTTACAATTTTATGCTATAAGAAGAGGTGGCACTTGGAGATCATCTCCAAGTGCCACCTACGCACGCGTCACTGAAGTCACCACCCCGGCATATTGCTGTATAAAAGGGTCCGTTAAAAATAACTCAACTCCAGTGACCTGTGAATCCCACCCTGTTATCAACCAGAATTGGACCTGGGGAAGTGTGCTGTGTAATCGTCATGACCGGAGTTATGCTTAAAAGATGCTGATTGTCTGTCTGCATGTGCAGAGGACTGCCTCAAGGGAGTGTCTGTGAGTGACATGCAGGGCAGACACAGGCTCGGTGTAAATGGGGACAACCTGGGAATAACCTAGGTGCAGGGTAAACGTTCTTGGGTCATGGTTGTAACCGTCTCTGAAAACCCAGGTTGGACCTGGCTTTTTTGTGTGAAAAGTGTTATACGTGTTTGCTATTTTACATGGCAGATTAGTATGCCAGGTAAGTAATTGTGAACCTTTAGCCATTTGCTCATGTAAGTCGGTAAACTCTTGCATTCAGGTTAAATGTGGCAGGGATTGAAGTATGTTCTGAAATCACTTTTACCGGTGCTATCCATGTTTTCTCTTTCAGGGTACACAGGTTATCCACAGGATAAACAGTGGGATATGATGTAGCAACAGCGGATTGGCACCATTGATCAAAGCTTTTGGCCTCCCAGAATGCACCAGGCCAGTCCCCTATATCCCCGCCTCTTTGCTCAGGCAATTCAGTTTCTTTGGAGCGGCAGGAGGCAGACCATGGTCATTGGGCTACTGGTTTTATAGCAGCCATAAGCTTTTTATTTTTATAGTGGGTTTTTTTTTTGTTTTTTTTTTGCCGTGCTCTTTCTAAAAAGCGTCCTATGCGTACCATTTAGAGTCGCTCCAACAACTCTCTGCTGGGTCACAACAACGCTTACCCACGTGTACAGTGTTTTTTGGCGGGCATCTGTGTAGGATATACTAGCAGGTACTGCAGACGTTACCAGGCTATGGCTGGAGCACGGGGAGAAGGTAAGGCATGGGTTCCGCTTAGGAGGGAAAACACGCGACACCGCAGCACTGCTTTGGGATGGATACTACCAAACAGTCGCTGACCAGGCTGCCACCTCCGGTGCACCAGTGCTAGGCTCCAGGGTTAGTCTGAGGCTGGGATTCCTGGGGTTGATGTCCGCAGTGGGGAGTAAGACACTCTCCTGGTTGCCCCTCCCCGGTTCGTGACCAGTTTCCTCCGCGTGAGGCTGTGTATCTGAAAAGACCCAGTCGCAGCATAGTCCGCTGTATGACTAGTGCGTCTGTGTTCACTTGGGCATTTGTGTTCACTGTAGGTTCACATGGCCGTTGTGTACCCTAATAGCGTCTGGATCCACTTCAGGGACGTGCGGTGAGGTAAATGGCTCAGGAGGCACTGGCTAGCACCAGACACAGATTCACACACAATATATGAGCCAAAGCGTACATCTGGGCATTATACACAGGTGCAGCAGTATATACATCTGGGCATTATACACAGGTGCAGCAGTATATACATCTGGGCATTATACACAGGTGCAGCAGTATATACATCTGGGCATTATACACAGGTGCAGTGGTATATACATCTGGGCATTATACACAGGTGCAGCAGTATAACCTGGAAATTTTGTGTTTTGATCAGAGATGAGCGTAAAAGATAGGCAGGTGAGGCCATTCAGTGTTAATGTATTGATCGATCCTGGAAGTGGGGTTAAGTCTCCCTGTATCCCACGCTCCTGAACTATGGTAGGTGATATAGCACTAAGGGGGGCATTCTGAGTTGATCGTAGCTGTGGTAAATTTAGCACAGCTACGATCATGTTCCCAGACATGCAGGGGGACGCCCAGCACAGTGCTAGCCCGCCCCACCCCCTCCCCCGCATAAGTCCAAAAGCATTGCACAGCGGCGCTGCTTTTGTACTTGTTCAGAAACTCCCGGCCAGTGCAGCTCCTGCGGCTGAATGGGAGTTGCTCGTCGCTGCCCATGGTCGCAGCAGCTACATGTTACGTCACGCAGCAGCTGCGGCCCGCCACCTGCACGGTCCGGCCACGCCCCCAAAACGCAATTGTAGGATATACCTGTTGTATATGTGTTAATGCGCTCTGTATTGGGTAGGGTTTGGCAGTAGGATTAATTAAAAATGTATATATGAAATCTGGCACTTTGAATATTGATAAGGGTTTATCAGCAGCTGCTATAGATGTGCCACAACCACATTCCCTTACCACCACTTGTTCCTGACGTGGCGTCCCATGTACTTCTGCTCTCATGGGCATTCAGCGCCCAAATGAAACTGTATTTAGAGCAGTGCGCCTATCTGTTACAATAAAGATTTGCAGCATTACTATATTTTATTGTGTATACCTTGTTAGTTACCATATTAGTGAGAACACCTGCAGAGACTGAACGCAGAATATTTTATTGTGTATACCTTGTTAGTTACCATATTAGTGAGAACACCTGCAGAGACTGAACGCAGAATATTTTATTGTGTACACCTTGTTAGTTACCATATTAGTGAGAACACCTGCAGAGACTGAACGCAGAATATTTTTTCTCTATCGTCCTAGTGGATGCTGGGGTTCCTGAAAGGACCATGGGGGAATAGCGGCTCCGCAGGAGACAGGGCACAAAAAGTAAAGCTTTAGGATCAGGTGGTGTGAACTGGCTCCTCCCCCTATGACCCTCCTCCAAGCCTCAGTTAGATTTTTGTGCCCGGCCGAGAAGGGTGCAATCTAGG
This sequence comes from Pseudophryne corroboree, assembly GCF_028390025.1. NCBI lineage: Eukaryota > Metazoa > Chordata > Amphibia > Anura > Myobatrachidae > Pseudophryne > Pseudophryne corroboree. Next base: position 492,138,802 of record NC_086451.1, read on the forward strand.
TGGCTCTCCTAAAGAGCTGCTTAGGAAAGTTTAGCTTAGGTTTTTTATTTTACAGTGAGTCCTGCTGGCAACAGGATCACTGCAACGAGGGACTTAGGGGAGAAGAAGTGAACTCACCTGCGTGCAGGATGGATTGGCTTCTTTGGCTACTGGACATTAGCTCCAGAGGGACGATCACAGGTACAGCCTGGATGGTCACCGGAGCCTCGCCGCCGGCCCCCTTGCAGATGCTGAAACAAGAAGAAGGTCCAGAATCGGCGGCAGAAGACTCCTCAGTCTTCTTAAGGTAGCGCACAGCACTGCAGCTGTGCGCCATTTCCTCTCAGCACACTTCACACGGCAGTCACTGAGGGTGCAGGGCGCTGGGAGGGGGGCGCCCTGGGAGGCAATGAAAACCTATTTTTGGCTAAAAATACCTCACATATAGCCTCCGGGGGCTATATGGAGATATTTAACCCCTGCCAGAATCCGTTAAGAGCGGGAGACGAGGCCGCCGAAAAAGGGGCGGGGCCTATCTCCTCAGCACACAGCGCCATTTTCCCTCACAGAAAGGCTGGAGGGAAGGCTCCCAGGCTCTCCCCTGCACTGCACTACAGAAACAGGGTTAAAACAGAGAGGGGGGGCACTAATTTGGCGTTAAAAATATATAAAAAGGATGCTATAAGGGAAAACACTTATATAAGGTTGTCCCTATATAATTATAGCGTTTTTGGTGTGTGCTGGCAAACTCTCCCTCTGTCTCTCCAAAGGGCTAGTAGGTCCTGTCCTCTATCAGAGCATTCCCTGTGTGTGTGCTGTGTGTCGGTACGTGTGTGTCGACATGTATGAGGACGATGTTGGTGAGGAGGCGGAGCAATTGCCTGTAATGGTGATGTCACTCTCTAGGGAGTCGACACCGGAATGGATGGCTTATTTAGGGAATTACGTGATAATGTCAACACGCGGCAAGGTCGGTTGACGACATGAGACGGCCGACAAACAATTAGTACCGGTCCAGACGTCTCAAAAACACCGTCAGGGGTTTTAAAACGCCCGTTTACTTTAGTCGGTCGACACAGACAGGGACACTGAATCCAGTGTCGACGGTGAATAAACAAACGTATTCCTTATTAGGGCCACACGTTAAGGGCAATGAAGGAGGTGTTACATATTTCTGATACTACAAGTACCACAAAAGAGGGTATTATGTGGGATGTGAAAAAACTACCGTAGTTTTTCCTGAATCAGATAAATTAAATGAAGTGTGTGATGATGCGTGGGTTCCCCCCGATAGAAAATATGGGCGGTATACCCTTTCCCGCCAGAAGTTAGGGCGCGTTGGGAAACACCCCTTAGGGTGGATAAGGCGCTCACACGCTTATCAGAACAAGTGGCGGTACCGTCTATAGATAGGGCCGTCCTCAAGGAGCCAGCTGACAGGAGGCTGGAAAATATCATAAAAAGTATATACACACATACTGGTGTTATACTGCGACCAGCGATCGCCCCAGCCTGGATGTGCAGAGCTGGGGTGGCTTGGTCGGATTCCCTGACTAAAAATATTGATACCCTTGACAGGGACAGTATTTTATTGACTATAGAGCATTTAAAGGATGCATTTCTATATATGCGAGATGCACAAAGGGATATTTGCACTCTGGCATCAAGAGTAAGTGCGATGTCCATATCTGCCAGAAGATGTTTATGGACACGACAGTGGTCAGGTGATGCAGATTCCAAACGGCACAAAGGTGTATTGCCGTATAAAGGAAGAGGAGTTATTTGGGGTCGGTCCATCGGACCTGGTGGCCACGGCAACTGCTGGAAAATCCACCGTGTTTACCCTAAGTCACATCTCTGCAGAAAAAGACACCGTCTTTTCAGCTTCAGTCCTTTCGTCCCTATAAGAGTCATATCTGCCCAGGGATAGAGGAAAGGGAAGAAGACTGCAGCAGGCAGCCCATTCCCAGGAACAGAAGCGTTCCACCGCTTCTGACAAGCTCTCAGCATGACGCTGAGACCGGACAGGACCCCTGGATCCTACAAGTAGTATCCCAGGGGTACAGATTGGAATGTCGAGACGTTTCCCCTGCGCAGGCTCCTGAAGTCTGCTTTACCAAGGTCTCCCTCCGACAAGGAGGCAGTATGGGAAAAAATTCACGAGCTGTATTCCCAGCAGGTGATAATTAAATTACCCCTCCTACAACAAGAAAAGGGGTATTATTCCACACTATATTGTGGTACTGAAGCCAGAAGGCTAGGTGAGACCTATTCTAAATCTAAAAAAATTTGAACACTTACAAAGGTTCAAATCAAGATGGAGTCACTCAGAGCAGTGATAACGAACCGGGATCCATGTCCCAAATTTGCCCTTATCACTAAGGGTACCTCAGGTTCGTGGTACAGAACTGTCACTATCAGTTTCAGACGCTGCCGTTTGGATTGTCTACGGCACCCCGGGTCTTTACCAAGGTAATGGCCGAAATGATGGTTCTTCTTCGAAGAAAAGGCGTCTTAATTATCCCTTACTTGGACGATCTCCTGATAAGGGCATAGTCCAGGGAACAGTTGGAGGTCGGAGTAGCACTATCTCGGATACTGTTACAACAGCAGGGGTGGATTCTAAATATTCCAAAATCGCAGCTGATCCCGACAACAAGTCTCCTGTGCTTAGGGATGATTCTGGACACAGTCCAGAAAAAGGTGTTTCTCCCGGAAGAGAAAGCCAGGGAGTTATCCGAGCTAGTCAGGAACCTCCTAAAATCAGTGCATCATTGCACAAGGGCCATGGTAAAAAAATGGTGACTTCCTTCGAAGCAATTCCAGTCGGCAGATTTCATGCAAGAACTTTTCAGTGGGATCTGCTGGACAAATGGTCCGGATCGCATCTTCAGATGCATCAGCGGATAACCCTATATCCAAGGACAAGGGTGTCTCTCCTGTGGTGGTTACAGAGTGCTCATCTTCTAGAGGGCCGCAGATTCGGCATTCAGTTTTGGATGTTGGTGACCACGGAGGCCAGCCCGAGAGGCTGGGGAGCAGTCACACAAGGAAAAAATTTCCAGGGAGTGTGATCAAGTCTGGAGACTTTTCTCCACATAAATATAGCTAAGGGTAAATTTATAATGCTCTAAGCTTAGCAAGACCTCTGCTTCAAGGTCAGCCGGTATTGATCCAGTGGGATAAAACATCACGGCAGTCGCCCACGTAAATAGACAGGGCGGCACAAGAAGCAGGAGGGCAGTGGCAAAAACTGCAAGGACTTTTCGCTGGGCGGAAAATCATGTGATAGCACTGTCAGCAGTGTTTCATTCCGGGAATGGAAACTGGGAAGCAGACTTCCTCAGTAGGCACGACCTCCACCCGGCAGAGTGGGAACTTCATGGGGAAGTTTTCCACATGATTGTAAACCGTTGGGAATTACCAAAGGTGGACATGATGGCGTCCCGTCTGAACAAAAAACGGGACAGGTATTGCGCCAGGTTAAGAGACCCTCAGGCAATAGCTGTGGACGTTCTGGTAACACCGTGGGTGTACCAGTCGGTGTATGTGTTCCATCCTCTGCTTTTCATACCTAAGGTACTGAGAATTATAAGACGTAGAGGAGTAAGAACTATACTCATGGCTCCGGATTGGCCAAGAAGGACTTGGTACCCGGAACTTCAAGAGATGCTCACAGAGGACTTATGGCCTCTGCCGCTAAGAAGGGACTTGTTTCAGCAAGTACCATGTCTGTTCCAAGACTTACCGCAGCTGCGTTTGACGGCATGGCGGTGGAACGCCGGATCCTAAGGGAAAAGGCATTCAGGAAGAGGTCATTCCTACCCTGGTCAAAGCCAGAAAGGAGGTGACCGCACAACATTATCACCACATGTGGCGAAAATATGTTGCGTGGTGTGAGGCCAGGAAGGCCCCACGAAGAAATTTCAACTCGGTCGATTCCTGCATTTCCTGCAAACAGGAGTGTCTATGGGCCTCAAATTGGGGTCCATTAAGGTTCAAATTTCGGCCCTGTCGATTTTTCTTCCAGAAAGAATTGGCTTCAGTTCCTGAAGTCCAGAAGTTTGTCAAGGGAGTATTGCATATACAACCCCCTTTTGTGCCTCCAGTGGCACTGTGGGATCTCAACGTAGTTCTGGGATTCCTCAAAACACATTGGTTTAAAACCAGTCAAATCTGTGGATTTGAAGCATCTCACATGAAAAGTGAACATGCTCTTGGACCTGGCCTGGACCAGGCGAGTGTCAAATTGGTGGTTTTTTTCTCAAAAAAGCCCATATCTGTTTGTCCATTCGGACAGGGCAGAGCTGCGGACTCGTCCCCAGTTCTCTCCCTAAGGTGGTGTCAGTGTTTCACCTGAACCAGCTTATTGTGGTGTCTTGCGCCTACTAGGGACTTGGAGGACTCCAAGTTGCTAGATGTGGTCAGGGCCCTGAAAATATAGGTTCCAGGACGGCTGGAGTCAGGAAAACTGACTTGCTGTTATCCTGTATGCACCCAACAAACTGGGTGCTCTTGCTTCTAAGCAGACTTTTGCTAGTTGGATGTGTAATACAATTCAGCTTGCACATTCTGTGGCAGGCCTGCCACAGCCAAAATATGTAAATGCCCATTCCACAAGGAAGGTGGGCTCATCTTGGGCGGCTGCCCGAGGGGTCTCGGCTTTACAACTTTGCCGAGCGGCTATTTAGTCAGGGGCAAACACGTTTGTAAAATCCTACAAATTTGATAACCTGGCTAAGGAGGACCTGGAGTTCTCTCATTCGGTGCTGCAGAGTCATCCGCACTCTCCCGCCCGTTTGGGAGCTTTGGTATAATCCCCATGGTCCTTTCAGGAACCCCAGCATCCACTAGGACGATAGAGAAAATAAGAATTTACTTACCGATAATTCTATTTCTCGGAGTCCGTAGTGGATGCTGGGCGCCCATCCCAAGTGCGGATTATCTGCAATACTTGTACATAGTTACAAAAATCGGGTTGTTATTGTTGTGAGCCATCTTTCAGAGGCTCCGCTGTTATCATACTGTTAACTGGGTTCAGATCACAGGTTGTACAGTGTGATTGGTGTGGCTGGTATGAGTCTTACCCGGGATTCATAAATCCTTCCTTATTGTGTACGCTCGTCCGGGCACAGTATCCTAACTGAGGCTTGGAGGAGGGTCATAGGGGGAGGAGCCAGTGCACACCACCTGATCCTAAAGCTTTACTTTTTGTGCCCTGTCTCCTGCGGAGCCGCTATTCCCCCATGGTCCTTTCAGGAACCCCAGCATCCACTACGGACTCCGAGAAATAGAATTATCGGTAAGTAAATTCTTATTATTGTGTACACCTTGTTAGTTACCATATTAGTGAGAACACTTGCAGAGACTGAACGCAGAATATTTTATTGTGTACACCTTGTTAGTTACCATATTAGTGAGAACACCTGCAGAGACTGAACGCAGAATATTTTATTGTGTATTCCTTGTTAGTTACCATATTAGTGAGAACACCTGCAGAGACTGAACGCAGAATATTTTATTGTGTACACCTTGTTAGTTACCATATTAGTGAGAACATTTGCAGAGACTGAACGCAGAATATTTTATTGTGTATACCTTGTTAGTTACCATATTAGTGAGAACATTTGCAGAGACTGAACGCAGAATATTTTATTGTGTACACCTTGTTAGTTACCATATTAGTGAGAACACTTGCAGAGACTGAACGCAGACTATTTTATTTCCATCTCATCACTACAGAGAGCGGCACCTCTATGAACAGTCTGCATTATGCTAGTGAGTGCTACGTCTTCTCCCCTGAATACTCACAAAAGTTTAGATGATGTTTAAAGCTGTCCATGTTAGGAAGTGGTTATGTTTGTTATTTAACGTAACTTGGATTTATTGCTGATCTGTTCAGCACTTTTCAGTGTAAGTGAAATGCCTTAAACGTATAAAATGTTTACAAAATTACAAAAATGTTCTATATTTAAATTTATGTTTTAAAAATAAAAATTATTTATTGCTAATTTGTATTGTTTTTATTTTAATATATATTGATTTTTCAAATTTAAATGTAATTTACTGTTCAGGTTCAAATACAGCAGAATAAAAACCGTTTTAATTTGGCATAATAGAGGAAATTTGGAAAGTAGTGAATGGGGAAGACAAAAGCTGTACCCTAAGGATACTCAAATATATTCTATAAAACATTGGTATACTTCTACCCAACCATGGGGGTTATTCCGATTAGGTCGGAAATTCGTGGTGTCCACATTGCGCACGTGCGACGTCGCTGGACAACGACGCTGCCAACAAGAAATGTGATTGCACCAGTGATAGCAATAAGACGGTCAGGCGGGAGGCATACGGGGAGGATACTCACCGTTTTCCAGGCGTGGTAAGTCCAACACAGGTGTTTGGAGGGCGGATGTCTGACGTCAGGACCAGGACCTTCATCGATGGATTCGTCGCACAGGGTAAGTAATGAATACCCTGGTCTTGTTTTGATAGAAACACTTTTAGCACAGCAGGGCTGCACAAGCGTTCACAGCACTGCTATGCTATAATACACTCCAACATAGGTGACGTCAGGATTATCGAACGAGCAGCAAAAAGTTGTTACATGCGATCAACTCGCAACGACACCGCCCCCCCCCCCCCATATGTGCCTTGGAGTTCATGTCCACCACGCTGTGTGCATTACGGGCTTAATGACTGTTCTGTGCCAACCAGCTAACATGCCCGGACATCACCCGAGGTTCATTATCACTTAAACAAGTTAAATTTTATTTTCATTTTGCCTATGTAATCATATAATTCTGAAACAAATGCCTGATAACATTTCTAGATATAAACTGCAGTCATTGTACAATACCTAACTTAAATAACTCGCTAATCTGCCACACACGCTTGGTGAAAGGTTGTCCATCCATACTTGTCCTCATACACACAGTATAGGCGTGTTCTTTTGAGGACTCTGTTACTGCAATGGTTCAAGATACTTTACTTAGCCCATATTGGGTCAAACTAATAGAACATATCTCCTAAACACAAGTTTTACTCTGCCATCACCATCATATAGGGTATCCGGTTGATAGACAGTCAATAGATAGACACCATGGGGGGAATTCAAATGTTTGAAAAATTGGTTGGTTGTCTTTTTCCACCCTATATATTAGATATGAAATAACAGACACCCAACTGACTTTTCAAACATTTGAATTCTCCCCCATATGTTAGACAGTACAAAAGGTTGACATTAAAATGGTTGACATAAAAAAGATAGACAATTTTTTTTTTTTTTTAAATGTAACATGTATTTGGACTATTTCATACCTTCTCTCTCCATGGGGTAAATTTACTAAGATTCGTATTTTCCCGTTTCAGGTCAAAGTTCAATCACGAATGACATCGAAAGTGTAAAACTGCAATTTTTTGAATTTGTTACGATGGACACGGCAGTGTTACAATGTAGCGCCTGTGCGCTACATTGTAACCAATGATGGGAACTTTCTGCCCTGCGGTTGACCTAAAGTGACGTCACCGCTGAGCAGAAAGTTCCCAGCATTGGTTACAATGTAGCGCATAGGCGCTACATTGTAACACTGCCGTGTGCTGCCTGTCAGACAGTACAGGAGCACACAGCTGATCAGGAGAGTGCTACAACGTGGCGCTCCCTGATTGGCTGAAGAAACCCACTTAGACAGAAGTCAAAGTGGGTTTCTGGCATTCGTGGAAAGGTGACCCATGTGCAAACATGGGTCCCCTTTCAGTTCGTGGTCGGGACACCGTTTTGTTATTTTTTTCAAGTACGTGGATTACCCCTGGATTTCCCGAGGAGCCTGGACCCCTGGATCTCGTGAGTATAATTTCTTCAACAGGTACCCCTTGGATTCTACTGGAGAAGAGGACCGACCTGCGTGGGAACTTAAGGTAAGTATGTATGTATGTGTGTATGTATGTAATAAAATTATACTTTCACGGTGTGTGTGTCTTGTCTTTTTTTGGGTATTTTTTTAGTAGTAGTACTACAGGTACCAGCGGGCCCGTTTTTCCGTCGCATGCTGGTACTTGTGGTTCTCCAAGTACCAGCATGCGGGGGAGGCTTGCTGGGCCTTGTAGTACTGCTACTAAAAACAATATCTTTTCTTTTACAACAAAGGCTATCAGCCTCCCCATCCGCAGCCCATTGGATGGGGGGGGACAGCCTCGGGCTTCACCCCTGGCCCTTGGGTGGCTGGGGGGGGGGGACCCCTTGATTGAAGGGGTCCCCACTCCCCCAGGGTACCCCGGCCAGGGGTGACTAGATGGATTTTTGATGCCACGGCCGCAGGGCACTATATAAAAGTGACCCCCGGCTGTGGCATTATCTGTCCAGCTAGTGGAGCCCGGTGCTGGTTTTAAAAATACGGGGGACCCCTACTCTTTTTGTCCCCCGTATTTTTGGAACCAGGACCAGGCGCAGAGCCCGATGCTGGTTGCTTAAATATGGGGGAACCCCTGTCATTTTTTTCCCCATATTTCTGCAACCAGGATCGGCTCAAAGAGCCCGAGGCTGGTTATGCTTAGGAGGGGGGACCCCACACAATTTTTTTTTTAAAAATAAGCACTTTCCCACCCCTTCCCACTGATATACATGCATGGATCCGTGCATGCCTATCCATTCACGAATAAAAAAAAAAGGTGTTTTTTTTTAGCACTTTTTTACGAGTTGTAATTTTTCACGGCAGTGTTTGTTTTTTTTTTTGCTTTGCACTTCTTAGTAAATGACCGAGATTCATACTTAAACAGCCGCGTTTTGACCGATGGTGTATTCATTCGTAATTTTTTACTTGGACTTGCAAAAAATTACGAATGCCCTCATCTCTGCCGTGATTAGTGTTTAGTAAATTACCGAGATGACACTTTGATGAAAAAACGGCATCTCGGTCAAAATCGGGAGCTTAGTAAATTTCCCCCCATGTTGGCATAGAATTGGTTATAAACCTTGTGGCAAGTGAGGCGAGGGTAAGTCTACAATTGGAGTCCCAGTTTACAAAATTATCCACAAAAATGCAAAAAACAGGGTGTCTATTTTTTAGTGGTCAACCATTTTCATTTTGACCATGTCGACCTAATGTCTGTCTAACATATGGTGTCTATCTATTGACTGTAACTAGACACTGTCTATCAAACTGCAACCATCATATAGACCAGAGGTTCTCAAACTCGGTCCTCGGGGGCACACACAGTGCATGTTTTGCAGGTAACCCAGCAGGTGCACAGGTATATTAATTACTCTCTGACACATTTTAAAAGGTCCGCAGGTGGAGCTAATTATTTCACTTGCGATTCTGTGAGGAGACCTGCAAAACATGCACTGTGTGTGCCCCCGAGGACCGAGTTTGAGAACCTCTGATATAGACCCTATCACTATGTTGTCAACTAAACTTTAAAGGAAAAAATGAATTAATGAACCTTGTAGATGAAAATAGTTTAACATTGTGGCTGATTATTATTCCAGTATTGGTGCTTCTTTAAACTTGAAAATTATTCCTAGTTTGGAATATTGGTCCTCAATTGTGAAGGCCACAGGCTTGTTAGATTATACTTTGTAAATTGAAAATGATAAAATACATCCATAATTTCTAATTATTTATGGACTGCTATTGTCCTAGGAAGATAACTAGCTTCCAGCAGAATATTTTTTCATGTGAAATAACATTATTTAAGTAAAGCACGTATTTTAAACAGACCTTAAATTATAAAAATTCACATCAGTCTCTGCCCCAGGGGAGTTTACAATATTTATACCCTCTCGTCTGTATATAAGTACTAGGACAGACTCCAACTCTGTCCTCTGGTCCCCAAACAGTTCATGTTTTCACGTTCTAAACAAAGAATAATAATAGTTGGCTCCACCTGTTGATCTTTTAAAATGTCAGTGAGCAATGAGTACACCTAAGTTCATGATAGTTCATCTCTAAAATGTGCTCGGTTTGTGGTCCTGTGGACAGAGTCTGAGAACCATTGCTATATATCTATTATTAACTAACTTCAAAGTACATATGTAATTTGAAAAAATAAGATGACCAATATATCATAAAAATTATTTTTATTCACAGAAGTGGACCAAATAGAAGAAAGAAATACAAGTAGCATCAGCAAAGGGGAAATAGCGAGTGTACTGCATAGGTCTTCAACCTGTGGCCCTCCAGCTTTTGTGAAACTACACAAACTATACAAAACTGTGGTGGGGGATGTGTTGTTCCACAGCATCTGGAGGGGCACAGGTTGGAAATTTGGACTGATTGGGGACCCTCTGTACATAGGGGTCGGGGTCAAAGGTCACGACCCCTGACCTCTGGATGCTTCAGAACACTTTGGTCCAGGTTTTGGGGGGTCCCGATCCACTTAGGAGCTTAGACCCCAATGGGGCACAGGTAGCCCCAGCGATTATGTACCCCAATACGAAATTTCTAATCTTTGGGGTCAAAAACGGGGGTGCTAGGCTCCGGGGGACACTGCCCCCCCACCGCTTCCGGGCCATGCACCCCAAAATTTTTAAACTTGGTGTGTTGATAGAGAAGAGACTCTTCTGTATGCCTGCCAGATTTGGGGTCACTGGCACCCCAGGAACGGAAGTTATAGCTCCAGAAGTGGACCCCACTTGACGTTAACGCCTGCGGGCGAGCCCCGGGTAAGTCAATGGGAAAACACTGCTGGCTGGAAGTTATGGATCTCCAGTTCCCGTGGAGCTATTTACACCCAATTTGGTACAGTAGTAGCAGAGTATCCCCTCTATATTTGGGCCAAATTTGGGGTCATTGGGTCAATCAGAACCGGAGATATAGACCGGTAAATCCACCAACTTTTACCGGGGCTCTCCCGGGTAAGACAATGGCCAAGTACCGCTGTCTGGAAGTCATGGATCTCCGGTTCCTGTGGAGCCATTGACCCCAAATTTGGTACAGTAGTAGCTTTATATGTGGTCCAAATTTGGGGTCATTGGATCCAACAGAACCTGAGATATTTTGACACAAATTTGAAACTTTTGGTCCCGTTCAAAGAACCAGAGATGAGCTGCAACCAGCGCCATTGTCATTAAAGTACTCTCCAAAAAGGGCTCCTGAAAGAAAAAATGTGCCCCCCTAATGGCCCCCACCGGTGGAAGTGATGTTTTGGATCCAGGGTGTATGGAAGGGTCCCTGGGTTCAAAGAGGCCCCCCTGTCCCGGTGGGTGCTGTTTTGCTGAATCCCAGGTAGGGAACCAGGATATTTGTGGCCATAAGTAGGTGCTCTGGGAACTTGTACCGAAACAAGACTTAGTGCAATGAAATCAGCACCTCAACAACTTCCAGGCGGTGGATGGTGGGCTTTGAATCTGGGGAGGGGGGCCAGTCGGGGTGGGCTTAATAGTCCATATACATTTTTTTTATTTTTTTTGGGGGGGGGGGCTGGTTCCCTTCCTGGGGGTTGATTTACCCTAAATTTTGACCACTTATGGAGCCTGATCCTGGGAACATCTCCACCAATTGTTTTAGAGGTATGGAGCTAGGTCAACCGTCCGGTCACCCGTGATGCCTCTACCCACTCTGAGCCAGGGTAAGCAAGTACCGGTGCCTGGAAGTCATGAATCTCCGGTTCCCTAAAAGCCAAATTTATGGGACTTGGTACACTAGTAGATGAGTATCCCCTCTATCACTGGGCCAAATTTGGGGCGATTCGGTCCAACAGAACCGGAGATATAGACAGGCAAATTCCAAAACCTGTAACCGTCAGAGCCCGGGTAAGCAAATTGTGAAGTACCGGTGCCTGGAAGTCATGTATCTCCGGATCCAGAACAGCCAAATTTATGATATTTGGTACACTAGTAGATGAGTATTCCCTCTATCACTGGGCCAAATTTGGGGTGAATTCGGTCCAACAGAACCGGAGTTATAGACCGGCAAAGTCCAAAACCTGTACCCGGACACTGCCCGGGTAAGCAAGTGACCAAGTACCGGTGGCTAGAAGTCATGGATCTCCGGTTCCAGAAATGCCAAATTTATGAGAGTATCCCCTCTATCACTGGGCCAAATTTGGGGTGATTTGGTCCAACAGAACCAGAGATATACCCCTTTAAACTTACCACCACTCTCTTTTCCCATGGATTTCAGTTGGGGAAATGATAGCGCTTGTATGGATTGAGCTCAGTTTCTGGAATCAAGCTCCAGTTCCCGGGCAGGTTCTGGTACCGTTGGAAATCTGAATATCTCTGCTTTCAGGAGAACTTGGAACCAAGTTTGTAGTTGCCCGGGATCCCAAGTTATGCCTGGTTGAGCAGTCAAAATACTGCCTCACCGCTATAAGTCAATGGGAGCGTTTTGGCCGGGTTTGAGCAGGTATATCTCCGGTTCCAAGAACGGTATAAAAAAACGGAGATATACGGAGGGGGGAACGTGGCTTTCATGGGAGCCATCCCCCATATTTCTACAGACTATGGAACCGGAGCTAGACCATTTGAAAGTCCGGGTCATGTTTGAACGGCAGTTCTCCGCCTTTGATCCAGAATAACTCCGGTTCTGGACAGGCTAGAAACTAGGTTTCAACGGTTCCTGAATCCTCAGGATCCACTCTTTCCAACGAGCCCCCCCCCCGCTCCCCCGCATAATTTTGGGGAGCAACTTGGAAGTCAGGCTGAAAAAGTGTGGACTTAGTCATTTTTTGGATTTTGGATGGGGGTCGACTTTGAACGGTCATTTCTCCGGTTCCTGGGTAGGTACCCCCTGATAGCTGAGAGTCCCCTCTAATTTATGAGATCCTAGCCGAGCATGTAAGTCCAAAGGCGGCTTAGATATCAGGGTTCAGGCGGAAATTAACGGGTCCCATTATAGTCTATGGGAATTTGGGTGAACTTTGGCCGGTTGAATCTCCGGTTCCCGGGGGTCAATCAACTATCAGAGATATACATTTTGTAGCCCTGGATCTCCTCTATGGCCAATTTGCAAGTACCGGCACCCGAAGGAACCGGAGCTACACCGGTTGAAAGCCGGTGCCCCCATATCGCCAAAAGCCCCATTCTAAGTCAATGTTGATTTTTGGGATTTTTAACCGGTTGTATCTCCGGTTCATGGGGGTCTATCAACTATCGGAGATATTCGCTTTGTAGGTCTGGATCTCCTCTCTGGGCACACCGAATTGCAAGTACCGGCTCCCCGAGGAACCGGAGCTACACCGGTTGAAAGCCGGTGCCCCGATCTGCTGGACCGAATCACCCCAAATTTGGCACAAATATAGAGGGGATACTCATCTACTAGTGTACCAAATTTGGAATAAATTTTGGAATAAATAGCTCCACAGGAACCGGAGATCCATGACTTCCAGCCACCGGTACTTGGTCTTTGGACTTACCCGATGAGTGCCCGGGTACAAGTTTTTGAGTTTGACGGTCTATATCTCCGGTTCTACTGGACCGAATGACCCCCAATTTGGACCACTTATAGGGGATATACCTCTACTTGTGTACCAAATTGGGTGTAAATAGCTCCACAGGAACCGGAGATCCATGACTTCCAGTTAGCGGTACTTCGCCATTTGTTTACCCGGGAGAGGCCCGGTAAAGATGTTTTACTTTGTCGGTCTATATCTCCGGTTCTCCAATACCGAATCACCCCATATTTGGCCCAAATATGCAGGTGATACCCCTATACTAGTCTACCAAATTGGGTGTAAATAGCTCCACAGGAACCGGAGAACCATGATTTCCAGTCAGCGGTACTTGGCTATTAGCTTACCCGGGAGTGCCCGTGTACAGGTTCATGACTTTGCCGGTCTATATCTCCGGTTCCCCTGGACCGAATCACCCCAAAATTGGCCCAAATATAGAGGGGATACTCATCTACTAGTGGGTGTAAATAGCTCCACAGGAACCGGAGATCCATGACTTCCAGCCAGCGGTGTTCTCCCGCAAGAGATCAAGTCAAGTGGGGTCCACTTCTGGAGCTATATCTTCCATTCCTGGGGTGCCAGTGACCCCAAATTTGGCATGCATACAGAAGAGTCTCTATCAACACACCAAATTTTGGGGTGCATGGTCCGGAAGCGGTGGGGGGGGCAGTGCCCCCCGGAGCCTAGCACCCCCATTTTTGTCTCCAAAGACTAGAAATTTCGTTTTGGGGTACAGAATCGCTGGGACTACCTGTGCCCTATTGTGGTCTAAGCTCCAAAGCGGATCGGGATCCCCCAAAACTTGGACTAAAGTGTTTGAAAGCGTCCAGAGGTCAGGGGTCATGACCTTTGACCCCTACCCCTATGTACCGATAGTAGCTCAGAATCTCCTCTCCAAAACGTATATCTCGGATTTTTGATGAAAAATCAGAGGGCCGAGCAATCGGACCCCAAAATGGACCCCCCTAAAAAAAGTCATACGGATTATCTTGCCCCCCAAGTATGCTAAAATTTTGGGGATAGGCTCGTTGGAAATATAAGAGTCTCCTGAACAAAACGTATATTTCGGAATTTTTATAGACCTCTTAGATCGGGAGATATCGGGGTTCAAGTAGACCCCAACTCGCCCATTGACTTTGGGGGCTAGGGGCCCCCGGTTAAACGGTCGATATCTCCGATTGACCTCAAATTTGGACCACATGGACAGGGGTGTCTGGGCTCTCGGTGGTCCAAATTTGGGGTGAATCGGTACACAGGAACCGGAGATATTCACCGGTGATTCCGAAAGTCCCAACCGGGGCTTGGGGTCACCCGGTTGGGGGCAACTATATCTCCGGTTCCGCTGGGTCCAAAGACCGGTTTCGGGGTTCATCCGAGAGCCAAGGGTCCAAGCTACCGTATGGCACCGGTCCCGTGCTTCTGGGTTCCCGGGTTCGCGAGATAATTCGTTTCAAGTGGACCGGGAAAACAGGCACGAGGTCCCCGGCTTGACCGCTAGCCAACACAGGGGTCCCAGAGACAGACTATACAGGTTGACTCTAGCTCAGATAGTGCTAATTCAAAGTCAAGTTTAACGGTTTCTGGGGGTGCTAGAGACCCCAAATTTGGCACGTGGACAGAAGGGGTGATTCTGAACCAGCCAAAAAAAGTTTCCACAATTTGGGGTCTAGAGACTTGTGGTCACGATTTTGAGGTAGCCCACAGTTGTGGCTACCTATGTTACATTGGGCGTTTAAGCTCGAGGACATTTTGGGGTCCCCCAAAATCAGGTCCAAATCGTTCGGAACGCTCCACAGGTCAGGGGTTGTAACCTTTGACCCCGAACCCTATGGGTCAAGGGTAGCCCAAAGAGTGCCCTACAAAATGTATATCTCGGATTTTCGATATACCCCCCCTGGACCGAGCAATCACCCCCCCAAAACTGACCCCCACAAAATACGTGCTGGAAACTCAAGATTGGGCTCATCTGCAAGAGGAGGTTCAGCTGAACAAAACGTATATCGCGGAATTTTTATAGACCCCCTGGTTTCAGAGATATCGGGGTGCAAAGAGACTTGGAAACATGTTTTACATTGTAGCCGGACATTCTACCTTGGTATGCAGGACATGAGCACTAGTGCTCTAAAAAAAAATCTTACATTGAAGGGAAAATGGCCTTCAAATGAAGCTGGCTAGTTCCCCTTCATCGGGGTGAATGAAGAGTCGCACAGACGCCTATTTTCGTTAAGTATTTTCGTTAAGTATTTTTCATATGTAGTGTATGTCCTTTCCCTTATGTTCAATAGTCCAGGTATGTACCTTTTATATATTGGGAGGTGCTCCAAGGAATAATATAAATGTAGAAAGTCAAAAAGAAGAAGATTCCCTATATTGGGCACACTCGGACTTGTGTAATTTCTTAAAGTCAAATATCTATTATGATAGATGACCACAAATTCTAAAATGTAACTTTTGTTATAATCTTTAAAACATTAGCAAAATATAGTGCATGTGGATTAATTTGTGAAGATTGTGGAAATTAAATAAAGTGAATTAAAAAGCTAAGCCACTGTAATTGTGTATTACTTCACTGTCTCTAATATCTTGAACAGTGTTTCAATTATGTAACAATATTAGTTGCCAAATCTCTTGCAATGATACATTCGTATCTGGGAGTGAACAGCTCCCAGGTGTAATAAAATTGTGTCACCACTATTATAATTCAGCTCCGTGTTTCCAGCGTGCGCATCACTGGCTATAATACACTCTATTTTTTCTTAAGTGGTGAACCATGTTATTTATAAAGTGCCTACTATAATTGTATTTATTTATTGCTGCTAGGGGGATTGATGTCCCTATGCTCCTGTCTCTGGCAGATAGCTATATGATGGCTTGTGCATATCTTAATTCTCTCCTTATCTTGAGCTCCCTTACGTTATGTCTATCAAAATGTAATACACTGACAAATGGAGCTTATTCTCGTTCTGCCTTTTGTGTGTGTATATCCCTTATGTTAAAGGTGCTCCGTTCTGTATGACAGTAAGCCGTATTGTTTCACATTCCTTGCACAGACATATGAGGGGAGATGTACTAAGCCTGAAAAGTGATAAATATCACTGTGATAAAGCACCAGCCAATCGGCTCCTAACTGCCATGTTATAGGCTATGTTTGAAAAATGACAGTTAGGAGCCGATTGGCTGGTACTTTATCACTGTGATATTTAGCACTTTTCAAGCTTAGTACATCTGGCCCATGATATGTTATTATAAGATCTTTAAAGTGCATATCCATACAGCTTTTATTTATTGTGGGTAATAGAACAGTTATTCCTTTTATATAATAATAAAGGTACTCAATTTTGCATAGCAATCACCCCTATTTATGGCCGCACCAAATATACACACATATGTAACATATTGTAGATTAGTTTATATCACATTTGCCATATAGCTGTTGTTTGTATTAGAACAGTGTTTATTATTGTGTTTAGCACATGTATTTTCTTTTGTCCCTATATATGGTAACGCAGTGCATTTGTACTACCTACACACTGTACTAAATATACCAGAGACCATCATTTCTCCCCTCATGTATTGCCGCTAGCACACAGTATACCAAATGTACGGAACCACCACACTTATTTAACTCTATGGAGCCCTAATGCGGCATTGCCCTTCGGCTCCCTCACGCTGTGTGTAACAGCGTGTGTTAGCGGGAAGCCGCTGGCCGCGGCTCTCCTGTATGAGACCACCCGCGTAGCTTGGTGATCTAAGTGGGAGCCGTCTCTAGTGTGGAGTGCGGGCGGTCGCACCCGCAGCGGCAGCAGCTTTTGCTATGAGGCACAGCACTTAATTATAAGAACACCATTGCTAGGCAAACATGAATTTATACAGTGGCTAGGCTGTCCTTTTAATGTTAGCCTAGCCACTGTATAAATTTATGTTTGCTCCAGCTGTGGATGTTTTAACATGTGTCAGTGAGTAATGCAAACACCTGTGCATCTGCCAGGTGACCTGCAATATGTGAACTGTGTGGGGTCTTGAGAACGTCAGATGTATTAACCTGTAGTAGACATAAGGAAGTGATAAACCAGTGATAAGTGCAAGGTGATAAACGTACCAGCCAATCAGCTCCAAGCTGTTAATTTACATATTGGAGTTGATTGGCTGGTATGTTATCACCTTGCACTTATCTCTTCCTTATGCCTTCTCAAGGTTAATACATCTGCCCCAGAGTTTGAGAAACACTGGCCCTCATTCCGAGTTGTTCGCTCGGTAAATTTCATCGCATCGCAGCGATTTTCCGCTTAGTGCGCATGCGCAATGTCCGCACTGCGACTGCGCCAAGTAAATTTGCTATGAAGATAGGATTTTTACTCACGGCTTTTTCTTCGCTCCGGCGATCGTAGTGTGATTGACAGGAAATGGGTGTTACTGGGCGGAAACAGGCCGTTTTATGGGCGTGTGGGAAAAAACGCTACCGTTTCCGGAAAAAACGCAGGAGTGGCCGGAGGAACGGAGGAGTGTCTGGGCGAACGCTGGGTGTGTTTGTGACGTCAAACCAGGAACGACAAGCAGTGAACTGATCGCAGATGCCGAGTAAGTCTGAAGCTACTCTGAAACTGCTACGAGGTGTGTAATCGCAATATTGCGAATACATCGTTCGCAATTTTAAGAAGCTAAGATTCACTCCCAGTAGGCGGCGGCTTAGCGTGTGCAATACTGCTAAAATCGCCTTGCGAGCGAACAACTCGGAATGAGGGCCCCTGCTCTAGAGTTTGAGAAACTCTGCTCTTGGGTGTGTAAAAAAGTCATTAAGGTTGAAGTTAAAATAGCATTTCTTTATAGCTGCTTAGTTCCACTTAGTCATAAGCACAGAATCATCAGGTGGGTAAAAAGTGTCCTTTCCTCAAAGGGTAAAGAACATGTTTTGTGCTCGGTTGGTTAATTTCACTTCATGTGCAGGACCTGACCACTAATACCATTTCCCTGCTTCAGACCCGGGATTTTCACTCTATAGATCAGTGGCGTGCGGTGAGGTCAGTGGCTGGTGAGGCACTGCAACCATAATGTCTGCCGAATCCTGCCGATGACCCCTACCGCCAATGCCCGCTGCCTGCCTGCTCACCATACTTTTGATATATTGTACATTTTTAGAGAAAAATAAAAATGAGTGTTTGGGACTGGGAAGGGAGTGGGAGGAGGACATGAATGCAATTTTGTTGCCAAGGGCTTCCATTCACTTAATAGCACCGTGGATGCGGCGCTATTAAGTTAATGGAAGTCCTGGACAACAAAATAGCCAGCAGAGGCTGACGCCAGAGAGAGGGTGACAGCAGTGGGTGACAGGGAGTGAGTGACGCCAGGGAGAGGGTGACAGGAAAAGCGTGACAGCAGGGAGAGGGTGACAGCAGTGGGTGACAGGGAGTGAGTGACGCCAGGGAGAGGGTGACAGGAAAAGCGTGACAGCAGGGAGAGGGTGACAGCAGTGGGTGATGCCAGGGAGAAGGTGACGGGGAGGCTGATGCCAGAGAGAGGGTGACAGCAGTGGGTGATGCCAAGGAGAGGGTGATACCAGGGAGAGGGTGATGCCAGAGAGAGGGTGACAGCAATGGGTGATGCCAGGGAGAAGGTGACAGCAGTGAGTGACGCCAGAGAGAGGGCGACAGCAGTGGGTGATGCCGGGGAAAGGGTGGCTGTATTGGGTGACAGGGAGAGAGAATATAAAAGAGAGAAGTAAAGGGTGATGGGAACAGACAGTGAATGACCATTATATTGGTATTTACTTACATGGGCCTAGAACTGCGGGGATCGCCCGTGACAAGAGCAGCCTGAACAGGAATCTGGGGTCGGGAGAGAGAGTGAGAGAAGCGGGAGATCGTGGCCCCTCTGGCCAGACTGGACTGACGGGTATATTTACTAAGGTCCCGATTTCATTCGAGTTGGCTTTTTTTTTTCTAAGTGTGATCTCGGTAATTTACTAAACAGCAATCTCGGCAGTGTTGGGGCTATTTGTATTGAGATACACTGCCGACCACACAGATACGAATCAATAGACCATCGGTCAAACACGGCTGTTATTTAATAGAACTCTTTATTTACTAAGAATTTGTATTCTCAATCACTGCCGACAATAGCCAAACACTGCCAGGAAAGTATGGAATTTGTAAAAAAATGGAGCTTTCAAATAAACCTGCTTTTTGCTGGCGTGTGGTGATAGTCATGCATGGATCAGTGAGATCCGTGCATGCTTATCTGTGGAAAAGGGTGTGAATGGGTAAAAAGTTTTTTTTTTACAAATGCGTGGGGTCCTCCCTCCTAAGTATAACCAGCCTCGGGCTCTTTGAGCCGGTCCTGGTTGTTTAAATACAGGGGAGAAAAATGGAGACGGGTTCCCCGTATTTAGACAACCAGCACCAGGCTCTTAGACCGGTCCTGGTTCCAAAAATACGGGGGACAAAAGATGTAGGGGTCCCCCATATTTTCAAAACCAGCACATGGCTCCACTAGCCAGGGAGATAATGCCACAGCCGGGAGACACTTTAATATTGTTCCCTGCGGCCGTGGCATTACCCCCCCCCCTAACTAGTCACCCCTAGCTGGGGTTCCCTAGATGAGTGGGGACACCTTTAATCAAGGTGTCCCCCCCGTTAGGCACCCAAGGGCCAGAGGTGAAGCCCGAGGCTGTCCCCAGCACCCCTGGGTGGTGGGTGCCGGGCTGATAGGCATAAGTGTGTTTAAAAAAAAGGATATTGTTTTTTTGTTGTGGAACTACAAGGCCCAGCAAGCCTCCCCCGCTTGCTGGAACTTGGAGAACAACAAGTACCAGCATGCGGGGAAATAACGGGCCCGCTGGTAACTGTAGTTCTATAACAAAAAAATACCCAAATAAAAACACAACACACACACCTTGAAAGTACAAATTTATTAAAACACACTTAGACACTCACACATACTTACCTACATCCAACGCCGGTCACGTCCACTTGTCCAGTAGAATTCAATAGGGGTACCTGTAGAGGAGATAGGGCACACAATTTGCTTTGTAAAAGACTTCCCTCCCTATACACTCAGGATAGAATTCAGGTTTTGAGAGAGGGAGACACACACGTTGGATGAAGCTGTAGATTCAGGTCTCCAGCTGCTCCTTCTGTTGCCGGCGGAGGGAGTAGGTCTGCAAGCGGCTCATTTCAGCACACCCCAGCGCGGACACGGAGACGCACAGGAAGGGGGAACATGCATCAGGTGTGGGTGGCCTTCTGTTGCCGGCGGAGGGAGCAGGTCTGCAAGCGGCTCATTTCAGCACACCCCGGCGCGGACACAGAGACGCACAGGAAGGGGGAACATGCATCAGGTGTGGGTGGCCTTCTGTTGCCGGCGGAGGGAGCAGGCCTGCCAGCGGCTCATTTCAGAATCCACCGACGCGGACACAGAGACACAGGAAGGGGGAACATGCATCAGGTGTGGGTGGCCTTCTGTTGCCGGCGGAGGGAGCAGGTCTGCCAGCGGCTCATTTCAGCACACCCCGGCGCGGACACAGAGACACAGGAGGGAAAACATGCGGCAGGAGGGGGACTGTGGCGGACCAGGAAGCAGCCGCCTCGGGTAACAGAGAGGGAGGAGAGCACTCATCCTTCAGCGTATGGGTGATTGGACCAGCGGATCCAGCCCTGGATCCGCTGTCCAATCACACTGGCCCTATCGATGAGGCACTTATAAGAGTGCCGCTTTCTCGTCAATTTGCAATGGGTTTTTACAGCCCATTGCTTGGCCACGCCCCCCACTTTATCCTCATTCACAACGGGAGGCACTGTTATCGGTGCCTCCTAACCTACTTTCAGAGCTTACAATGAATATAATAATACAATGAAGATACTTATGACACAGAATATGTGTCATAAGTATCTTCCTTCTATTATTTTAATCATTAATGACAGGGGAGGCACTGCTTCCCCTGACTGCACGTCCCTGCTATAGATGTCCGGTGGACACTTTTCGTGTTTTGGTTCTAATTCCACTTTCGTGTTTTGGATCTGGATGATTTTTGGGAAAAAAACATAAAAACAGCTAAAATTACAGAATTTGGGGGTAGATTTGCACCTATGGTATTATTATCCTCCATAACATTCATTTCCACTCATTTCCAGTCTATTCTGAACACCTCACAATATTGTTTTTAGGCCCAAAAGTTGCACCGAGGGCGCTGGATGACTAAGCTAAGCGACCCAAGTGGGCGGCACAAACACCTGGCCCATCTAGGAGTGGCACTGCAGTGTCAGACAGGATGGCACTATTAAAAAACTAGTCCCCAAACAGCACATGATGATAAGAAGCAAAAGAGGTGCAAGATGGAATTGTCCTTGGGCCCTCCCACCCACCCTTATGTTGTATAAACAGGACATGCACACTTTAACAAACCCATCATTTCAGTGACAGGGTCTGCCACACGACTGTGACTGAAATGACTGGTTGGTTTGGGCACCCACCAAAAAAGAGGCAATCAATCTCTCCTTGCACAAACTGGCTCTACAGAGGCAAGATGTCCACCTCATCCTTCAATTCCTCACCCCTTTCATTGTGTACATCCTCCTCCTCACAGAGTATTAATTTGTCCCCACTGGAATCCACCATCACAGGTTCCTGTGTACTTTCTGGAGGCAATTGCTGGCAAAGGTCTTCCCGGAGGAATTTATAATACATTTTGATGAACATCATCTTCTCCACATTTTCTGGAAGTAACCTCCTACGCCGATTGCTGACGAGGTGAGCGGCTGCACTAAACACTCTTTCGGAGTACACACTGGAGGGAGGGCAACTTAGGAAAAATAAAGCCAGTTTGTGCAAGGGCATCCAAATTGCCTCTTTCCTGCCAGTATACATACGGGGACTGTCTGACATGCCTACTTGGATGCTGTCACTCATATAATCCTCCACCATTCTTTCAATGGTGACAGAATCATATGCAGGGACAGTAGACGACATGTCAGTAATCGTTGGCAGGTCCTTCAGTCCGGACCAGATGTCAGCACTTGCTCCAGACTGCCCTGCATTACTGCCAGCGGGTGGTTTTGGAAATGTTATCCTTTTCCTGGCAGCTCCAGTGGCGGTAGAAAATGAAGGAGGAGTTGTTGGCGGGTCACGTTCCGCTTGACTTGACAATTGTCTCACCAGCAGGTTGTTGAACATCTGCAGACTTGTGTCTGCCGGAAAGAGAGATACAACGTAGGCTTTAAACCTAGGATCGAGAACGGTGGCCAAAATGTAGTGCTCTGATTTCAACAGATTGACCACACGTGAATCCTGGTTAAGCGAATGAAGGGCTCCATCCACAAGTCCCACATGCCTAGCGGAATCGCTCCATCTTAGCTCCTCCTTCAATGTCTCCAGCTGCTTCTGCAAAAGCCTGATGAGGGGAATGACCTGACTCAGGCTGGCAGTGTCTGAACTGACTTCACGTGTGGCAAGTTTGAAGGGCTGGAGAACCTTGCACAAGACGGAAATCATTCTCCACTGCGCTTGAGTCAGTTGCATTACCCCTCCTTTGCCTATATCATAGGTGGATGTATAGGCTTCAATGGCCTTTTGCTGCTCCTCCATCCTCTGAAGCGTATAGAGTGTTGAATTCCACCTCTTTACCACCTCTTGCTTCAGTTGATGGCGGGGCAGGTTCAGGAGTGTTTGCTGGCGCTCCAGTCTTCGGCACGCAGTGGCAGAATACCGAAAGTGTCCCGCAATTTTTCGGGCTACTGACAGCATCTCCTGCACTCCCCTGTCATTTTTCAAAAAAATCTGCCCCACCAAATGAATTGTATGTGCAAAACATGGGACATGCTTGAATTTGCCCAGATGTAACTCACGCACAATATTGGTGGCGTTGTCCGATATCACAAATCCCCAGGAGAGTCCGATTGGCGTAAGCCATTCTGCGATGATGTTCCTCAGTTCCGTAAGAGGTTGTCAGCTGTGTGCCTCTTAAGGAAAGCGATGATACATAGCGTAGCCTGCCTAGGAACAAGTTGGCGTTTGCGATATGCTGCTACTGGTAATGTTTTTTTATTTGAATATTGCAACCTTCTTACATTTTATTTACATATTTACAAATTTACAACAAATAAATAAAGTAAAAATTGAATAACAAACAAAAATGTTCCATTTATTCTTAACATTTTCCTCCATTTTACATTCCCTTCAAAATTTTCCATTAATTCTAACAATTTCCGTAAGAAACTTTCTTTTTCTGAAACTAGCCTCCTCTTCCTCCTCCTTACTCCCCCTTCACCTGTTCTTGAGCCCATACATACCTGATAAAGCTAATTATTTATCGTATAACATTCACTATATAATGGTAAGAGACTCAGTACGCAATGGGCATACGGGGTACCGTAATGGTACGCACTTAGCGTAGCAGACGCTAGGCCGTGGTCGAGACGCACGAGCGGCACGTTCGCTCACGGCTTACGCTGGGTATCGAGCACGCTATAGGCGGTCCGAGTACCGTAATGCTACGCTACTAGCGTAGCGGACGCTGTGTCCACGAGAGGAACACGAGCGGCGCAGATGCTCACAGGATGACACGCAGTAAACCTTGTATGCAACACACCGAAAGGCTAAGCCTATACTGTAAACCTTGGTCTTGTAATGTTAACACAATGTAACGCTGATTAACCACTATTATATACAAGCTGCTTGAGCGATTGAGACGCTCAGAAACCCTCTATACTAGCTAGAGAAACACAGACACTTTGCTTAGGTTCCAACACCTTTACTAACGAGATTTAGCTATGTAAAAAGGGGAAAACAGTTAACAGCTTATACACTACAGCACTAACATAAAACACCTAAACAGAATAACTGAAAATATACAATATACAACAGCGTCTTAATCCTAAACAATAATAGTCAGAGAGAGAGAGAGTATGGCAAATACAAACAGAGAATAAGTTGGCTACAGAGAACTTACACACGTGGGGAATGATCGCTGCGCAGTCCTGGAACCAGCTCTCTAGTTAGTCAATGATGAAAACCGTTGTGGAGAGTAGACTGAGCTGGCCCTGGCTGGCTATTCTTATATACACTACATACAGTACACTACAAAGGGCCCTACAATCTCATTGTTCATTGGACACAGGAATCTGTCTTCACATTATAACAAAAGGTCATAGGTTGATTCGAACAGGTGGGCTATGACTATTTCATACTGCTCAGGTGGGAGGGAATCTCAGGATTCCCGCCGCATGGATAATGAACTGCAAATACAGTAAATGTCCATAAACTTATTATAAACATAACTATTCGCAGGAGCGATTAATCTCTTTCAAACCTACACCGGAATGTTACTAATAATATACTCTACCGTTGCATACTAAACACCACTGCTCAAAACCTGTCTGACCCTTCGTATCATGTAAAGAGGGATCTCTCTGTCCATGAACCAGTTACACTAAACAAACTTACTGATATTATTAAGGGGACCATAACCTATAAAATATACTATTTGGATTAACTATGTAACGATCGAGTCGCCCGCCAGACGCACACAAACTCTACCGTAAATGCACATACCACGCGCCTGAGCACACGACCGTGGAGGCGCCGTCATGCAACTGCGAATATGCGCACGCACGGGAGAGAACGTGCAGCGGGCAAGTGCATGGGGTTAGTACAAGGCATCATAGGTCGCTATATTTTTCGACTTTGACAGTCCACCCTTTGGCAGTCACCAATAACTGCCACTTCCTAAACAATTCAAACAGAAAAATATATGTCATCATGTAAATACCTTTTTAATGATTGGGTAAAGGGAGGAGAGGAGAAGGTAGGAAAAGTATGACCTAGTGAGACAGTAAAAGCATGTGTGTATGGGATCCATGTTTGAGGGGTCATGTATCATCGTGCCGTACGTGTTTTAAATCAAGCTTCGAGGTATTGCGAAGTATACATTTGAATCCTTATCCCGTGTTAAGGGTCTGTGGATGGGCTGTCAAACTCTACCGAGCTCTTTTCGGCTTTTGGTTGCAACAAATGGGGGAGCACATTTAGTTGATGATACATGAAGGGGGGGAACATGTGAATGCTACTATGTGAGAATCACCTGTCGACTATGTGAGATACTACCTGGAGGTTGTAGAGATGAAGATAAGAAACAATCGTTATAAATGCAGTCGTAAACTATGTGAGTTTAAATAAACAGTCGCCGATTGAGGTCTTGTCTGATGTCTTGTCTTGATGTACATGTTGTCTGATGTCTCTCGGTGCTTTTGCTATGGGTGGCGACAAAAGCTTTTCCAGTGTCCATAAAATTACAGTCTCTAAAGTATTGGTCTTTCGTAAAAAGTTAAAGTCACTAGGGATATTGGGGGGGTCTGTGACATAGTTCATCAATGGTCTGTATAAAAGTGGTTGTCAAATTCTTCTTCCAAGCGGATGTCTTTGTACCTTGAAGGAAAACAAAGGAGAAACGGGTGAAAGAAACGGACCGTTGAATCACATTTTCATCACAACATTGTCTCTATCGTTGGGTCATAAATCAAATTAGTTGTTGTTATTACAGTGTCCTCGCTCCTCAGACTCATCACTCTGGTACTACCTTTACACTTCGTTAAAGTCCGAACGCATCTAAATATCAGACCAACCAATATGACGACTCCCAGAATACACAAGAGAAATTTCCCTACATCCATTATAATACCTTGGGCCCATTCTCCTAAACCAGAGAACCAATTTCGTGGGTTCAACCATGACACCCAACTGGTCAGCTCATTACCCACAGCAGCGAGTGTGAGATTGTGTTTCCTTCGAAACTCCCACTTCAATTGCAAAATGTTATCCATCCTTTGGTCTATGACCTCGGCCGGGTCCTCAGTGCTGTTTGTAATATACGTGCAGCACTTTACTCCATATTGAGTTGCCAGGGTAACACAATACCCGCCTGTCACAGCTGTGAGGTAATTGAGAATCATCCTATGCTGAACCAGCTCTGTTTTGTAGGCTTGTAACTCTTTCCCAGTGTACCTGAACGTGTCGTCATACATTTCGGTGATATTGTCTAACAAGTTTGCTAGCGCAGATATATATCTAATTTATCACTCCTCTGGCGGTACGAGTGATATCTAACGCGAGTAGGAATTGAATCCCGGTGGATTCATGGATCAGATCAGAGGCCGGATGCTCTGTCCTCTCAATCAGGTGCCGTTTAAGGATGTGCTCGTAATGAGTGTGAGTATAAGGAGCTTGAGCACCGCGGTGAATGTCTTTCATTTTGATATGGGATACAGTCATTACTTCAGGCAGTACTTTTCCAATGTAACACAATCCCTCTGAGTTTGGGGCAAGCCACTTATACGCCTTTCTCCCGCATATGAAATATGCATAATCGGGGAGAACATATGGGACGGAGTATGACATAACCATGTTACAAACTTTCCATGTGAAATCTCCTAACCCTAACTCTCCCATCTGTCTAGTACACGTATCCGGTTGTACGATATGTGCACAGTATCCTGGTGATACTTCTCCAACTCGCATGGTCCTACTTCCTAGAGTGTACCTATACCGGAAATATCTTCCACTGTTGGCTATCTGGCGTATAAGCTCTGTGTCTATGGGCATTCTATCGGCTTGTCAAAGTCAAAAATATTACATAGAGAGAACATACAAACTGCACACATTTAAGTCGCTATACTTGCAAATATGCGCAGCGAGCACAGCAATATATGGTAACACACGCATTTACACGGACATGGCACAGAGATGGATTCGACACTTATTTCATACAGTACATAATTATAATAATATCAAGCACCAGACATCATGGAGATTTAAAATTAGCTAATGAATTAATGTCATGAATGTGTATTATTTGAACAGAACCAGATACACCCGTCATGTTTAATATTGAAACAAGCAGATTGGTGTGTAGATTAATTTGATACTTGTTGTGAAGTTGTGGGACATTGCAGCGGATAGATATGATTATATGTATAAAAGCTAAAATCCCTTTGTTAGAACAATTAATGATACAGTTGGCAGTTCTCAGGGCTGAACCTGATCAGCATATACAAAGCAAGAGAGACCCCTCCCCCAGGAACTAGTCAAACCGGAAAGTAGTTCCTGGCTAAGAGAAAAGGTCAGAGTTCAGTTGCTTGTGATCTCAGAGAAGAGATGTACCGTAGCTACACTCAGAACCAAGCTGGCATCCAGAAGAAATGGCTTGCTTATCACCAGGCTCCAAGCGAAAGGCTAAGTATTGAATCCACATGGCTGATTGGCATAGAATAGTTTAAAGTAGTTGTGAAATGATTGGTATTGAATAGTTAGTGGAGATACAAATGGCTTAAGGTTAATGAGGCTTGTGCAGTTGTGTGATTGTTATGT
Source organism: Pseudophryne corroboree (assembly GCF_028390025.1). Lineage (NCBI taxonomy): Eukaryota > Metazoa > Chordata > Amphibia > Anura > Myobatrachidae > Pseudophryne > Pseudophryne corroboree. Next base: position 492,166,525 of record NC_086451.1, read on the forward strand.
GTTGGTGATAATACTCTATGAAATCTGTAATGAATTGGAACAGTAGACAATCTGTAGCATAGCATTCCTGGTATACATTTATGGTTGGTGATTTATAACAGATTATAGTAGTTTTACATGATGCATCTTGCTGAAGGTTTAAAGTCAAAGCATACTTCCTTTTGTTACTGTAGTCATGTGCTTGTAGCAATGGCAGGCTGATATGTGTGGTTCTTGTGATGATTCATATAGCATAGCCAGCATACCATATGCTCTGGTTATTGAAATACTGAGTTTGTTTGGAATGTGAAATTGAATAAGATGGTTCTAGGAAGTTGGATTGGAATGTGGAATAAGATTAGTTGGTTTGTAAGAAATGGCTGCTGCTGGGTGTTTTCCCCTCCCCCTTTGAACCATGTGTTGCAGTCTTTGGAATCATGGGAGTTTTCCCAAAATGGAGTCTAGCTTCTGTCCCATGCGGTACCATTGTGTTGTTGCTGGGTGTTGTGTATATAGGGACAGCCAGTATGGGTAAGCTCAAGTATTCTCTCCACAAAGATTCTCAGCATTGACTAACTGCGCAGCAATTGTTCCTCACATGTGTAAGTTTCTCTGCAACCATATTGTCTTATTGTTATTGTTAGCCATTCTCTCTCCCCCTCTCTCTCCCCTCCCCCTTAAACGTACTTGTGTCTTTATTGTATTTTATGTGTAGTTACTTGGTTAGATATTCTATGTTATCTTGGTAGTGTATAAATTGTAAAGTGTATTCTTTTGCAAAGTGAACGTTCTCATTCTCTCACTAAAGGCGTTAGAACCTTAGACCGGTATTTGGTTGATTATTGTATTACTAAGGGGTTCTCAGAGCGTCATAGTCGCTCATACAGCTTTTAAGCTAACAAGGTTACACTGCATTACATCTACACATTATCACTGCACAAATGTTTACAGTATAAGTACATTCCTTAAGGTATAGTTAAGGGCGTACCCTTGCGGTACCTTTTGCGCCAATTGCGTACTGTGTTCTTTAACCTTTAACGTGTTTTTAATAGGACAAATATTATAGACACTAGGTGATTCATCGCGCCCTACGGGCGCTCTTCACACCGTCGTAAGGGGCTACGCCCCGGTAAACTGGACAGAAAAGTGAAGGAGTAGAATAGTAGATGGTGAAGTTGTGGTGGAATGGTTGGTTTGTTTGTGGGTAGATGTAGTATGACTTAAGGGAATGTGCTGGTGAATGGGGTGCAGGCTTTTGTGAGTGGGTGAGCAGTGTGTATAGGGGAGGCTGGTAAGATTGTAGGTGTCAATGTTATGTATAGAGGAGATGGTTGTTCAAGGCAAGTATGTGAAATTATGGTTTACATGTTAAAAATTTGAGTGAAAACAACATTTTTAGTAAAGTGTTGGGTGTCACCAAGGAGCTGGCCTTGTTGTTCAGTTGGTGTAATGTGTACTTTGACGTGATGTGCTTTTCTTGAGCGTGATAACACGTGTGTAGGTGTTACTGGTACAGGGGGCCGTTACGTGTGTAAGTGTCACTGGTACAGGGGGCGTTACGTGTGTAAGTGTCACTGGTACAGGGGGCGTTACGTGTGTAAGCGCCACTGGTACAGAGGGCGTTTTGTGTGTAAACGTCAGTGCTACAGGGGGCATTACGTGTGTAAGCTGCAGTGGTACAGGGGTCGTTACGTGTGTAAGCGGCAGTGGTACAGGGGGGGCGTTACATGTGTAAGCGTCACTGGTACAGGGGGCGTTAGGTGTCTAAGCGGCACTGGTACAGAGGGCGTTTCGTGTGTAAGCGTCACTGCTGCAGGGGGCATGACGTGTGTAAGCGGCACTGGTACAGGGGCGTCACGTGTGTAGGCGTTACTGGTACAGGGGGGCGTTACGTGTGTAAGTGTCACTGGTACAGGGGGCGTTACGTGTGTAAGTGTCACTGGTACAGGGGGCGTTACGTGTGTAAGCGCCACTGGTACAGAGGGCGTTTTGTGTGTAAGCGTCAGTGCTACAGGGGGCATTACGTGTGTAAGCGGCAGTGGTACAGGGGTCGTTACGTGTGTAAGCGGCAGTGGTACAGGGGGGGCGTTACATGTGTAAGCGTCACTGGTACAGGGGGCGTTAGGTGTCTAAGCGGCACTGGTACAGAGGGCGTTTCGTGTGTAAGCGTCACTGCTGCAGGGGGCATGACGTGTGTAAGCGGCACTGGTACAGGGGTCGTTACGTGTGTAAGCGGCACTGGTACAGGGTGGGCGTTACGTGTGTAAGCGGCAGTGGTACAGAGGGCGTTACGTGTGTAAGTGTCATTGGTACAGGGGGCGTTACGTGTGTAAGCGCCACTGGTACAGAAGGCGTTTTGTGTGTAAGCGTCAGTGCTACAGGGGGCATTACGTGTGTAAGTGGCAGTGGTACAGGGGTCGTTACGTGTGTAAGCGGCAGTGGTACAGGGGGGGCGTTACATGTGTAAGCGTCACTGGTACAGGGGGCGTTATGTGTCTAAGCGGCACTGGTACAGAGGGCGTTACGTGTGTAAGCGGCACTGGTACAGGGTGGGCGTTACGTGTGTAAGCGGCAGTGCTATAGAGGGCGTTACGTGTTTAGGCGGGTCTGGTACAGGGGCGTTAGGTGTCTAAGCGGCACTGCTACAGGGGCGTTACGTGTGAAAGCGTCACTGGTAAAGGGGGGCATTATTATGTGTGTAAGTGTCAATGGTACAGGGTGGTGTTACGTGTGTAAGTGGCACTGATGCAGGGGGTGTTATGTGTGTGTAAGCATCAGTGGTACACCTCGGTGTGCTGAGGGTGACGGGGCTGCTGAAGGGGGGTGGATGTGAAGGAGGCTGCTGTGCAGTGTGGTGGTGGAGTGACATGGTAGGGGGGGGCTAGCGGCGGCCTTGGTAGCGGGTGTGTGGTGGGTAAGGTGGGTGTAGTAGGTGGTGGTGGGTGGTAAGGGTGTGTGGGTGTCTGTTTGCGTACCTGCCAGGGTGGGCCGTCAGTGAGAATGGTGTGTCCCTTCTCCTATAGTGTGTCATGTGGTGTGCTGACACAGATAGGGCAGGGTCTGTGACTCCAATACACACACACATATACAAACATATTTTATTAGGAAATATATATCCAGAAATATACACACATCCATATAGATTTCCACACCCCTATATATATACACACACATCTTAGTGCTCAGCAGTCCTGTAAATCACTGACCCCTCACAGGCTTAATAGCCTGTGCTGTTTGCTGCCTTAAACGCAGCTTAGTTATGGGGCCTCCCTGTGGGCATTACTCCCCCCCCCCTCCCCGCGATCTGCCTTCTCAGAGACGGACCGCGGCTGCCGTGAGAGCTGTCTGCGGTCAGCCTTTCAGCTCTCCCCCCTCTGCATACAAAGGCGCCGTTCGCGGCTCCGCAGCTGTGGCGGGTAGCGGCTAGCAGAAGCTAACCGCGGGAGGGAGGGGGGAAGTGGCATCCGCGGACTGGGGAGCGTAGGTATGGGAGCGGGCGGCCGGGAAGCGGCTGCGGCTTGGCGCCCAGTGGCGGCTGCTGTGCAGTCCGCGGCTGGGCAGTGGAATACAGGCAGTGAATGGTGGCTTGGCGGCCAGCGGCGGCTGTCCGCAGCTGGCCAGGCAGGAGGTGTGGTGAACTTTGCTTGGCTGCTGAAGGGGGGTGGATATGAAGGAGGCTGCTGTGCAGTGTGGTCGTGGAGTGAGATGGTAGGGGGGGGCTAGCGGCGGCCTTAGTAGCGGGTGTGTGGTGGGTAAGGTGGGTGTAGTAGAGTGGGGTGAGGGTGTGTGGGTGTTTGCTTACCTGGCAGTGTGGGCCGTCAGTGAGAATGGTGTGTCTCCTGGTGGTCCCTTCTCCTATAGTGTGTCATGTGGTGTGCTGACACAGATAGGGCAGGGTCTGTGACTCCACCCAGCGTTAGAAGTGCAGCCACAGAGTCACAGGGCTAATATATAGGAGATTGTCAATTGGGTGCTCGTCCGGGATATCACGTTCTTAATGATGCACTGTACATTACAAACGCGGCTGTAATTGACCGGCTAATGATGGACGCATCGCAAAATGCTGAAAAAAAAAAAAAACATCCACGTTAATGTATTGTGGTATCAGTAAGACGCTGATAGGAAATTTTAAGGGACAAGGCGTTTCTCATAATATTTAAGATGCCAAAATGTATTTTTATTGTTACAAAACAAGGTTCAAATGGATCATATCGTGTTTGATTAAGATTAGATTGTTTATCTGTTTAAGTAGGTTTAAAAGTACATTTAAAAGTTGCTGCATAGCCTTGATATAGTTTTTTTTTTAAAAACTCAGGCCTAGAATAACTTTAGGAGTTTGAATGACGACTTTCTTTGTGACAAGAGGCCGCATGGTCTGTCCACCATTTTGTGTGGCCCTCATGGAGGTGAAAGGGGGAGGAGCAGCGGCCATTTTGGGAAGGTCACATTTTTATTTTTTTTCCCCTAAGCGGCTGATTTTCAGTTGACTCAGGAAATAATCAGCCATCCATTGTCAAAAAGAAATCATCATTTAATGAGTTTTTTTTAATGCATTCATTTAATCTATATCATAGTCAATCATAAGTAATAGTGATTGGTACTTATATGTAATATCTATATGCGTGTGCTTACATCAATGTATGTTATTAGATTAAATTTAGAATTGCATGTTCATTTGTGTAGTTTTCACATCTCACCTTCCTGTTTGCCATTTGCATTGATAACGTGCTAAGAAAGATTTGTTGCTATTAGAAGTTAAAGAGTAAAAGTAATACATTAAGGGGTAATTTGTAAAGCACGCACACAGCTTTGCCTAAGATACAAGGAAAGACCTGGGTGGTGCTCGGTAGATGATTGAAGACCATCTACATTGATAAACGTGTTAATTGTATTTCTGTGGACATATCTGGCTGGCATACACGTGTCTCTAACAAAAGGGTTAGACTAGCGTACGCAACGTAAAGGCCGACGCACGCAGCGTATATTACAACGGAGCGTCTGGGTACGCCCACGTAACTCAAATCACACTATAGTATTATTTTAACAGGCGAAAAGGTGGCAACGCGATAAATAGCGCAAGTCAATTTTAGTGTCCGAAATTTAAACTAATAGACCCTTCTCTAAATTTACGACTCATCTGGTCTAAAGGAAAGAAATTTCTGCGCAGAAATAGAAACAAAAGTAAAGTGTACATGTGGTGAGTGAGTGTTTGCATATATATGTTTTTACAATTTTTGGGTTGAACCACAAGAAGTCGAGTTCTCGTGAGGTACATACATGTAAGTGACGTGCATGGTGGCTGGGGAGGCATCCCTTGTTAAACATAAATTTGAGCATTAGAGTATAGCAGACCAGGAGGTCCGGAACAGACCAGGAGGTCCAGGTACAGCAGACTAAGAAGTCCGCTATAGAGAAAAGAGCACAACCCAGGGGGTTGGTGCAGAACCCATATAGGCCATTAAAGCTCTGGCTGAAGGAATTCGCAGCCGCAATTTTCGATTCCACTGGTCGCTCCGCACATAAGATTAGTTGCTTATGTGCCGAACGATTGTACCGCACGTAATTGTGTGCATTAGTTAGTAATCTGACCCAGTGCCATTTGCGTACGAAAGGGGTCATAAACGCTATTTGTACATTCTAACGTGATTTGTGTAAAAAAAAATTATTTTAAGGGAGGTTCGCTGGTCACTCAGGAACTATCCAGCAACCAATAGTTACTGGAAAGAGTAAGTGCTCTTCGGATCACCCTCGCATGTTCCAGTAAATAGCGGTTCAGGTCGCAGGGGCCCTGGGTCGAGTACGCTAGCGCTAAGGCAGTGTGTGGGCGTATTGGTCGGCGTGGGCGAGTGAGTGGGGTACTCGGTAAACCGCCACCGTCGGCCTATCTTGAACATCTTGGTTTTTGGAAGGGTTCGCTGAAGACCCTGATTGAAGGTCAGAGGTAGTGAAAGCAACACCTGCAAGTTATGGGGGCCAGTTGTTCAGGTAGGGGGCGATCAACCTCGGTTCGGGTTGATTCAGTAAACCGACCAATCGGGTCGGCAAGGTATGTAATGTGTGAAAAATACGGTTCACACACAGAAGTTTTATGTGATGAATGGGAAAGAATGACTGTACATGACGGGGAGAAGTTCCCAAGAGTAGGCAGCTTTAGCCCAGATGTGTTACTAAATCTAAGGAGAAGGATAGGTCTCATTAAATCAGCAAAGAGACGGATCAAACATTATGACTATTTAAAATTGTGGCAACAGGAAAGTGAAATGCTAAGAAGTTTAACTGACATATCTGACTCTCATCTTGGGAGGAGAGACATGGCAGTGGAGAGGATTATGGTTGCGGAGAAAGGCACAATGTTGTACGATAAAAATGCACTTAGTAACTGTATTAAGGATGAAAGTAACAAATGTAATAATGTTTATGAAAATGAAAGTGTAAAAATTACAAATGTTAACCTGTGCAAGTCGCACCCCATGTCAAACTTCCCTCAGGAATACGAGCAAGAAAGTGAGCCCAGCACGATGTCGGCACCTTTACCAGCAGCCATCACACAAGACATCCAGGTGGACACGACCAAATCGGTAAAGGCAATAATCAAACCCCCTAACGGAGGGTCAGGTGAGGTCGTGTCCACAGGTACGTACAATGTTTTATATCACGCACAAACAAATGTACCCCATATTGTAAGACCAACACAAGATGATGTAGTTGAATTTGATCCTGTCAGGGTGATCACAGTCCCCAATGGGAAGACTGACGATCAGGGAAACATTCCCGTCGGGGACAGTGCAATGCGCTGTCTCTGGTCCCGGACCGAATTGAGATCAATTATGTCTGAATTTCCTGATCCTAGAAAAAAATCTAGTCGCATGTCAAAGGTTTATTAAAGAACTAGGAAACGCCACAGAACCCACCAACAAAGATTGGCGGCCAGTGCTGAGGGCATGTTTGCCCTCCAGTGTTGACCCTGCGAAATTTATTACTGATTGTCAATTAGACACAGAAGTACCTCAAACGGAGGAACACAATCAGGAATGTATTAAGCAGATTAACCGACAGTTAGAAGTATATTTCCCAGCCGTTGTCGAGTGGAATGAAATTTTCTCCATAAGACAAAACGAAGGGGAAAGTATTTCTAATTATTTAAATCGAGCACTGCAAGTAATGGCTAGAAACACTGGGATCACAGACATCAAAACTAATGCACAGCATAGAGAAATAGCGGTTAAGGTATTAATGAATGGTTTAAAGGAGGTATTGAGAACTAGGATACAGACCACCAACCCAAACTGGAGAAATATCTCGGTGGCCGCATTAAGAGAGGCCGCTATTGATCATGATCAGAATATCACCAGATACAGAGAGTCACAAAGTGATAAGTTAATGGCCGCAAGTATACAGGCCCTAACCACAAGACCACTCCAGCATAAGCCCCACACCACTGCGAGAAATTCAAATGTGGAAGTCTGTTACAATTGTCATAAAGAGGGACACTTTGCAAGAGATTGTAGATCAAGAAAAATACAAAAATCATATCAACCCCCTAGACAACGACATAATCATGGTATCCAAGGAATCAGGGAAGTACAGGGAAAGCGGTTGATGGTGATGAGCATCCAAGCGTTTGAGGAGGCATCAAATCAACCAAGACCCCATTTCACTGACACTTGGAGGAAGCCCAGGGTTTGTGATCTTTGCAAAAGAGAAGGGCATTATGCCAGTAACTGCAACAGCCCACATAAAGTCAGACCCCCTAGACATGAATATGAGCATGAATATGACACACCAAATTATAATCAGGGATCATATAGGAAGAATTTTGGGCCACACCCATAATATATAGTCAGGAAAGGGGATCACTAGGACTGATGGTAAGCCTGAGGTATAGTTAATAAATTGGGAGGTCATTCCCTGAAGACACAGGAATGACCGGGTAAAACGTTGTAATGTACCTGTAAAGTGTTTTTTTCCCCATCTCTGACGTTCACCACAACAGCTCCAACATCACCTGACTACTTGGTCTTTGCAGAAGTCTACCAAACCCCAGCATGACCTACCCGCATCAATGTATCCTGGCCAGATACAAAGGGTGGAATATGGAGATGCTGGTGGGAGGGACTGCGCAAGGATACCATTGGACATGTAGATGTGACAGCCTGATGGTGAACGGAAGATCTGGCAATGTTTTTTGAAAAATGTTTTTTTCTGTTGTTGTTTATTGTTGATTTATGTGATGTATATATATATATATATATGAACGGTTCTCTCTCGTTGTTTTTTTTCTCTCTCTCTCTTCTTTCTCATGTTCTCATAACGTTACAGATGGTATGTCACACATTAGTTAGACAAATGGTAATGCAAGATTTTTACTCCTTACAGAAAGATCGCTGGTTTGGAAGAAATATTGTATCACCAGAGTGTTCGGTTGGAAGACTGAGAGACAGCACCTTTGAGATGACAGCAGAACAAGAAGAACAACAAGACTAGAGAACTAATTATCGTAACAAGTTTCTCTCCCCCTCAAACTGTTTTCCTGTACCCCCATTACAAATTTCTCCTTTCTCCTCCTGTAAGATGGACTCGCCTCAAGAGACTGTGATCCGTGTTTTCATGTTGACCCTGATGTTGACCAGAGCAGTCTGTTTCGGTGAGAGTACCAGTGAGGTCGAGAAAGGATCCAGAATGGGTTTCTGATGACTGAGACGGAGGTGTAAATTTCCAATAGCAACACAATCACCAAGCAAAGGCGAGTACCGGAAACGATCTAGCAGCCATGTTATTTGTAAACATTGTGAAGGATTGTTAGCTGAAAAGAGAACTGTATCTGTAGACTCTGTGACAGTGTAGTAGAGGATGGGTGCATCAAGAAATGTCAGTCCAGTTTTAACATTAACATGGACCGGCACCCATTGAGTGACTATCACTCCTTAGTGGGTAAAGTGTTAAATCAGACAGATTGTTGGGTATGCTCTCAAGTACCTCAAGGCCACAGCAAGCCAGGACTAGTACCATTTCCTTTTAACGATAGGGGAGGTACTTGAGCTAAGTGGTGGGAGACCGGTGGACAGGAGGTTTAAAATCTCCAGTCCTCCTAGTTTGAAGCTCCACCAATACCATGTGGATAGATCCCTAATATGTTTTAACATTTCCAATCCCCGAAAGCCGGGAAATTGGGAAGTGTCATGGAATAACAAAACCATGACCATTTCACATAGAGCCGATAGAATGCCTACAGATACAGAGCTCATACGCCACATAGCCGGTAGTGGAAAATCTTTCCGATATAGGTACACCCTAGGAAATAGGATCATGAGAGTTGGAGAGGTATCACCAGGATACTGTGCACATATCATACAAACAGATACGTGTACTAGACAGATGGGAGAATTAGGGTTAGGAGATTTCATATGGAAAATGTGTAACATGGTAATGACATATTCAGTCCCATATGTTCTCCCCGATGATGCATATTTCATATGCGGGAGAAAGGCGTATGAGCGGCTTGCCCCAAACTCAGAAGGATTATGTTATATTGGAAAAGTACTGCCTGAGGTAATGACTGTATCGCATAACAAAATTGATTTGATTTATGACCCAACGATAGAGACACTGTTGTGATGAAAATGTGATTCCACGGTCCGTTTCTTTCACCAGTTTCTCCTTTGTTTCTCTCCAAGGTGAAAAGACATCCGCTTGGAAGAAGAATTTGACAGCTTTGTATAGAGACAACAGACGGACTAAAGAAGAAGTTTGACAACCTTGTACACAGACAACAGATGGACTATGCCATAGACCCCCAGTTTCCCTAGAAATTTTAAATTTACGCTAGCCCAACTTTTTTTGTAAGTCTATGGACATTGAGAGAACTTTTGCTTGCATTTTGACAAAAGCCCAAAGAAGACTGCAGTCAACAAGACACCAGACAAGACTTCAATCGACAAATGTTCATTAACCTCACATAGAATACGACTGCATTTCCCATAATTGTTCTTTATCTTCATTTCTACAACCTTCAGGTAATAACACACATAGTCGATAGGGAATACAGGCACAGACATCAGCACTCACATACCTCCCCCCATTCATGTATCATCAACTAAAATGTGCTCCCCCATTTTGTTGCACCCAAAAGCCGAAAAGAGCTCGGTAAAGTTTGACAGCCCATCCACAGACCCTTAATACGGGATAAGAAGGAATTCAAATGTATACTTCGCAATACCTCGAAGCTTGATTTAAAACACGTACGGCACGATGATACATGACCCCCCAAACATGGATTCATACATACATACTTTTACTATTTCACTAGGTCATACCTTTTTCCTACCTTCTTCTCTCCTCCCTTACCCAATCATAGAAATGTACTTACATGATGACATATATTTTTCTGCTTAAATTGTTTAGATAGTGGCAGTTATTGGTGACTGCCAAAGGGTGGACTGTCAAAGTCAAAAATATTACATAGAGAGAACATACAAACTGCACACATTTAAGTCGTAATACTTGCAAATATGCGCAGCGAGCACAGCAATATATGGTAACACACGCATTTACACGGACATGGCACAGAGATGGATTCGACACTTATTTCATACAGTACATAATTATAATAATATCAAGCACCAGACATCATGGAGATTTAAAATTACCTAATGAATTAATGTCATGAATGTGTATTATTTGAACAGAACCAGATACACCCGTCATGTTTAATATTGAAACAAGCAGATTGGTGTGTAGATTAATTTGATACTTGTTGTGAAGTTGTGGGACATTGCAGCGGATAGATATGATTATATGTATAAAAGCTAAAATCCCTTTGTTAGAACAATGAATGATACAGTTGGCAGTTCTCAGGGCTGAACCTGATCAGCATATACAAAGCAAGAGAGACCCCTCCCCCAGGAACTAGTCAAACCGGAAAGTAGTTCCTGGCTAAGAGAAGAGGTCAGAGTTCAGTTGCTTGTGATCTCAGAGAAGAGATGTACCGTAGCTACACTCAGAACCAAGCTGGCATCCAGAAGAAATGGCTTGCTTATCACCAGGCTCCAAGCGAAAGGCTAAGTATTGAATCCACATGGCTGATTGGCATAGAATAGTTTAAAGTAGTTGTGAAATGATTGGTATTGAATAGTTAGTGGAGATACAAATGGCTTAAGGTTAATGAGGCTTGTGCAGTTGTGTGATTGTTATGTGTTGGTGATAATACTCTATGAAATCTGTAATGAATTGGAACAGTAGACAATCTGTAGCATAGCATTCCTGGTATACATTTATGGTTGGTGATTTATAACAGATTATAGTAGTTTTACATGATGCATCTTGCTGAAGGTTTAAAGTCAAAGCATACTTCCTTTTGTTACTGTAGTCATGTGCTTGTAGCAATGGCAGGCTGATATGTGTGGTTCTTGTGATGATTCATATAGCATAGCCAGCATACCATATGCTCTGGTTATTGAAATACTGAGTTTGTTTGGAATGTGAAATTGAATAAGATGGTTCTAGGAAGTTGGATTGGAATGTGGAATAAGATTAGTTGGTTTGTAAGAAATGGCTGCTGCTGGGTGTTTTCCCCTCCCCCTTTGAACCATGTGTTGCAGTCTTTGGAATCATGGGAGTTTTCCCAAAATGGAGTCTAGCTTCTGTCCCATGCGGTACCATTGTGTTGTTGCTGGGTGTTGTGTATATAGGGACAGCCAGTATGGGTAAGCTCAAGTATTCTCTCCACAAAGATTCTCAGCATTGACTAACTGCGCAGCAATTGTTCCTCACATGTGTAAGTTTCTCTGCAACCATATTGTCTTATTGTTATTGTTAGCCATTCTCTCTCCCCCTCTCTCTCCCCTCCCCCTTAAACGTACTTGTGTCTTTATTGTATTTTATGTGTAGTTACTTGGTTAGATATTCTATGTTATCTTGGTAGTGTATAAATTGTAAAGTGTATTCTTTTGCAAAGTGAACGTTCTCATTCTCTCACTAAAGGCGTTAGAACCTTAGACCGGTATTTGGTTGATTATTGTATTACTAAGGGGTTCTCAGAGCGTCATAGTCGCTCATACAGCTTTTAAGCTAACAAGGTTACACTGCATTACATCTACACATTATCACTGCACAAATGTTTACAGTATAAGTACATTCCTTAAGGTATAGTTAAGGGCGTACCCTTGCGGTACCTTTTGCGCCAATTGCGTACTGTGTTCTTTAACCTTTAACGTGTTTTTAATAGGACAAATATTATAGACATTGTCAGGCTCTATATGAAAATGTCATGGTTTGATTACTCCATGACACTTCCCAATTTCCCGGCTTTCGGGGATTGGAAATGTTAAAGCATACTAAGGACTTATCCACATGATATTGGTGGAGCTTCAAACTAGGAGGACTACACCACTTAACTCAAGTACCTCTCCTACAGTTAAAGGGAATGGTACTAGTCCTGATTTGCTATGACCTTGAGGTACTTGAGAGCATACCCAACAGTCTGTCTTATTTAACACTTTACCCACTAAAGAGTGATAGTCACCCAATGGATGCCGGTCCATGTGGACATTAAAACTGGACTGACATTTCTTGATGCACCCATCCTCAACTATATTGTCACAATGCCTACAGATGCAGTTCTCTTCAGCTAACAATCCTTCACAATTCCTTCTATTGTCAATGCTACCAGATCGTTTTCTGATACTCGCCTTTACTCGGTGATTATGTTGCTCTTGGAAAACTACGCCTCCATCCTGGTCATCAAAACCCATTCCAGATCCTTTCTCGACCTCCATGGTACTCTCACCGAAACAGACTGCTCTGGTCAACATCATGGTCAACAGGAAAATCCGGATCACAGTCTCTTGGGGCAAGTCCATCTTATAGGAGGAAAAGGAGAAAAATAAGAAGGGGGAAGGAGAATAGGAGGGAGATGGGAACTGGAGAAAATAACAAAAGGGAAAAAGAAATCTGGCTCGACAAACGCCTCCGGTCTTATTATTCTCAGCGCTCAGGTGTCGTCTCAACCTTCCCGGAACAGACACTCTAGTGATACAACCTCTACCGTCTGTTCTTTATCACGGGACCTCTCTGGGTCAGTAACCTTTTTAGAATGAGACGAATGGACCCAAGTCTCTCTCTCGGCAACCTTCAATGCTGTCGTGCTGGTCAATAAGACTTGATATGGTCCTTCCCATCTGTCAATAAGGCAACCTGAGCGTAGAAAATTACGTATCATTACATAATCCCCAGGTTCAATGTCATGACAATTACTGTCTGGCAAATCAGGAATCACCAACTTTAGATTATCATTCTGATTCCTCAATTGCTTACTCATCTTAACCAAATACTTTACAGTTACTTCATTGTTACATTTCAAATCATCCTGGGGGTTAATCATAACATGGGGTTGTCGACCAAACAGAATTTCAAAAGGAGACAGATTAAGAGGGGACCTGGGAGTGGTTCTGATGCTGTATAATACGATTGGCAAAGCTTCGGGCCACAACAATCCTGTTTCAGCCATTACCTTGCTTAATTTGTTTTTAATAGTGCTGTTTACTCTTTCCACTTTCGCACTCGCCTGATGGCGGTACGGAGTGTGCAGCTTACTATTAATTCCCATCAACTTACACATTGCTTGAAAAACTTCACCTGTAAAATGGGTACCCCTATCACTCTCAATGATTCTAGGGATACCATACCTACACACAAATTCCTGCACAATTTTCTTTGCAGTAAACACAGCGGTATTTGTGGCCGCAGGAAATGCTTCAACCCAATTTGAGAACACGTCAATACAAACCAATACATACTTTAAATTTCTACAAGGTGGCAATTGTATGAAATCAATTTGTATTACCTGGAAAGGACCATCTGTAGGAGGGATATGGGATGGCTCTGTTGGTATTGCCTTTCCGATATTCTTCCTCAAGCAGGTGAGACATGTCATCGCTCTTTTACCCGCATGGGAAGAAAATCCTGGGGCGCACCAATAAGCTCTTACCAACTTACACATTCCTTCTTTGCCTAGATGAGTCAGCCCATGTGCCGCTTCCGCTAGACTTGGAAGGTATGCTCTGGGTGCCACTGGCTTACCCTGTCCATCTGTCCAGAGTCCTGAGGACTCCTGGCCATATCCTTTTGACCTCCAAACTGCCTTTTCTTGTGGTGAACACAAATTTTGCATTTCATATAATTTCTGTGTGTTTACAGTATTAAATACCATCAGTTGTGTGCTGTCTGTCTGTATGGGGGTACTGGCTGCTGATTTGGCAGCTTCGTCTGCTCGGCTGTTACCAAGTGATACCGGGTCTTGGCTATACGTGTGAGCTTTACACTTGATAACAGCCACTCTGTCGGGTTCTTGTATCGCTGTTAGAAGTCTTTTGATGTGGGCTGCATGCGCTACGGGTGTGCCAGCTGCCGTCATGAAATTCCTGAGGCGCCATAGGGCCCCGAAATCATGGACTACTCCGAAGGCGTACCTAGAATCCGTGTAGATATTGGCTGACTTGCCTTTAGCCAATTCGCATGCTCTGGTTAGGGCAACCAGTTCAGCAACTTGTGCTGAGTGTGGTGGGCCTAGGGGTTCCGCTTCTATGGTACTTTGGTGAAATTTTGGGTCAAATATTCCATACAATCATGTGTGTCATTTTCCTTACTAAATCCTCCTTCACCATCACTCTCATCCTCCACCCTTTGTGCCTGTCCAGGCACACCTGGGAGATATGTTGCAGGATTTAATGCGCTGCATCTCCTTATGGTGATGTTTACCGGGGCCATTAATGCCAATTCCCATCTTGTAAACCGTGCTGATGAGACGTGTCTGGTTTGGGCCGAATTCAGTAAAGCTGACACTGCATATGGTGTATGAATTGTGAGGTTGTGTCCTAGCACTACATCTTCGCTTTTACTTACTAGCAATGCTATTGCTGCAACACTTCGCAAGCATATGGGGAGGGATCGCGCTACCGTGTCTAGCTGACCGCTATAGTAGGCTATCGGCCTGCTGGCATCACCATGCTTCTGGGTTAAGACACCTGCCGCGCACCCAGCACTCTCTGTTCCGTACAGCTCAAAGGGTTTTCCATAATCTGGCATGCCTAATGCTGGTGCCTGCGTTAGGCACTGTTTAAGTCTCTCATATGCCATCTCAGACTCGTCTGTGTGCGAAATCCGATCAGGTTTGTTTGATGAGACTATCTCCTGCAAAGGCAGGGCCAGTATAGAAAACCCTGGGATCCAGTTACGGCAATACCCACACATTCCTAAAAACGTTCTAATCTGTTGCTGGGTTTGTGGCAGGGTCATGTCACGAATTGCTTGAATTCTATCAGCGGTGAGGTGTCTCAGTCCTTGTGTCAGACAGTGTCCCAAATACTTCACCCTGGTCTGACATAATTGTAACTTATCTTTGGAAACCTTGTGTCCTGTGTCTGAAAGATGAAACAGGAGTTATTTCGTATCTCTCAGGGACGATTCAAGTGAATCTGAACACAGCAGTAGGTCATCCACGTACTGTATTAATAATGATCCACTCTCAGGTTGAAAAGACTGTAAACAATCATGCAAGGCTTGCGAGAAAATACTTGGACTGTCAATGAAACCTTGTGGTAAGCGAGTCCAGGTGTACTGAACTCCTCTGTATGTAAATGCGAATAAGTATTGACTGTCAGGGTGCAGAGGTACCGAGAAGAAAACGGAGCAGAGGTCAATCACAGTGAAAAATTTGGCAGTGGGAGGGATTTGCATAAGGATGACAGCTGGATTTGGCACTACGGGGAATTGACTCTCAACTATTTTGTTGATCCCTCTTAGATCCTGCACTAATCTGTAACCCCTCCCCCCCCACTCCTTTTAACAGGGAAGATGGGACTATTGGCAGTGCTGGACGTCCTTACCAGAATGCCCTGTTGTAGCAAGCGCTCTATTACAGGGTAAACTCCTAACTCCACCTCTGGCTTCAGAGGGTATTGTGGGATTTTTGGAACTATCCTACCATCTTTTACTTGTACAACTACTGGGGCTACGTTTGCCATTAATCCAGTGTCTTGTCCATCCTTGGTCCAAAGTGATTCCGGTATCTGGGAAATCATTTCCTCTACCTTGGACGGACACCTATTTACAATAACAGTGTGTGACATTAATCTTGTTGGGGAGTCTAGCATATCCTGCACTTCCTGAGCGTGGTTTTCGGGTATGTCCAAGAACACACCTTCAGGAGTACAATATATGACACATCCCATTTTGCACAGTAAATCTCTCCCTAGGAGATTAGTCGGAGCCGATGCAGCCAGCACAAAAGAATGCTTGGTATGCAAAGGCCCTATCGTAATCTCTGCAGGTTTGCTTAAAGGGTAGTGCTGTACTACTCCTGTTACTCCCATGGCTGGAATTGTTTTACCAGTGGTTCTCATGCCCACGGTCGAATTTATCACTGACTTGGCCGCCCCCGTATCTACAAGGAAATTTAGAGATTTACCAGCTACATCAATTGTGACCTCGGGTTCACTTCCAAGGCTCGCAATTAATTTCACTGGCTGCAGACTACAGGTGTGGCCCCACCCCTATTGTATGTGGTGACCTCCCTGCATTGCGCTGGCAGCTATTACCTGTGAAGGGGGTAAATGGGAACTATCAGAGACTTGCCAGTCTCTTCTTGGGGGATACCTTTTTGTTTCCCCTGTGTGTGGCTCATAACTCCGTCTCTGCGGTCCTTGATCCCAATTTCGTGTGTCATGTCGTTGTCTAGGGGTTTGGTATGAGTTTTGTATATTTTTCACTCTACAGTCTCGTGCAAAATGTCCCTCTTTGTGACAATTATAACAAACTACCACATTTGACTTACCCACAGGGGTCTGAGACTTATGCTGAGTTGGCCTTGTGGTAAGGGCCTGTATACTTACGGCCATCAGCTTATCACTCTGCTACTCCCTGTGTCTGGTGATGTTCCGATCATGATCAATAGCGGCCTCTCTCAAAGTAGCCACCGACAAACCTCGCCAACATGGTTGGGTGGTCTGTACCCTCGTCCTCAATACTTCCTTTAAACCATCCATTAACACAGATACTGCTACTTCTCTATGATTCACATTTGTCTTAATGTCTTCTATCCCTGTATACTTAGCCATTTCCTGCAGTGCCCGATGAAAATAATCAGCAGCTATTTCTCCCTCTTTTTGCTTGATGGAGAAAATTTTGTTCCATTTAGCAACAGCTGGGAAATATACTCCCAGCTGCAAATTAATTATTTTCACATTATCTTGATTGTACTCCTCAGTAAGGGGTACCTCTTCAATTAGTCTACAGTCAGCTATAAATCTCGCTGAGTCAACATTGGAGGGTAAACATGCCCTCAGCAATGTCCGCCAATCTTTGTTATTGGGCTCCACAGTATTTCCTAGTTCTCTAATGTACTTCTGGCTTGCAACTAGATCTTTCCTAGGATCAGGGAATTCAGACACCATTGATCTTAATTCTGTTCGGGAAAAGGGGCAGTGCATGGCGATGTATCTGACAGGAGTGACTCCTGAAGTGTCAGTTTTCCCATTCGGTACTGCAATTACCCTAACGGGATTAAGTTCAATAACATCATTCTGAGTAGATTCTACAACATGTGGTGTAATGGTTTCTGCATAGTGTACAGTGCCGTACTTACCAGTTGATACGACCTCACCTGTCCCTCCACTAGGGGCCTTTGATACTGCTCTTACTGGTTGGGCCGTGCCCACTGTTGTTTCTGCTATGGTGGCTGCTAGAGAGAGTGCCGATATTGTTGTGGGCTCATCCTCTTGGTCACAATCCTGGGGAAAGTTTAAAACAGGGTACAGCTTGCACGGGTTAGTATTAGTGTGACCCTTAACGGTTATTATTTATGTAATAGACCCGATATAATAATAAATATTGTGAACCTTAACTTTATCTGAATAAATATGTATATATATGTGTTTATAATGCTATGGTGGAGGACATTATTATAAAACTGAGGTAATGTGATTGGGACTGTGGCATGTTGCTGTGAAGCGGGAAAGGACACTTGTCTCGCGGCCCCAGTCAGAAACTGAGTAGATCACTATGATGGAATACACAGCTGGGGGGAGCACGAGACAGGAGAATTGAGGGGTGTCCCGCGACCTGAGCGGGAAAATGACTGCTCTCGAGACCCCCCTGAAACGAGTATAAAAGGAGGGGTAACAGCGCATTAGAGGACTGGTGGTGCCCCTTTGGTGAGCATAACTTCTCTCTCCTCCTGCCCTGCGTTCAAGCGCTGTAAACATTCAGCAGGAGCAGAGGAGAGGAAGGAGCCTCAGTCCGGAGGAAAGCGCACCTGAAGAATCGGGCTAGAAGAACGGACGGCGGAGAGGGGAGGCGAGGTAGCGGCATCCAGGTGAAGAAGAGGGAAGACGACGGCATACAGGAGCTGAGAGACCAGTCTGAGCAGAGAGTGGACCGGCGAGCACAGCGGGAGTCAAACGTCACATAAGGTACATCTTGGTAAGATAACTCACCTTCTGAGCTCCGGTGCCTAGCGCTGCTCTCTGCTTACGTAGCCGCTGTCAGTCCTGTTATCCCTCCGGTACAGTGGCTGATGATCACATCTGCCGGCGCCACCCACCGCTCATATCTCCTCATAGAAGCCGCGCCTGAGCTCCTCCTAATAGAGCTGCCTACCCTTCTATCCACGCCCGCCGGAGCCAGTGAAGGATCAAATTATAGATAGAATATGCCGCCCCAAGCTCCGCCTCACAGAGCCACCTCCACCGCTGCCCGCTGTTTAAAGCAAGCCGTCGGGGAAGACGTCTAAGAAGCGACCCCCATCAGCTGGTGCCACACGCCTCCGTAGCCCCTAACAGGCACCTTCTCAGTAGTGCTGAAACTAAATCCTCTGCTGCCGCTGTCACCTCTACCGCTGCCCGCTGTTTAAAGCAAGCCGCCGGGGGAGACGTCACTTTTGCTCCCAATAAATGCATATTATATACTCCCCAAATCCCCAGATATATATATATATATGCTGCCGCAAAAGAGCACGGCCGTCCACTATTTCTGCATAAAGGCAATGAGCAGGAGCTCATTGTGAAAACATCTAAGGTCTGTGATTTAATAACTATTGTTTAATAATTACATCAAGAGGGACAGAGGTCATTACACACAGACTCTCAGCTATTGTAGTGCTAATAGTTCAGCTTGAACAAAAACTCATACTGTATGAAAAACAAACGAGAGCTTATGGCATAAATTTTACAAGTCATATAAAACTGACGGGGGTGTAATAAGATTACTCGAAGTGTATATGGTAATACAATAGATATTACACTTCTCTGAACAAAGGGATTGAAAAGCAAGTATCTGTAAAGTATTACAGACTAATTATAATTAAACACCTCCCATATTTATAAATGGCCTTTTCAAGAAAGGAGTCTTCATAATACATTTTAGACTATATAAATCAGTATTTTGAGACCTACACGGAGGATTATTATAGAGATAGCTACAGTACAAGCCTATGGAAATACACAGACTAACTCTCACTTGTGAAAAGATATAGGAGTTCAGCACCAGTGACAGCTAGTGGATATAAAAAGGAAACAACCTCTCTGCGGAATAGTATTATTTACCTTGAAGGAGTACTTTATTAGGATACATTTGTATCATCTTTGTTGCAGAACAGGAAGACAGTGTTACAAGTATCTTTCTCCTGAACTTCACTCATAATATGGATATGTTCAACCGAAATAGTTATATTCAGTTCTTTTGAATTTTTCTGGAAAGAAGTTCACCCCCTGTTTAAAACAAGGAAAGGAGAATCTATAAAATAAATAGATATTTATATTCAGGATACCTAGAAGGCCTAACCAGCAAGTGAAAGAGCTTCCACAAAAAAATATATATGCATATATATAAATATATATATAGAAAGTGCAGGACTGGAATATGAACTGTCATTCATCTGTTATAATATACTGATTAAATGCATAAATATTAATTTGATAAGAAGTGGTAGATATATATTGTATTGATGATTTATGTTATAACATGATAAAATACTAAGATATATTTAGAGTATAGTAATTTTAGTATGTGCCTGTGAAATTATAAAATACATAAATTTTACCTATATTACAAAGAAGTTAATGATTGGCGATTACTTACCTGATGTGATGTTAATAGAAGAGAAACGTAGAAATTGAAGGTACTTGGGTATCTAAAAAATATAAAATAATAACAAGTTGTTCAGGGGTTTTTCCCAAATTTACCCCTTCAAGATATATAAATATATCTCAGATAAACTTGGGTGGAGGCACTGTATTCTAGTTAATAAATTAGTAACCATAACTAAATATTCACGTAATAGGGGTTACATTAGCATCAACAATCTTAGTTACATTATTCTTAACATCTATACAGTTACTAAGTGCATGTTTATCATACACCAGTGTGCCATTCTCTGTAACCACTTTCTCTCCCATTATGTATGGTGGTGGTGGTGCGGTGGCTATCAGTTTCCTGATAGGGTTAGATCCAGCCGCTTGAGTGAATCCTCTTTGTATTTCACCTTCCTGTTGCCATAATTGTAAATAATCATAATGTTTGATCCGTCTCTTTGCAGATTTAATGAGACATATCCTTCTCCTTAGATTTTGAAACACCTTGGGGCTAAAACTGCCTACCCGTGGGAACTCTTCCCCATCATGCACAGTCATTCTTTCCCATTCATCGCACAAAACCTCTGTGTGTGAACCGTATTTCTCACACATGATATGCCTTGCCGACCCTATTGGCCGGCTTACTAAATCAACCTGAACCAAGGTTGATCGCCCCCTACCTGAACAACTGGCCCCCATCTTTGCAGGTGTTGCTTTCACTACCTCTGACCTTCAAATCAGGGTCTTCAGCGAACCCTTACAAAAACCAAGATGTCCGGGGCAGGCCGACGGTGAAAGTTTACCGAGTACCTTCACACACTCTTCGCCCACGTTGGCCAGTACTTCAATCACTGACTCAGAGCTGCTGTACCCAACCTAGGGCCCCTATGAACCTTTATTTACTGGGGCGTTGTGGGAGTAGGTTACCCGTCCCCAGCAAGTATCGGTTGTTAGAGAATTCCTGAGTGACCAGCGAACCTCCCTTAAAATAAAAAAAATTACACAAATCACTTTAGAATGTACAAATAGCGTTTATGACCCCTCTAGCGTACGCAAACGGTACTGGGTCAAGTTACAAACTAATGCACACAATTACATGCGGTACAATCGTACTGTACATAAGCAACTAATCTTATGTGCGGAACGACCAACGGAATCGAAAATTACGGCTGCGAATTCCTTCAGCCAGAGCTTGATGGCCTATATGGGTACCGCACCAACCCTCCTGTGGTTGTGCTTCTTGACTCTATCTATAGCGGACTTCCTAGTCTGCTGTACCTAGACCTCCTGGTCTGTCTCTCTGGACCTCCTGGTCTGTGACCTCCTGGTCTGCTATACTCTAATGCTCTTATTTCAATATTTTAACAAGGGATGCCTCCCAAGCCACCACGCGCTGTCACTTTCACGGATGTACCTCACGAGAACTCGACTTCTAGGTTCCAACCAAAATGAGAAACTTATATATATATGCACACACTCTTTCACCTCATATACTCTTTACTTTCGTTTCTGTACAGAAATCCCTTTCATTCAGTATCGCAGTCTAGTCCCAAAGGAGTTACAACTAGAGAAGGATTTATTACGCTAAAATTTAGGACACTGAGATTGACTTGCGCTATTATCGCGTTGCTTCCGTATCGCCTACTAAAACAATACTATCGTGTGATTTGTATTACGTGGGCGTACCCGTACGCTCCTTTGCATAATATACGCTACGTGTGTAAGCCCTTGCGTCGCGTACGCTTGTCCCGCCCTTTGTTAGGGACACGTGTATACAGGCCAGACACGTCCACAGTAACACAAGTAACACGTTTCTATCAATGCAAATGATATTTAACTGTAATCATTTACTGAGCACCACACAGAACTTCCTTGTATCTTAGGCAAGCCGTGTGCGTGTTTTACAAATTACTTCCTTACGTATTAATTTTACTTTTAACTACCAATAGCAACAAATCTTTCTCAGCACGTTATCAATGACGAATGGCAAACAGGAAGGTGAAATGTGAAATTACACAAATGAAAAATGCAGGTGTGTGCGTGTGTTGCGTACGCAATGTGTATCAAGCAGAAATAAAAGTTTTAAAAGACAATAGCGTACTGTTCTTACCTTCCGGATTCCACCAGCACTCCTACAGCGTAGCGATGCAGACGCTTATCTAGTCAGCACTACCGTATCCCTCACCACCAACACAGATACGAAGGGATACACCTTCCCGCCCTTTGCTGACAGATAAAGTCTGCTTGTGTTCGCTAGAGCGGATATGTGGAGGACGGACGAGCCGCCAATTGATAAAGCTAATTATTTATCGTATAACATTCACTATATATTGGTAAGAGACTCAGTACGCAATGGGCGTACGGGGTACCGTAATGGTACGCACTTAGCGTAGCAGACGCTAGGCCGTGGTTGAGACGCACGAGCGGCACGTTCGCTTACGGCTTACGCTGGGTATCGAGCAAGCTATAGGTGGTCCGAGTACCGTAATGCTACGCTACTAGCGTAGCGGACGCTGTGTCCACGAGAGGAACACGAGCGGCGCAGACGCTCACAGGATGACACGCAGTAAACCTTGTATGCAACACACCGAAAGGCTAAGCCTGTACTGTAAACCTTGGTCTTGTAATGTTAACACAATGTAACGCTGATTAACCTCTATTACATAAAAGCTGATTGAGCGATTGAGACGCTCAGAAACCCTCTATACTAGCTAGAGAAACACAGACACTTTGCTTAGGTTCCAACACCTTTACTAACGAGATTTAGCTATGTAAAAAGGGGAAAACAGTTAACAGCTTATACACTACAGCACTAACATAAAACACCTAAACAGAATAACTGAAAATATACAATATACAACAGCGTCTTAATCCTAAACAATAAGTGAGAGAGAGAGAGAGAGAGAGTATGGCAAATACAAACAGAGAATAAGTTGGCTACAGAGAACTTACACACGTGGGGAATGATCGCTGCGCAGTCCTGGAACCAGCTCTCTAGTTTGTCAATGATGAAAACCGTTGTGGAGAGTAGACTGAGCTGGCCCTGGCTGCCTGTCCTTATATACACTACATACAGTACACTACAAAGGGCCCTACAATCTCATTGTTCATTGGACACAGGAATCTGTCTTCACATTATAACAAAAGGTCATAGGTTGATTCGAACAGGTGGGCTGTGACTATTTCATACTGCTCAGGTGGGAGGGAATCTCAGGATTCCCGCCGCATGGACAATGAACTGCAAATACAGTAAATGTCCATAAACTTATTATAAACATAACTATTCGCAGGAGAGATTAATCTCTTTCAAACCTACACCGGAATGTTACTAATAATATACTCTTCCGTTGCATACTAAACACCACTGCTCAAAACCTGTCTGACCCTTCGTATCATGTAAAGAGGGATCTCTCTGTCTATGAACCAGTTACACTAAACAAACTTACTGATATTATTAAGGGGACCATAACCTATAAAATATACTATTTGGATTAACTATGTAATGATCGAGTCGCCCGCCAGACGCACACAAACTCTACCGTAAATGCACATACCACGCGACTGAGCGCACGACCGTGGAAACGCCATCACGCAACTGCGAATATGCACACGCACGGGAGAGAACGTGCACGTGCAGCGGGCAAGCGCATGGGGTTAGTACAAGGCATCATAGGTCGCTATATTTTTCGACTTTGACATACCTCTCTCACCCCTCCTTTCATTCCCCACCACCTCCATTCACTCCACTCTCAATCCACCCATCCTCTCACCTTTTATACCATTTACTCTCCTTTCATCCTGTACAATCCAACATTTAAATGAGAAGTCAATAACAAATCTAGCAGCTCTTCCAGAGTATGCAACCATTTAGAAAAGAAAAACAAATCTCAAAATTCTATTTCAACTAAAAAGTGAGATGCTGCTACTGGTGCCACTGCTGTTGTTGCTGCCGGAGGCCATATATCTACCCAGTGGGCTGTTACAGTCATATATGGGTATATGCAATTAGCGGCGAATCGCGGCAAATTTTTCGCCCGTTTTTTAATTCGACACAATTCGACCGTCGAATTCCGGCAAGTGGGTGCCGGAATTCAACATATTCAATAAAAAACGGATTTGACAGTCCCGCTGTCGAAAACTGGCCGATTTGACGGATTTTGATCCGATTTTAAAAAAAAATGGAAAAAACGGTAAAAAACCCGAAAAAAAATTGCGTGGGGTCCCCCCCCTCCAAAGCATAACCAGCCTCGGGCTCTTCGAGCCGGTCCTGGTTCTAAAAATCCGGGGGGGGGAGGGAAATGACAGGGGATCCCCCGTATTTTTAAAACCAGCACCGGACTCTGCGCCTGGTGCTGGTGCAAAAAATACGGGGGACAAAAAGAGTAGGGGTCCCCCGTATTTTTTACACCAGCATCGGACTCTACTAGCTAGACAGATAATGCCACAGCCGGGGGTCACTTTTATACAGCGCCCTGCGGCCGTGGCATTAAATATCCAACTAGTCACCCCTGGCCGGGGTACCCTGGGGGAGTGGGGACCCCTTCAATCAAGGGGTCCCCCCCAGCCACCCAAGGGCCAGGGGTGAAGCCCGAGGCTGTCCCCCCCATCCAAGGGCTGCGGATGGAGGGCTGATAGCCTTGAGAAAATTGAAAGAATATTGGTTTTTCCAATAGTACTACAAGTCCCAGCAAGCCTCCCCGCAAGCTGGTACTTGGAGAACCACAAGTACCAGCATGCGGGAGAAAAACGGGCCCGCTGGTACCTGTAGTTCTACTGGGAAAAAAATACCCAAATAAAAACAGGACACGCACACCGTGATAGTAAAACTTTATTTCACACATGTCGACACACATACTTACCTATGTTCACACGCCGACCTCTGTCCACTTGTCCAAGTAGAATCCACGTGTACCTGCGAATAAAATTATACTCACCTCAATCCAGTGTCCAGATTATAATCCACGTACTTGTAAAAAAAAAAAAACGAACACCCGGACCAAACGGACTTTCCCCGAATGCCGGGACCCCACGTGATTGCTGTCACAGAAAGGTCCCTTCAGCCAATCAGGAAGCGCTACTTCGTGGCACTCACCTGATTGGCTTTATGCGCGTCTGCTGTCAGCGCATCGCACAGCTCCCTCCATTAGTTTCAATGGTGGGAACTTTGCCGTCAGCGGTGGGGTTACCCACGGTCAGCCGCTAACCGCGGGTGACCTCACCGCTGACCGCAAAGTTCCCACCATTGAATATAATGGAGAGGCTTTGCGATGCGCTGTCTGCCAGCTCAGACGCGCAGAGCCAATCAGCAGAGTGCCAGGACGTTGCGCTCGCTGATTGGCTGAAGAGACCTTTCTGTGACAGCAGTCACGGGGGGTCTCTGCATTCGGGGAAAGGCACATGGGACCCCTTTCAGTCCGTTTGGTCCGGGTGTTCGTTTTTTTTTTTGTGACAAGTACGTGGATTATAATCTGGACACTGGATCAGGTGAGTATAATTTTATTCACAGGTACACGTGGATTCTACTTGGACAAGTGGACAGAGGTCGGCGTGTGTACATAGGTAAGTTTGTGTGTGTCGACATGTGTGAAATAAAGTTTTACTATCACGGTGTGCGTGTCCTGTTTTTATTTGGTTTTTTTTTTCAGTAGAACTACAGGTACCAGCGGGCCCATTTTTCTCCCGCATGCTGGTACTTGTGGTTCTCCAAGTACCAGCTTGCGGGGGAGGCTTGCTGGGACTTGTAGTACTACTGGAAAAAAATAAGAATTTACTCACCGGTAATTCTATTTCTCGTAGTCCGTAGTGGATGCTGGGACTCCGTAAGGACCATGGGGAATAGCGGCTCCGCAGGAGACTGGGCACAACTAAAAGAAAGCTTTTGGTCTAACTGGTGTGCACTGGCTCCTCCCTCTATGACCCTCCTCCAGACTTCAGTTAGGATACTGTGCCCGGAAGAGCTGACACAATAAGGAAGGATTTTGAATCCCGGGTAAGACTCATACCAGCCACATCAATCACACCGTATAACTCGTGATACAATACCCAGTTAACAGTATGACAACAACTGAGCCTCTCAACAGATGGCTCAACAATAACCCTTTAGTTAAACAATAACTATATACATGTATTGCAGAGAGTCCGCACTTGGGATGGGCGCCCAGCATCCACTACGGACTACGAGAAATAGAATTACCGGTGAGTAAATTCTTATTTTCTCTGACGTCCTAAGTGGATGCTGGGACTCCGTAAGGACCATGGGGATTATACCAAAGCTCCCAAACGGGCGGGAGAGTGCGGATGACTCTGCAGCACTGAATGGGCAAACTCTAGGTCCTCCTCAGCCAGGGTGTCAAACTTGTAGAATTTAGCAAATGTGTTTGACCCCGACCAAGTAGCTGCTCGGCAAAGTTGTAGAGCCGAGACCCCTCGGGCAGCCGCCTAAGAAGAGCCCACCTTCCTCGTGGAATGGGCTTTCACTGATTTAGGATGCGGCAGTCCAGCCGCAGAATGTGCAAGCTGAATCGTACTACAGATCCAGCGAGCAATAGTCTGCTTTGAAGCAGGTGCACCCAACTTGTTGGGCGCATACAGGATAAATAGCGAGTCAGTCTTTCTGACTCCAGCTGTCCTGGAAACATAAATTTTCAGGGCCCTGACTACGTCCAACAACTTGGAAGCCTCCAAGTCTTTTGTAGCCGCAGGCACCACGATAGGCTGGTTCAGATGAAAAGCTGATACCACCTTATGGAGAAACTGGGGACGAGTCCTCAATTCTGCCCTATCCATATGGAAAATCAGATAAGGGCTTTTACATGACAAAGCCGCCAATTCTGATACACGCCTGGCCGAGGCCAACAACATGACCACTTTCCACGTGAGATATTTCAATTCCACGGTTTTAAGTGGCTCAAACCAATGTGACTTTAGGAAATCCAACACCACGTTGAGATCCCAAGGTGCCACTGGAGGCACAAAAGGGGGCTGAATATGCAGCACTCCCTTAACAAAAGTCTGAACTTCAGGTAGTGAAGCCAGTTCTCTCTGGAAGAAAATCGATAGAGCCGAAATCTGGACCTTAATGGAACCCAATTTGAGGCCCATAGTCACCCCTGACTGTAGGAAGTGCAGAAAACGGCCCAGCTGAAATTCCTCCGTTGGGGCCTTCCTGGCCTCACACCACGCAACATATTTTCGCCAAATGCGGTGATAATGGTTTGCGGTCACTTCTTTCCTAGCTTTAATCAGCGTAGGAATGACTTCCTCCGGAATGCCCTTTTCCTTCAGGATCCGGTGTTCAACCGCCATGCCGTCAAACGCAGCCGCGGTAAGTCTTGGAACAGACAGGGCCCCTACTGCAGCAGGTCCTGTCTGAGCGGCAGAGGCCATGGGTCCTCTGAGATCATTTCTTGAAGTTCCGGGTACCAAGCTCTTCTTGGCCAATCCGGAACAATGAGTATAGTTCTTACTCCTCATCTCCTTATTATCCTCAGTACCTTTGGTATGAGAGGAAGAGGAGGGAACACATAAACCGACCGGTACACCCACGGTGTCACTAGAGCGTCCACAGCTATCGCCTGAGGGTCTCTCGACCTGGCGCAATATCTTTCTAGCTTTTTGTTTAGGCGGGACGCCATCATGTCCACCTGTGGCTTTTCCCAACGGTTTACAATCAGTTGGAAGACTTCCGGATGAAGTCCCCACTCTCCCGGGTGGAGGTCGTGTCTGCTGAGGAAGTCTGCTTCCCAGTTGTCCACTCCCGGAATGAACACTGCTGACAGTGCTAACACGTGATTTTCCGCCCATCGGAGAATCCTTGTGGCTTCTGCCATCGCCGTCCTGCTTCTTGTGCCGCCCTGTCGGTTTACAGGGGCGACTGCCGTGATGTTGTCTGACTGGATCAGTACCGGCTGGTTTTGAAGCAGGGGTTTTGCCTGACTTAGGGCATTGAAAATGGCCCTCAGTTCCAGAATATTTATGTGTAGGGAAGTCTCCTGACTTGACCATAGTCCTTGGAAGTTTCTTCCCTGTGTGACTGCCCCCCAGCCTCGAAGGCTGGCATCCGTGGTCACCAGGACCCAGTCCTGTATGCCGAATCTGCGGCCCTCTTGAAGATGAGCACTTTGCAGCCACCACAGCAGAGACACCCTGGTCCTTGAAGACAGGGTTATCAGCCGATGCATCTGAAGATGCGAACCGGACCACTTGTCCAACAGGTCCCACTGAAAGGTTCTTGCATGGAACCTGCCGAATGGAATTGCTTCGTAGGAAGCTACCATCTTTCCCAGGATCCGCGTGCAGTGATGCACCGATACCTGTTTTGGTTTTAGGAGGCCTCTGACTAGAGATGACAGCTCCTTGGCCTTCTCCTCCGGGAGAAACACTTTTTTCTGTTCTGTGTCCAGAACCATCCCCAGGAACAGTAGACGTGTCGTAGGGCCAGCTGTGACTTTGGAATATTTAGAATCCAGCCGTGCTGTTGTAGCACCTCCCGAGATAGTGCTACCCCGACCAACAACTGCTCCCTGGACCTCGCCTTTATCAGGAGATCGTCCATGTACGTGATAATTAAAACTCCCTTCTTTCGAAGGAGTATCATCATTTCGGCCATTACCTTGGTAAATACCCTCGGAGCCGTGGATAGACCAAACGGCAACGTCTGGAATTGGTAATGACAATCCTGTACCACAAATCTGAGGTACTCCTGGTGAGGATGGTAAATGGGGACATGCAGGTAAGCATCCTTGATGTCCAGTGATACCATGTAATCCCCCTCGTCCAGGCTTGCAATAACCGTCCTGAGCGATTCCATCTTGAACTTGAATTTTTTTATATATGTGTTCAAGGATTTCAAATTTAAAATGGGTCTCACCGAACCGTCCGGTTTCGGTACCACAAACATTGTGGAATAGTAACCCTGTCCTTGTTGAAGTAGGGGCACTTTGACTATCACCTGCTGGGAATACAGCTTGTGAATTGCCTCTAACACTGCTTCCCTGCCTGAGGGAGTTGTTGGCAAGGCAGATTTGAGGAAACGGCGGGGGGGAGACGTCTCGAATTCCAGCTTGTACCCCTGAGATACTACTTGAAGGATCCAGGGATCCACCCGTGAGCGAGCCCACTGATTGCTGAAGTTTTTGAGACGGGCCCCCACCGTACCTGGCTCCGCCTGTGGAGCCCCAGCGTCATGCGGTGGACTTGGAGGAAGCGGGGGAGGACTTTTGCTCCTGGGAACTGGCTGTATGCTGCAGCTTTTTCCCTCTACCTCTGCCTCTGGGCAGAAAGGACGCGCCTTTAACCCGCTTGCCCTTATGGGGCCGAAAGGACTGTACCTGATAATACGGTGCTTTCTTTGGCTGTGAGGGAACATGGGGTAAAAATGAAGACTTCGCAGCTGTTGCTGTGGAAACGAGGTCCGAGAGACCATCCCCGAACAACTCCTCACCCTTATAAGGCAAAACTTCCATGTGCCTTTTAGAATCTGCATCTCCTGTCCACTGCTGAGTCCATAACCCTCTCCTGGCAGAAATGGACATTGCACTTATTTTAGATGCCAGCCGGCAAATATCCCTCTGTGCATCTCTCATGTATAAGACTGCGTCTTTAATATGCTCTACGGTTAGCAATATAGTGTCCCTGTCTAGGGTATCAATGTTTTCCGACAGGGAATCTGACCACGCAGCTGCAGCACTGCACATCCATGCTGAAGCAATAGCTGGTCTCAGTATAATACCTGTGTGTGTATGTGTATATACAGACTTCAGGATAGCCTCCTGCTTTCTATCAGCAGGTTCCTTTAGGGCGGCCGTATCCGGAGACGGTAGTGCCACCTTCTTTGACAAGCGTGTGAGTGCTTTATCCACCCTAGGGGATGTTTCCCAACGTGACCTATCCTCTGGCGGGAAAGGGTACGCCATTAGTAACCTTTTAGAAATTACCAGTTTCTTATCGGGGGAAGCCCACGCTTCTTCACACACTTCATTTAATTCCTCAGATGGAGGAAAAACTACTGGTAGTTTTTTCTCTCCAAACATAATACCCTTTTTTGTGGTACCCGGGGTAACATCAGAAATATGCAATACATTTTTCATTGCCTCAATCATGTAACGTGTGGCCCTATTGGAAGTTACATTAGTCTCATCGTCGTCGACACTGGAGTCAGTATCCGTGTCGACATCTGTGTCTGCCATCTGAGGTAGCGGGCGTTTTAGAGCCCCTGATGGCTTTTGAGACGCCTGGGCAGGCACAAGCTGAGAAGCCGGCTGTCCCATATTTGGTATGTCGTCAAACCTTTTATGTAAGGAGTCGACACTGTCGCGTAATTCCTTCCACATAACCATCCACTCAGGTGTCGACCCCGCAGGGGGTGACATCACATTTATCGGCATCTGCTCCGCCTCCACGTAAGCCTCCTCATCAAACATGTCGACACAGCCGTACCGACACACCGCACACACACAGGGAATGCTCTGACAGAGGACAGGACCCCACAAAGCCCTTTGGGGAGACAGAGAGAGAGTATGCCAGCACACACCAGAGCGCTATATAACACAGGGATTAACACTATAACTGAGTGTTTTCCCTTATAGCTGCTTATATATATATATTGCTGCGCCTAAATTTAGTGCCCCCCCTCTCTTTTTTACCCTTTTGAAGTTTGAAACTGCAGGGGAGAGCCAGGGAGCGATCCTTCCAGCGGAGCTGTGAGGGAAAAATGGCGCCAGTGTGCTGAGGGAGATAGCCCCGCCCCTTTTTCGTCTGACTTTTCTCCCGCTTTTTTTATGGATTCTGGCAGGGGTATTTATCACATATATAGCCTCTGGGACTATATATTGTGATTTTTTTGCCAGCCAAGGTATGAATATTGCTGCTCAGGGCGCCCCCCCCCCAACGCCCTGCACCCATCAGTGACCGGAGTGTGAGGTGTGCATGAGGAGCAATGGCGCACAGCTGCAGTGCTGTGTGCTACCTTGTTGAAGACCGAAGTCTTCTGCCGCCGATTTCCAGGACCATCTTCATGCTTCTGGCTCTGTAAGGGGGACGGCGGCGCGGCTCCGGGACCGAACGATCGAGGTCGGGTCCTGTGTTCTATCCCTCTGGAGCTAATGATGTCCAGTAGCCTAAGAAGCCCAAACTATCTCCAGTCAGGTAGGTTCGCTTCTTCTCCCCTTAGTCCCTCGTAGCAGTGAGTCTGTTGCCAGCAGATCTCACTGAAAATAAAAAACCTAAAATATACTTTCTTTTCTAGGAGCTCAGGAGAGCCCCTAGTGTGCATCCAGCTCAGCCGGGCACAAGATTCTAACTGAAGTCTGGAGGAGGGTCATAGAGGGAGGAGCCAGTGCACACCAGGTAGACCAAAAGCTTTCTTTTAGTTGTGCCCAGTCTCCTGCGGAGCCGCTATTCCCCATGGTCCTTACGGAGTCCCAGCATCCACTTAGGACGTCAGAGAAACAATATTCTTTCAATTTTCTCAAGGCTATCAGCCCCCCATCCGCAGCCCTTGGATGGGGGGGGACAGCCTCGGGCTTCACCCCTGGCCCTTGGGTGGCTGGGGGGGGAGACCACTCGATTGAAGGGGTACCCACTCCCCCAGGGTACCCCGGCCAGTGGTGACTAGTTGGATATTTAATGCCACGGCCGCAGGGCACTGTATAAAAGTGACCCCCGGCTGTGGCATTATCTGTCCAGCTAGTGGAGCCCGATGCTGGTGTAAAAAATACGGGGTACCCCTACTCTTTTTGTCCCCTGTATTTTTTGCACCAGCACCAGGCGCAGAGCCCAGTTATGCTTAGGAGGGGGGACCCCACGCCATTTTTTTTTTTTTTCAGATTTTTACCATTCCATTTAAAAAAAAAATATATATATATATATTTTTAAAAATATATAAATACTTGTGCCTCCAAAATAGACAAACCAAGTACCTAATCCCTTCTAATATAAATAGATATGCTATTACCAATTAAAAAAACACCAAAAAAAACATGTTTTTAAAAAATTTTATTAGATTCCGCCACCAAAGTGTGGCGGATTGAAAATGACGAATTTACTGTCTAAAAGCACTGTTGTCGAATTTCCAAACTTCAATTGAATATACTTT
This sequence comes from Pseudophryne corroboree, assembly GCF_028390025.1. Classification (NCBI taxonomy): domain Eukaryota; kingdom Metazoa; phylum Chordata; class Amphibia; order Anura; family Myobatrachidae; genus Pseudophryne; species Pseudophryne corroboree. The sequence goes on from NC_086451.1 coordinate 492,198,721, forward strand.
TGTCGAATTGCCGCATTTGTACCATTGCAGAAATGTCGAATTTGACAAATGTCGAATTTCAAAAAGTCGAATTTGGAAAGTCCGTTTTTTTAGCGGAAAGTACTGAATTGCATTGTAGAATTTTTTTTTTTGGCGAAAATGTCCAGTTTTTCGACATTTTCGGGAATTCGACCGCAATTGCATATACCCCATAGTCCTTAGTCTGCCCTGTTCCACTTGTCCACATGTCCGTGGTTAAATGGACACTGGATACAACCGCATTTTGTAGGACACTGGTGACTCTTTTTCTGATGTCTGTGTAGATTCTCGGTATTGCCTGCCTAGAGAACTGGAACCTAGATGGTTTTTGATACCAGGGACACAGTACCGCCAAACAATTCTCTAAGTCCCACTGAACTAATGGTCGATACTGGATGCACGTCTAACACAAACATAGCTGTCAAGGCCTCAGTTATACGCTTTGCAAAAGGATGACTGTTGTCATATTTCATCTTCCTCACAAAGGACTGTTGGACAGTCAATTGCTTACTGGAAGTAGTACAAGTGGTCTTCCGACTTCCCCTCTGGGATGACCATCCACTCCCAGCAGCAACAACAGCAGCGGCAGCAACAGCATGTGTAGAAATTACATGCGGGAAAAAGGAATAAAAAAGTTAGTATTGGGTGTATGCTATAGGCCGCCTGGTATCAACGCATCTGATGATGAATTGTTACTAAAGCGAATTGAAAGAGCAGCAGGAGTAGGAGACATAGTAGTGATGGGAGACTTTAACTATCCAGAGATAAACTGGAAAAACGATTCATGTGATACTGCTAGGGGCAATATGTTTTTACACACACTAAATGATAACTACTTAGTCCAACTAATTGAGGAACCAACTAGGTACAATGCAATCTTAGACCTGGTATTAACAAACAATGGGGATTTGGTATCAGGTATTATAGTAGGGGAACCCATAGGAAACAGCGACCACAATATGGTCACATTCAATATCAGTTTCCATAAACAGCCCTATACTGGCTCAACTAGGACTCTAAACTTTAGCAAAGCAAATTTTGAAAAGATGAGGGTATTTTTCAGGGATATTGAATGGGAAGGTTTGTTTTTAGGAAAAAAAAACTACGGAGAAATGGGAGGTACTAAAATTCCTGCTAGCTAAAAATACACTCAAATTTATTCCTAAGAGCAGCAAAAAAAGGAATAAAAATCATAAACCGATGTGGCTTAACAAAAAGATAAAGGAACTTATGGGCAAGAAAAGGCGAGCATTTAAAAAATACAAATCTGACGGGGAAGCAGAGTCATTTCAGCACTATAAGGAATGTAACAAAATTTGCAAAAAGGAAATAAGAGCGGCTAAAGTAGAAACTGAAAAACTAGTAGCAAGGAAAGCAAAGCGAATCCCAAAAAATTCTTAAATACATTAATAGCAAGAGATTAAAGAAGGAGAGTATAGACCCTTTAAAAGACAAGTTGGGAGTCTTAAGCAAAAATGATAATGACATAGCGGACACACTAAATGAGTTTTTTTCAACAGTATTCACTAGAGAGGACCCAATTCAGGGACTGACACACAATCTCAATAATGAGAATATCCCACTGATAGGTACTTATTTAAGCGAGGAAGTAGTCCGTGACCGATTAAAACATTTAAAGATTAATAAATCACCAGGGCCCGATGGTATTCACCCAAGGGTTCTAATGGAGCTTCACTCTGAACTGGCAAAACCGCTATCTTTGATCTTTAAGGATTCAGTTATATCAGGTATGGTTCCCAAAGACTGGTGTATAGCGGAAGTAGTGCCTATATTCAAAAAGGGAAGTAAAGCTGAACCAGGGAATTATAGACCAGTTAGTCTTACATCTATAGTGGGGAAAGTATTGGAAGGTATTCTAAGAGATAGTATTCAGAAGTTCCTTGAAGTCAATAAGGTCATTAAAAGGAATCAACATGGGTTTATGAAGGACAGATCCTGTCAAACCAACTTACTTGGCTTATATGAAACAGTAAGCGCAAACCTATATCAGGGTAAAGAAGTGGATGTAATCTTTTTAGATTTTGCCAAAGCATTCGACACTGTACCACACATGAGACTTATCTACAAGCTACAAGAATCAGGGCTATGAAGCACAATATGCACTTGGGTCAAAAACTGGTTAGATAATAGGGAGCAGCGCGTTGTGGTTAATGGATCTTTTTCAACTTGGACTGAAGTGCTAAGTGGTGTGCCGCAAGGCTCAGTATTAGGACCGCTATTGTTCAATATTTTCATTAACGACCTAACAGAAGGTCTAGAGAGCATGGTGTCAATTTTTGCAGATGATACCAAATTGTGTAAAGTTATAAATGCGGAGGGGGATGCTGAGTCGCTTCAGAACGACTTAGTTAAATTAGAAGCATGGGCAGCGAAATGGAGAATGCGCTTCAATACAGACATGTGTAAAGTAATGCACTGTGGTAACAAGAACAAAAATAACACCTACCTACTAAATGGGGTAAAATTAGGGGATTCTGTACTGGAAAAGGACTTAGGTGTCCTCATAGATAGCAAACTAAGCAGTAGTACCCAAAGTAGGACTGCAGCAAAGAAGGCTAATAAGATATTCGCATGCATAAAATGGGGAATTGATGCTAGGGACGAGAGTATTATACTCCCGTTATATAAATCACTTGTGAGGCCACACCTTAAATACTGTGTACAATTCTGGGCACCTTACTACAAAAAGGATATCCTGGAGCTAGAAAAGGTTCAAAGGCGGGCGACCAAACTAATTAAGGGTATGGAGACGCTGGAATACGAGGAAAGGCTTGCAAGGCTAGGCATGTTTACACTGGAAAAGAGGAGAATAAGAGGGAACATGATCAACATTTACAAATATATAAGGGGACAATATACAGATCTTGCGCAGGACCTGTTTTTGGTTAGATCAACACAGAGAACTCGTGGACACTCGCTAAGGTTAGAGGAGAGGAGATTCCACACAATACGGCGTAAAGGCTTTTTTACGGTAAGGACGATACGTGTTTGGAATTTCCTGCCTGAGGGAGTTGTAATGGCCGACTCAGTCAACACCTTTAAGAATGGGTAAGATAAATTCCTAATGGATAAGGATATCCAGGGTTACGGGGCATAGTCACGCACTATGGTTATTATAAAAAAGAGGGGTTAATCGGAACGGCAGTCATCAACTTCAGTCAAAATTTTATACAAAATAATCGTGCATAGGAGACCACAAATAGGTTGAACTCGATGGACAATTGTCTTTTTTCAACCTTAGATACTATGTTACTATGTTACCACTCAAAGATCTTCCAAAGGAATCCCGGTTAGGAGAGGACTCGTCAGTCATGCCAGTGACATGGCCTGCAGGACTACTGATGTTCCTGACTGAGGAGGAAGTTGACGTTGAGGGAGTTGGTGGTATAGGTTGCAGGAGCTTGGGTACAGGAGGAAGAAGGGATTTAGGTGTCAGTGGACTGCTTACACTCTTAACCAAAGTTTCACAACTTGACACTAACTTCTGATGAATGCGCAGCAGGTGACGTATAAGGGAGGATGTTCCTAGGTGGTTAACATCCTTACCCCTACTTATTACGGATTGACAGAGGCAAGAGATGGCTTGACACCTGTTGTCCGGATTTGTGTAGAAATAATTCCACACGAAGAGGTGGCTTTTTTGGTAGTTTGCCCAGGCATCACAATGGGCTTCCTCATCCCACGGACAACAGGTGTCTCCCCTGGTGCCTGACTTAAACAAACCACATCACCATCAGAATCTTAATCGTCAACTTCCTCCTCAGCGCCAGCAACACCCATATCCTCATCCTGGTGTAATTCAACAGTGACATCTTCAATTTGAATATCAGGTACTGGACTGTGGGTGCTCCTTCCAGCACTTGCAGAGGGCGTGCAAATGGTGGAAGGAGCCACCTCTTCCCATCCAGTGTTGGGAAGGTTAGGTATCGCAACTGCCGACACACTTGGACTCTCCTTTGGGATTTGTGATACCATCTCAAAACGCACAGTTCTTTTCTGTGCTCTTTCCAGCTTAACTTTACATTTTTCTAGCAGGAGGATGAGGGCTTCCTTCGTCATGTGAAGCTGAACCACTTGCCATGAACATAGGCCAGGGCCTCAGCCGTTCCTTGCCACTCCGTGTCGTAAATGGAATATTGGCAAGTTTATGTTTCTCCTCAGACGATTAAATTTTGTTTTTGTTTATTTTTACTGAACTTTGGCTTTTTGGATTTTACATGCCCTCTACTATCACATTGGGCATCGGACTTGGCAGACAACGTTGATGGCATTTCATCGTCTATGTCATGGCTAGTGGCAGCAGCTTCAGCACTAGGAGGAAGTTGTTCTTCTTGATCTTTCACTATTTTATCCTCTAAATTTTTGTTCTCCGTTATTTTTTGGGAGTTATGAGACAATATGCGGCACAGGAATTACTGGAATGACTGATGAACAGGACACTACCACTGGTCTGATGCAGCACAACACAACAAAACTTTATACAGCTACACTGGATATATGGCAGCAGAGGACACCACCACTGTGACTGGCTGGACTGGACAGCACAATACACTGACTACACTGGACTGGACAGCACAATACACTGACTACACTGGACTGGACTGATGCAGCACAATACACTGACTACACTGGACTGGACAGCACAATACACTGACTACACTGGACTGGACTGATACAGCACAATACACTGACTACACTGGACTGGACTGATACAGCACAATACACTGACTACACTGGACTGGACTGAGCAGCACAATACACTGACTACACTGGACTGGACTGATACAGCACAATACACTGACTACACTGGACTGGACTGATACAGCACAATACACTGACTACACTGGACTGGACTGATACAGCACAATACACTGACTACACTGGACTGGACTGATGCAGCACAATACACTGACTACACTGGACTGGACTGATACAGCACAATACACTGACTACACTGGACTGGACTGATACAGCACAATACACTAACTACACTGGACTGGACTGATACAGCACAATACACTGACTACACTGGACTGAGCAGCACAATACACTGACTACACTGGACTGGACAGCACAATACACTGACTACACTGGACTGGACTGAGCAGCACAATACACTGACTACACTGGACTGGACTGATACAGCACAATACACTGACTACACTGGACTGGACTGATACAGCACAATACACTGACTACACTGGACTGGACTGATACATCACAATACACTGACTACACTGGACTGGACTGATACAGCACAATACACTGACTACACTGGACTGGACTGGACAGCACAATACACTGACTACACTGGACTGGACTGAGCAGCACAATACACTGACTACACTGGACTAGACTGAGCAGCACAATACACTGACTACACTGGAGTGGACTGAGCAGCACAATACACTGACTACACTGGACTGGACAGCACAATACACTGACTACACTGGACTGGACTGGACAGCACAATACACTGACTACACTGGACTGGACTGAGCAGCACAATACACTGACTACACTGGACTGGACTGAGCAGCACAACACAGCACAAGACTCGCCACCCCACTTTCCCACCCACACAGACACTAAGGACATGTCCTCTCAATACACTCTCCAAGACTGGAGTGAAAATGGCCGCGACGCGCGGCTCCTTATATGGAATCCAAATCCCACGAGAATCCAACAGCGGGATGATGACGTTTTGCCGCGTTTGGGTTTCCAAGTCAAGCGGGAAAGTACGAGTCTTATATACAGACACACATACGTCACACTCGTACATTTACACACGTCTTACACATACACATGTCACACTCAAACACACATACATGTAATATATACACACATGCCAAATTCATATATACACACAAACTCACACTCAATCACACACACACACACTCTCACTCACCCCAACAGGCCTGTTTTTGGTTGCGCCGGCTGCTTCAACTATTCCCAGCAGCACGGACTACAGCAGCCGGCGCACGCCCTCTCTTCACTCCGGCCTCCTTCAGGCAGCCACACCAATCATTGGCGACCTGGGAGCACCTTTCAGACCTAAACTGGGTTGTCTTCCCGGGACTTGAGTCCCGGGAAAAACCCTGGTTAATTGCAGGGTTGGCGACCTGGATCACGTTCCTGGGTCGGTGCCTTTCAGACATATCAAATTCCTGGGTTGATGCGCGTTCATGTGCAAAACCCCGGGAATTTAGAGCGTGTCTGAAAGGGGTATAAGTAGCAAAGAGTTTTTTATGGCGAAGAGAGAATAGCATTATTTTCATTAATCTGGCTAGTTTCTCTTTGCCGTAAGGACATGACCATAAGAGTACTAAGAAATTCCTTTCTGATAAGGATCTGACCACAATGTCCTTATGGCGAAGAGAAAATAGCTGTTTTTAGGATTATCTGGCTAGTTTCTCTTCTCCGTAAGGACATAACCACGAGAGGGCTGATAAGGTCCTTTCTGATAAAGACCTGACCACAATGTCCTTATGGCGAAGAGAAAATAGCTGTTTTTAGGATTATCTGGCTAGTTTCTCTTCTCCGTAAGGACATAACCATGAGAGGGCTGGTAAGGTCCTTTCGGATAAGAACGTGACCATAATGTCCTTATGGCGAAGAGAAAATAGCTGTTTTTAGCATTATCTGGCTAGTTTCTCTTCGCTGTAAGGACATAACCATGAGAGGGCTAATTAGGTCCTTTCGGATAAGAACGTGACCATAATGTCCTTATGGCGAAGAGAAAATAGTTGTTTTTAGCATTATCTGGCTAGTTTCTCTTCGCCGTAAGGACATAACCATGAGAGGGCTAATAAGGTCCTTTCTGATAAAGACCTGACCACAATGTCCTTATGGCGAAGAGAAAATAGCTGTTTTTAGGATTATCTGGCTAGTTTCTCTTCTCCGTAAGGACATAACCATGAGAGGGCTGATAAGGTCCTTTCGGATAAGAACGTGACCATAATGTCCTTATGGCGAAGAGAAAATAGCTGTTTTTAGCATTATCTGGCTAGTTTCTCTTCGCTGTAAGGACATAACCATGAGAGGGCTAACTAGGTCCTTTCGGATAAGAACGTGACCATAATGTCCTTATGGCGAAGAGAAAATAGCTGTTTTTAGCCTTATCTAGCTAGTTTCTCTTTGCCGTAAGGACATAACCATGAGAGGGCTAATAAGGTCCTATCGGAAAAGAACGTGACCATAATGTCCTTATGGCGAAGAGAAAATAGCTGTTTTTAGGATTATCTGGCTAGTTTCTCTTCGCCGTAAGGACATAACCATGAGAGGGCTAATAAGGTCCTTTCGGATAAGAACGTGACCACAATGTCCTTATGGCGAAGAAAAAATAGCTGTTTTTAGGATTATCTGGCTAGTTTATCTTCGCCGTAAGGACATAACCATGAGAGGGCTAATAAGGTCCTTTCGGATAAGAACGTGACCATAATGTCCTTATGGTGAAGAGAAAATAGCTGATTTTAGGATTATCTGGCTAGTTTGTCTTTGCCGTAAGGACATAGCCATGAGAGGGCTAATAAGGTCCTTTCGAATAAGAACGTGACCATAATGTCCTTATGGCGAAGAGAAAATAGCTGTTTTTAGGATTATCTGGCTAGTTTCTCTTCGCCGTAAGGACATAACCATGAGAGGGCTAATAAGGTCCTTTCTGATAAAGACCTGACCACAATGTCCTTATGGCGAAGAGAAAATAGCTGTTTTTAGGATTATCTGGCTAGTTTCTCTTCGCCGTAAGGACATAACCATGAGAGGGCTGATAAGGTCCTTTCGGATAAGAACGTGACCATAATGTCCTTATGGCGAAGAGAAAATAGCTGTTTTTAGCATTATCTGGCTAGTTTCTCTTCGCCGTAAGGACATAACCATGAGAGGGCTAATTAGGTCCTTTCGGATAAGAACGTGACCATAATGTCCTTATGGTGAAGAGAAAATAGCTGTTTTTAGCCTTATCTGGCTAGTTTCTCTTCGCCGTAAGGACATAACCATGAGAGGGCTAATTAGGTCCTTTCGGATAAGAACGTGACCATAATGTCCTTATGGCGAAGAGAAAATAGCTGTTTTTAGGATTATCTGGCTAGTTTCTCTTTGCCGTAAGGACATAACCATGAGAGGGATAATAAGGTCCTTTCTGATAAGAATGTGACCATAATGTCCTTATGGCGAAGAGAAAATAGCTGTTTTTAGGATTATCTGGCTAGTTTCTCTTCGCCGTAAGGACATAACCATGAGAGGGATAACAAGGTCCTTTCTGATAAGAACGTGACCATAATGTCCTTATGGCGAAGAGAAAATAGCTGTTTTTAGGATTATCTGGCTAGTTTCTCTTCGCCGTAAGGACATAACCATGAGAGGGCTAATAAGGTCCTTTCGGAAAAAAACGTGACCATAATGTCCTTATGGCGAAGAGAAAATAGCTGTTTTTAGGATTATCTGGCTAGTTTCTCTTCGCCGTAAGGACATAACCATGAGAGGGCTAATAAGGTCCTTTCGGATAAGAACGTGACCACAATGTCCTTATGGCGAAGAAAAAATAGCTGTTTTTAGGATTATCTGGCTAGTTTATCTTCGCCGTAAGGACATAACCATGAGAGGGCTAATAAGGTCCATTCGGATAAGAACGTGACCATAATGTCCTTATGGTGAAGAGAAAATAGCTGATTTTAGGATTATCTGGCTAGTTTGTCTTTGCGGTAAGGACATAGCCATGAGAGGGCTAATAAGGTCCTTTCGAATAAGAACGTGACCATAATGTCCTTATGGCGAAGAGAAAATAGCTGTTTTTAGGATTATCTGGCTAGTTTCTCTACGCCGTAAGGACATAACCATGAGAGGGCTAATTAGGTCCTTTCTGATAAAGACCTGACCACAATGTCCTTATGGCGAAGAGAAAATAGCTGTTTTTAGGATTATCTGGCTAGTTTCTCTTCGCCGTAAGGACATAACCATGAGAGGGCTGATAAGGTCCTTTCGGATAAGAACGTGACCATAATGTCCTTATGGCGAAGAGAAAATAGCTGTTTTTAGCATTATCTGGCTAGTTTCTCTTCGCCGTAAGGACATAACCATGAGAGGGCTAATTAGGTCCTTTCGGATAAGAACGTGACCATAATGTCCTTATGGTGAAGAGAAAATAGCTGTTTTTAGCCTTATCTGGCTAGTTTCTCTTCGCCGTAAGGACATAACCATGAGAGGGCTAATTAGGTCCTTTCGGATAAGAACGTGACCATAATGTCCTTATGGTGAAGAGAAAATAGCTGTTTTTAGGATTATCTGGCTAGTTTCTCTTCGCCGTAAGGACATAACCATGAGAGGGATAATAAGGTCCTTTCTGATAAGAACGTGACCATAATGTCCTTATGGCGCAGAGAAAATAGCTGTTTTTAGGATTATCTGGCTAGTTTCTCTTCGCCGTAAGGACATAATTATGAGAGGGATAATAAGGTCCTTTCTGATAAGAACGTGACCATAATGTCCTTATGGCGAAGAGAAAATAGCTGTTTTTAGGATTATCTGGCTAGTTTCTCTTCGCCGTAAGGACATAACCATGAGAGGACTAATAAGGTCCTTTCGGATAAGAACGTGACCATAATGTCCTTATGGTGAAGAGAAAATAGCTGATTTTAGGATTATCTGGCTAGTTTGTCTTTGCCGTAAGGACATAGCCATGAGAGGGCTAATAAGGTCCTTTTGAATAAGAACGTGACCATAATGTCCTTATGGCGAAGAGAAAATAGCTGTTTTTAGGATTATCTGGCTAGTTTCTCTTCGCCGTAAGGACATAACCATGAGAGGGCTAATAAGGTCCTTTCTGATAAAGACCTGACCACAATGTCCTTATGGCGAAGAGAAAATAGCTGTTTTTAGGATTATCTGGCTAGTTTCTCTTCGCCGTAAGGACATAACCAAGAGAGGGCTAATTAGGTCCTTTCGGATAAGAACGTGACCATAATGTCCTTATGGCGAAGAGAAAATAGCTGTTTTTAGGATTATCTGGCTAGTTTCTCTTCGCCGTAAGGACATAACCATGAGAGGGCTAATAAGGTCCTTTCTGATAAGAACGTGACCATAATGTCCTTATGGCGAAGAGAAAATAGCTGTTTTTAGGATTATCTGGCTAGTTTCTCTTCGCCGTAAGGACATAACCATGAGAGGGCTAATAAGGTCCTTTCGGATAAGAACGTGACCACAATGTCCTTATGGCGAAGAAAAAATAGCTGTTTTTAGGATTATCTGGCTAGTTTATCTTCGCCGTAAGGACATAACCATGAGAGGGCTAATAAGGTCCTTTCGGATAAGAACGTGACCATAATGTCCTTATGGTGAAGAGAAAATAGCTGATTTTAGGATTATCTGGCTAGTTTGTCTTTGCCGTAAGGACATAGCCATGAGAGGGCCTATAAGGTCCTTTTGAATAAGAACGTGACCATAATGTCCTTATGGCGAAGAAAAAATAGCTGTTTTTAGGATTATCTGGCTAGTTTCTCTTCGCCGTAAGGACATAACCATGAGAGGGCTAATAAGGTCCTTTCTGATAAAGACCTGACCACAATGTCCTTATGGCGAAGAGAACATAGCTGTTTTTAGGATTATCTGGCTAGTTTCTCTTCGCCGTAAGGACATAACCATGAGAGGGCTGATAAGGTCCTTTCGGATAAGAACGTGACCATAATGTCCTTATGGCGAAGAGAAAATAGCTGTTTTTAGCATTATCTGGCTAGTTTCTCTTCACCGTAAGGACATAACCATGAGAGGGCTAATTAGGTCCTTTCGGATAAGAACGTGACCATAATGTCCTTATGGTGAAGAGAAAATAGCTGTTTTTAGCCTTATCTGGCTAGTTTCTCTTCGCCGTAAGGACATAACCATGAGAGGGCTAATTAGGTCCTTTCGGATAAGAACGTGACCATAATGTCCTTATGGCGAAGAGAAAATAGCTGTTTTTAGGATTATCTGGCTAGTTTCTCTTCGCCGTAAGGACATAACCATGAGAGGGATAATAAGGTCCTTTCTGATAAGAACGTGACCATAATGTCCTTATGGCGAAGAGAAAATAGCTGTTTTTAGGATTATCTGGCTAGTTTCTCTTCGCTGTAAGGACATAACCATGAGAGGGCTAATAAGGTCCTTTCGGATAAGAACGTGACCATAATGTCCTTATGGCGAAGAGAAAATAGCTGTTTTTAGCATTATCTGGCTAGTTTCTCTTCGCTGTAAGGACATAACCATGAGAGGGCTAATAAGGTCCTTTCGGATAAGAACGTGACCATAATGTCCTTATGGCGAAGAGAAAATAGCTGTTTTTAGGATTATCTGGCTAGTTTCTCTTCGCCGTAAGGACATAACCATGAGAGGGATAATAAGGTCCTTTCTGATAAGAACGTGACCATAATGTCCTTATGGCGAAGAGAAAATAGCTGTTTTTAGGATTATCTGGCTAGTTTCTCTTCGCCGTAAGGACATAACCATGAGAGGGCTAATAAGGTCCTTTCTGATAAGAACGTGACCATAATGTCCTTATGGCGAAGAGAAAATAGCTGTTTTTAGGATTATCTGGCTAGTTTCTTTTCGCCGTAAGGACATAACCATGAGAGGGCTAATAAGGTCCTTTCTGATAAGAACGTGACCATAATGTCCTTATGGCGAAGAGAAAATAGCTGTTTTTAGCATTATCTGGCTAGTTTCTTTTCGCCGTAAGGACATAACCATGAGAGAACTAATAAGGTTCTTTTGGATAAGAACGTGCCCATAATGTCCTTATGGCGAAGAGAAAATATCTGTTTTTAGGATTATCTGGCTAGTTTCTCTTCGCTGTAAGGACATGACCATCAGAGGACTAAGAAATTCCTTTCTGATAAGGACCTGACCATAATGTCCTTATGGAGAAGAGAAAATAGCTGTTTTTAGTAGAGATGAGCACCTGAAATTTTTCGGGTTTTGTGTTTGTGTTTTGGGTTCGAACGCGTTTTGGCAAAACCTCACCGAATTTTTTTTGTCGGATTCGGGTGTGTTTTGGATTCGGGTGTTTTTTTCAAAAAACACTAAAAAACAGCTTAAATCATAGAATTTGGGGGTCATTTTGATCCCAAAGTATTATTAACCTCAAAAACCATAATTTACACTCATTTTCAGTCTATTCTGAATACCTCACACCTCACAATATTATTTTTAGTCCTAAAATTTGCACCGAGGTCGCTGTGTGAGTAAGATAAGCGACCCTAGTGGCCGACACAAACACCGGGCCCATCTAGGAGTGGCACTGCAGTGTCACGCAGGATGTCCCTTCCAAAAAACCCTCCCCAAACAGCACATGACGCAAAGAAAAAAAGAGGCGCAATGAGGTAGCTGTGTGAGTAAGATTAGCGACCCTAGTGGCCGACACAAACACCGGGCCCATCTAGGAGTGGCACTGCAGTGTCACGCAGGATGGCCCTTCCAAAAAACCCTCCCCAAACAGCACATGACGCAAAGAAAAAAAGAGGCGCAATGAGGTAGCTGTGTGAGTAAGATTAGCGACCCTAGTGGCCGACACAAACACCGGGCCCATCTAGGAGTGGCACTGCAGTGTCACGCAGGATGTCCCTTCCAAAAAACCCTCCCCAAACAGCACATGACGCAAAGAAAAAAAGAGGCGCAATGAGGTAGCTGTGTGAGTAAGATTAGCGACCCTAGTGGCCGACACAAACACCGGGCCCATCTAGGAGTGGCACTGCAGTGTCACGCAGGATGTCCCTTCCAAAAAACCCTCCCCAAACAGCACATGACGCAAAGAAAAAAAGAGGCGCAATGAGGTAGCTGACTGTGTGAGTAAGGTTAGCGACCCTAGTGGCCGACACAAACACCGGGCCCATTTAGGAGTGGCACTGCAGTGTCACGCAGGATGTCCCTTCCAAAAAACCCTCCCCAATCAGCACATGATGCAAAGAAAAAGAAAAGAAAAAAGAGGTGCAAGATGGAATTGTCCTTGGGCCCTCCCACCCACCCTTATGTTGTATAAACAAAACAGGACATGCACACTTTAACCAACCCATCATTTCAGTGACAGGGTCTGCCACACGACTGTGACTGATATGACGGGTTGGTTTGGACCCCCCCAAAAAAGAAGCAATTAATCTCTCCTTGCACAAACTGGCTCTACAGAGGCAAGATGTCCACCTCATCATCACCCTCCGATATATCACCGTGTACATCCCCCTCCTCACAGATTATCAATTCGTCCCCACTGGAATCCACCATCTCAGCTCCCTGTGTACTTTGTGGAGGCAATTGCTGCTGGTCAATGTCTCCGCGGAGGAATTGATTATAATTCATTTTAATGAACATCATCTTCTCCACATTTTCTGGATGTAACCTCGTACGCCGATTGCTGACAAGGTGAGCGGCGGCACTAAACACTCTTTCGGAGTACACACTTGTGGGAGGGCAACTTAGGTAGAATAAAGCCAGTTTGTGCAAGGGCCTCCAAATTGCCTCTTTTTCCTGCCAGTATAAGTACGGACTGTGTGACGTGCCTACTTGGATGCGGTCACTCATATAATCCTCCACCATTCTATCAATGTTGAGAGAATCATATGCAGTGACAGTAGACGACATGTCCGTAATCGTTGTCAGGTCCTTCAGTCCGGACCAGATGTCAGCATCAGCAGTCGCTCCAGACTGCCCTGCATCACCGCCAGCGGGTGGGCTCGGAATTCTGAGCCTTTTCCTCGCACCCCCAGTTGCGGGAGAATGTGAAGGAGGAGATGTTGACAGGTCGCGTTCCGCTTGACTTGACAATTTTGTCACCAGCAGGTCTTTCAACCCCAGCAGACTTGTGTCTGCCGGAAAGAGAGATCCAAGGTAGGCTTTAAATCTAGGATCGAGCACGGTGGCCAAAATGTAGTGCTCTGATTTCAACAGATTGACCACCCGTGAATCCTTGTTAAGCGAATTAAGGGCTCCATCCACAAGTCCCACATGCCTAGCGGAATCGCTCCGTGTTAGCTCCTCCTTCAATGTCTCCAGCTTCTTCTGCAAAAGCCTGATGAGGGGAATGACCTGACTCAGGCTGGCAGTGTCTGAACTGACTTCACGTGTGGCAAGTTCAAAGGGCATCAGAACCTTGCACAACGTTGAAATCATTCTCCACTGCGCTTGAGACAGGTGCATTCCACCTACTATATCGTGCTCAATTGTATAGGCTTGAATGGCCTTTTGCTGCTCCTCCAACCTCTGAAGCATATAGAGGGTTGAATTCCACCTCGTTACCACTTCTTGCTTCAGATGATGGCAGGGCAGGTTCAGTAGTTTTTGGTGGTGCTCCAGTCTTCTGTACGTGGTGCCTGTACGCCGAAAGTGTCCCGCAATTCTTCTGGCCACCGACAGCATCTCTTGCACGCCCCTGTCGTTTTTTAAAAAATTCTGCACCACCAAATTCAAGGTATGTGCAAAACATGGGACGTGCTGGAATTTGCCCATATTTAATGCACACACAATATTGCTGGCGTTGTCCGATGCCACAAATCCACAGGAGAGTCCAATTGGGGTAAGCCATTCCGCGATGATCTTCCTCAGTTGCCGTAAGAGGTTTTCAGCTGTGTGCGTATTCTGGAAAGCGGTGATACAAAGCGTAGCCTGCCTAGGAAAGAGTTGGCGTTTGCGAGATGCTGCTACTGGTGCCGCCGCTGCTGTTCTTGCGGCGGGAGTCCATACATCTACCCAGTGGGCTGTCACAGTCATATAGTCCTGACCCTGCCCTGCTCCACTTGTCCACATGTCCGTGGTTAAGTGGACATTGGGTACAACTGCATTTTTTAGGACACTGGTGAGTCTTTTTCTGACGTCCGTGTACATTCTCGGTATCGCCTGCCTAGAGAAGTGGAACCTAGATGGTATTTGGTAACGGGGGCACACTGCCTCAATAAATTGTCTAGTTCCCTGTGAACTAACGGCGGATACCGGACGCACGTCTAACACCAACATAGTTGTCAAGGCCTCAGTTATCCGCTTTGCAGTAGGATGACTGCTGTGATATTTCATCTTCCTCGCAAAGGACTGTTGAACAGTCAATTGCTTACTGGAAGTAGTACAAGTGGGCTTACGACTTCCCCTCTGGGATGACCATCGACTCCCAGCGGCAACAACAGCAGCGCCAGCAGCAGTAGGCGTTACACGCAAGGATGCATCGGAGGAATCCCAGGCAGGAGAGGACTCGTCAGAATTGCCAGTGACATGGCCTGCAGGACTATTGGCATTCCTGGGGAAGGAGGAAATTGACACTGAGGGAGTTGGTGGGGTGGTTTGCGTGAGCTTGGTTACAAGAGGAAGGGATTTACTGGTCAGTGGACTGCTTCCGCTGTCACCCAAAGTTTTTGAACTTGTCACTGACTTATTATGAATGCGCTGCAGGTGACGTATAAGGGAGGATGTTCCGAGGTGGTTAACGTCCTTACCCCTACTTATTACAGCTTGACAAAGGGAACACACGGCTTGACACCTGTTGTCCGCATTTCTGGTGAAATACCTCCACACCGAAGAGCTGATTTTTTTGGTATTTTCACCTGGCATGTCAACGGCCATATTCCTCCCACGGACAACAGGTGTCTCCCCGGGTGCCTGACTTAAACAAACCACCTCACCATCAGAATCCTCCTGGTCAATTTCCTCCCCAGCGCCAGCAACACCCATATCCTCCTCATCCTGGTGTACTTCAACACTGACATCTTCAATCTGACTATCAGGAACTGGACTGCGGGTGCTCCTTCCAGCACTTGCAGGGGGCGTGCAAATGGTGGAAGGCGCATGCTCTTCACGTCCAGTGTTGGGAAGGTCAGGCATCGCAACCGACACAATTGGACTCTCCTTGTGGATTTGGGATTTCGAAGAATGCACAGTTCTTTGCTGTGCTGCTTTTGCCAGCTTGAGTCTTTTCATTTTTCTAGCGAGAGGCTGAGTGCTTCCATCCTCATGTGAAGCTGAACCACTAGCCATGAACATAGGCCAGGGCCTCAGCCGTTCCTTGCCACTCCGTGTCGTAAATGGCATATTGGCAAGTTTACGCTTCTCCTCCGACAATTTTATTTTAGGTTTTGGAGTCCTTTTTTTTCTGATATTTGGTGTTTTGGATTTGACATGCTCTGTACTATGACATTGGGCATCGGCCTTGGCAGACGACGTTGCTGGCATTTCATCGTCTCGGCCATGACTAGTGGCAGCAGCTTCAGCACGAGGTGGAAGTGGATCTTGATCTTTCCCTAATTTTGGAACCTCAACATTTTTGTTCTCCATATTTTAATAGGCACAACTAAAAGGAACCTCAGGTAAACAATGGAGATGGATACTAGTATACAATTATGGACTGCCTGCCGAGTGCAGACACAGAGGTAGCCACAGCCGTGAACTACCGTACTGTACTGTGTCTGCTGCTAATATAGACTGGTTGATAAAGAGATAGTATACTCGTAACTAGTATGTATGTATAAAGAAAGAAAGAAAAACCACGGTTAGGTGGTATATACAATTATGGATGGGCTGCCGAGTGCCGACACAGAGGTAGCCACAGCCGTGAACTACCGCACTGTACTGTGTCTGCTGCTAATATATAGACTGGTTGATAAAGAGATAGTATACTCGTAACTAGTATGTATGTATAAAGAAAGAAAAAAAAACCACGGTTAGGTGGTATATACAATTATGGACGGGCTGCCGAGTGCCGACACAGAGGTAGCCACAGCCGTGAACTACCGCACTGTACTGTGTCTGCTGCTAATATATAGACTGGTTGATAAAGAGATAGTATACTCGTAACTAGTATGTATGTATAAAGAAAGAAAGAAAAACCACGGTTAGGTGGTATATACAATTATGGACGGGCTGCCTAGTGCCGACACAGAGGTAGCCACAGCCGTGAACTACCGCACTGTACTGTGTCTGCTGCTAATATAGACTGGTTGATAAAGAGATAGTATACTCGTAACTAGTATGTATGTATAAAGAAAGAAAAAAAAACCACGGTTAGGTGGTATATACAATTATGGATGGGCTGCCGAGTGCCGACACAGAGGTAGCCACAGCCGTGAACTACCGCACTGTACTGTGTCTGCTGCTAATATAGACTGGTTGATAAAGAGATAGTATACTCGTAACTAGTATGTATGTATAAAGAAAGAAAAAAAAAACCACGGTTAGGTGGTATATACAATTATGGACGGGCTGCCGAGTGCCGACACAGAGGTAGCCACAGCCGTGAACTACCGCACTGTACTGTGTCTGCTGCTAATATAGACTGGTTGATAAAGAGATAGTATACTCGTAACTAGTATGACTATAAAGAAAGAAAAAAAAACCACGGTTAGGTGGTATATACAATTATGGACGGGCTGCCGAGTGCCGACACAGAGGTAGCCACAGCCGTGAACTACCGCACTGTACTGTGTCTGCTGCTAATATAGACTGGTTGATAAAGAGATAGTATACTACTAATATTATATATACTGGTGGTCAGGTCACTGGTCACTAGTCACACTGGCAGTGGCACTCCTGCAGCAAAAGTGTGCACTGTTTAATTTTAATATAATATTATGTACTCCTGGCTCCTGCTATAACCTATAACTGGCACTGCAGTGCTCCCCAGTCTCCCCCACAATTATAAGCTGTGTGAGCTGAGCACAGTCAGATATATATATACATTGATGCAGCACACTGGGCTGAGCAGTGCACACAGATATGGTATGTGACTGAGTCACTGTGTGTATCGTTTTTTTCAGGCAGAGAACGGATATATTAAATAAAACAAACAACTGCACTGTCTGGTGGTCACTGTGGTCAGTCACTAAACTCTGCACTCTCTTCTACAGTATCACAGCCTCAGGTCAATCTCTCTCTCTCTCTCTCAACCCTAATCTAAATGGAGAGGACGCCAGCCACGTCCTCTCCCTATCAATCTCAATGCACGTGTGAAAATGGCGGCGACGCGCGGCTCCTTATATAGAATCCGAGTCTCGCGAGAATCCGACAGCGTCATGATGACGTTCGGGCGCGCTCGGGTTAACCGAGCAAGGCGGGAGGATCCGAGTCTGCTCGGACCCGTGAAAAAAACATGAAGTTCGTGCGGGTTCGGATTCAGAGAAACCGAACCCGCTCATCTCTAGTTTTTAGCCTTATCTGGCTAGTTTCTCTTCGCCGTAAGGACATAACCATGAGAGGGCTAATAAGGTCCTTTCGGATAAGAACGTGACCATAATGTCCTTATGGTGAAGAGAAAATAGCTGTTTTTAGGATTATCTGGCTAGTTTCTCTTCGCCGTAAGGACATAACCATGAGAGGGCTAATAAGGTCCTTTCGGATAAGAACGTGACCATAATGTCCCGATGGCGAAGAGAAAATAGCTGTTTTTAGCATTATCTGGCTAGTTTCTCTTCGCCGTAAGGACATAACCATGAGAGGGCTAATAAGGTCCTTTCGGATAAGAACGTGACCATAATGTCCTTATGGCGAAGAGAAAATAGCTGTTTTTAGCCTTATCTGGCTAGTTTATCTTCGCCGTAAGGACATAACCATGAGAGGGCTAATAAGGTCCTTTCGGATAAGAACGTGACCATAATGTCCTTATGGCGAAGAGAAAATAGCTGTTTTTAGGATTATCTGGCTAGTTTATCTTCGCCGTAAGGACATAACCATGAGAGGGCTAATAAGGTCCTTTCGGATAAGAACGTGACCATAAAGTCCCGATGGCGAAGAGAAAATAGCTGTTTTTAGGATTATCTGGCTAGTTTCTCTTCGCCGTTTGGACATAACCATGAGAGGGATAATAAGGTCCTTTCGAATAAGAACGTGACCATAATGTCCTTATGGCGAAGAGAAAATAGCGTTTTTTAGGATTATCTGGCTAGTTTCTCTTCACCGTAAGGACATAACCATGTGAGGACTAAGAAATTCCTTTCTTATAAGGACCTGACCGCAATGTCCTTATGGCGAAGAGAAAATAGCTGTTTTTAGAATTATCTGGCTAGTTTCTCTTCGCTGTAAGGACATAACCATGAGAGGGCTAATAAGGTCCTTTCGGATAAGAACGTGACCATAATGTCCTTATGGTGAAGAGAAAATAGCTGGTTTTAGGATTATCTGGCTAGTTTCTCTTCGCCGTAAGGACATAACCAGGGCCGGCGCCACCATTAGGCAGCTTTAGGCAGCTGCCTATGGGCGCCGGCCACTAGAGGGCGGCATGCTCCAGTTAAATAAATTTTTTGTAAAGAATACATTTTGCTAGCCTGGGAGCGGCAGCGGCGAGGGTCCGTCCATCACTAACCTCACCACCTGCAGTCTATTGGTCTCTTCGAGTCCCGCCCCCAGTGCTGACATGCCGTGCTCTTCAATGAATTGTTCCTGTGTGGCGCCCGCCCCCTAGCCTGAGGAGGAGAGTCAGACACTTCCCGCTACTGAGAACACATTAGCATTGGGACGCGGTACATCCTCCGTGCGCACTCCATGCCAGAAGTTCCCTGTCCCTCCTCCGGCTGTTGCTGCAGTGGCTGATCTTGACGGGTGGAGCAGAGCTTCTCCTAGCCACCGAGCAGACGTCACACCAGCCGCAGTTACTCTACCACAAGTGATCTAGAGCTAGGCACATAACCCCTGCAGATGACATCTGCTGCCCATGCTCATCACAGCCCACTGCATAGTGTGAGATGACGCTAGGTGAGCACTACTGGGTGCACTGTTTGTGTGTGTGAGAGATTAGGTGACAGTGGGTGACAACTGTATGGGTGACAGTGGGTGACCGCAGTGTATGGGTGACAGTGGGTGACTGCAGTGTATGGGTGACAGTGGGTGACTGCAGTGTATGGGTGACAGTGGGTGACTGCAGTGTATGGGTGACAGTGGGTGACAGCAGTGTATGGGTGACAGTGGGTGACAACTGTATGGGTGACAGTGGGTGAAAGCAGTGTATGGGTGACAGTGGGTGACTACTGTGTATGGGTGACAGTGGGTGACTGCAGTGTATGGGTGACAGTGGGTGACTGCAGTGTATGGGTGACAGTGGGTGAAAGCAGTGTATGGGTGACAGTGGGTGAAAGCAGTGTATGGGTGACAGTGGGTGAAAGCAGTGTATGGGTGACAGTGGGTGACAGCAATGTATGGGTGACAATGGGTGAAAGCAGTGTATGGGTGACAGTGGGTGACTGCAGTGTATGGGTGACAGTGGGTGACTGCAGTGTATGGGTGACAGTGGGTGACTGCAGTGTATGGGTGACAGTGGGTGACAGCAGTGTATGGGTGACAGTGGGTGACAACTGTATGGGTGACAGTGGGTGAAAGCAGTGTATGGGTGACAGTGGGTGACTACTGTGTATGGGTGACAGTGGGTGACTGCAGTGTATGGGTGACAGTGGGTGACTGCAGTGTATGGGTGACAGTGGGTGAAAGCAGTGTATGGGTGACAGTGGGTGAAAGCAGTGTATGGGTGACAGTGGGTGAAAGCAGTGTATGGGTGACAGTGGGTGACAGCAATGTATGGGTGACAATGGGTGAAAGCAGTGTATGGGTGACAGTGGGTGACAGCAGTGTATGGGTGACAGTGGGTGACTGCTGTGTATGGGTGACAGTGGGTGACTGCTGTGTATGGGTGACAGTGGGTGACTGCAGAGTATGGGTGACAGTGGGTGACTGCTGTGTATGGGTGACAGTGGGTGACTGCTGTGTATGGGTGACAGTGGGTGACTGCAGTGTATGGGTGACAGAGGGTGAGTGTGGCAGTGGGTGACAGCTGTGTATGGGTGACATTGGGTGACTGCAGTGTATGGGTGACAGTGGGTGAGTGTTTTTGACAGTGGGTGACAGCTGTGTATGGGTGACATTGGGTGACTGCTGTGTATGGGTGACTGCTGTGTATGGGTGACATTGGGTGACTGCAGTGTATGGGTGACAGTGGATGATTGCTGTGTATGGGTGACATTGGGTGACTGCAGTGTATACGTGACAGTGGGTGAGTGTTTGTGACAGCTGTGTATGGGTGACAGTGGGTGACTGCAGTGTATGGGTGACAGTGGGTGACAGCAGTGTATGGGTGACAGTGGGTGACAGCAGTGTATGGGTGACAGTGGGTGACTGCAGTGTATGGGTGACAGTGGGTGACAGCAGTGTATGGGTGACAGTGGGTGACAGCAGTGTATGGGTGACAGTGGGTGACTGCTGTGTATGGGTGACAGTGGGTGACTGCAGAGTATGGGTGACAGTGGGTGACTGCTGTGTATGGGTGACAGTGGGTGACTGCAGTGTATGGGTGACAGAGGGTGAGTGTGGCAGTGGGTGACAGATGTGTATGGGTGACATTGGGTGACTGCAGTGTATGGGTGACAGTGGGTGAGTGTTTTTGACAGTGGGTGACAGCTGTGTATGGGTGACATTGGGTGACTGCAGTGTATGGGTGACTGCTGTGTATGGGTGACATTGGGTGACTGCAGTGTATGGGTGACAGTGGATGATTGCTGTGTATGGGTGACATTGGGTGACTGCAGTGTATACGTGACAGTGGGTGAGTGTTTGTGACAGCTGTGTATGGGTGACAGTGGGTGACTGCAGTGTATGGGTGACAGTGGGTGACAGCAGTGTATGGGTGACAGTGGGTGAAAGCAGTGTATGGGTGACAGTGGGTGAAAGCAGTGTATGGGTGACAGTGGGGGACTGCAGAGTATGGGTGACAGTGGGTGACTGCTGTGTATGGGTGACAGTGGGTGACTGCAAAGTATGGGTGACAGTGGGTGACTGCAGAGTATGGGTGACAGTGGGTGACTGCTGTGTATGGGTGACAGTGGGTGACTGCTGTGTATGGGTAACATTGGGTGACTGCGGTGTATAGGTGACAGTGGGTGACTGCAGTGTATGGGTGACAGAGGGTGAGTGTGGCAGTGGGTGACAGCTGTGTTTGGGTGACAGTGGGTGACTGCTGTGTATGGGTGACAGTGGGTGACTGCTGTGTATGGGTGACAGTGGGTGACTGCTGTGTATGGGTGACATTGGGTGACTGCAGTGTATACGTGACAGTGGGTGAGTGTTTGTGATAGCTGTGTATGGGTGACAGTGGGTGACTGCAGTGTATGGGTGACAGTGGGTGACTGCAGTGTATGGGTGACAGTGGATGACTGCTGTGTATGGGTGACATTGGGTGACTGCAGTGTATACGTGACAGTGGGTGAGTGTTTGTGACAGCTGTGTATGGGTGACAGTGGGTGACTGCAGTGTATGGGTGACAGTGGGTGACAGCAGTGTATGGGTGACAGAGGGTGAAAGCAGTGTATGGGTGACAGTGGGTGACAGCAGTGTATGGGTGACAGTGGGTGACTGCTGTGTATGGGTGACAGTGGGTGACTGCTGTGTATGGGTGACAGTGGGTGACTGCAGAGTATGGGTGACAGTGGGTGACTGCTGTGTATGGGTGACAGTGGGTGACTGCTGTGTATGGGTGACAGTGGGTGACTGCAGTGTATGGGTGACAGAGGGTGAGTGTGGCAGTGGGTGACAGCTGTGTATGGGTGACATTGGGTGACTGCAGTGTATGGGTGACAGTGGGTGAGTGTTTTTGACAGTGGGTGACAGCTGTGTATGGGTGACATTGGGTGACTGCTGTGTATGGGTGACTGCTGTGTATGGGTGACATTGGGTGACTGCAGTGTATGGGTGACAGTGGATGATTGCTGTGTATGGGTGACATTGGGTGACTGCAGTGTATACGTGACAGTGGGTGAGTGTTTGTGACAGCTGTGTATGGGTGACAGTGGGTGACTGCAGTGTATGGGTGACAGTGGGTGACAGCAGTGTATGGGTGACAGTGGGTGAAAGCAGTGTATGGGTGACAGTGGGTGAAAGCAGTGTATGGGTGACAGTGGGGGACTGCAGAGTATGGGTGACAGTGGGTGACTGCTGTGTATGGGTGACAGTGGGTGACTGCAGAGTATGGGTGACAGTGGGTGACTGCAGAGTATGGGTGACAGTGGGTGACTGCTGTGTATGGGTGACAGTGGGTGACTGCTGTGTATGGGTAACATTGGGTGACTGCGGTGTATAGGTGACAGTGGGTGACTGCAGTGTATGGGTGACAGAGGGTGAGTGTGGCAGTGGGTGACAGCTGTGTTTGGGTGACAGTGGGTGACTGCTGTGTATGGGTGACAGTGGGTGACTGCTGTGTATGGGTGACAGTGGGTGACTGCTGTGTATGGGTGACATTGGGTGACTGCAGTGTATACGTGACAGTGGGTGAGTGTTTGTGATAGCTGTGTATGGGTGACAGTGGGTGACTGCAGTGTATGGGTGACAGTGGGTGACTGCAGTGTATGGGTGACAGTGGATGACTGCTGTGTATGGGTGACATTGGGTGACTGCAGTGTATACGTGACAGTGGGTGAGTGTTTGTGACAGCTGTGTATGGGTGACAGTGGGTGACTGCAGTGTATGGGTGACAGCAGTGTATGGGTGACAGAGGGTGAAAGCAGTGTATGGGTGACAGTGGGTGACTGCTGTGTATGGGTGACAGTGGGTGACTGCTGTGTATGGGTGACAGTGGGTGACTGCAGAGTATGGGTGACAGTGGGTGACTGCAGAGTATGGGTGACAGTGGGTGACTGCTGTGTATGGGTGACATTGGGTGACTGCTGTGTATGGGTGACAGTGGGTGACTGCAGTGTATGGGTGACAGAGGGTGAGTGTGGCAGTGGGTGACAGCTGTGTATGGGTGACAGCTGTGTATGGATGACATTGGGTGACTGCTGTGTATGGGTGACTGCTGTGTATGGGTGACATTGGGTGAATGCAGTGTATACGTGACAGTGGGTGAGTGTTTGTGACAGCTGTGTATGGGTGACAGTGGGTGACTGCAGTGTATGGGTGACAGTGGGTGACTGCAGTGTATGGGTGACAGTGGGTGACTGCTGTGTATGGGTGACTGCTGTGTATGGGTGACATTGGGTGACTGCTGTGTATGGGTGACAGTGGGTGACTGCAGTGTATGGGTGACAGAAGGTGAGTGTGGCAGTGAGTGACAGCTGTGTATGGGTGACATTGGGTAACTGCAGTGTATGGGTGACAGTGGGTGAGTGTTTGTGACAGTGGGTGACAGCTGTGTATGGATGACATTGGGTGACTGCTGTGTATGGGTGACTGCTGTGTATGGGTGACATTGGGTGAATGCAGTGTATACGTCACAGTGGGTGAGTGTTTGTGACAGCTGTGTATGGGTGACAGTGGGTGACTGCAGTGTATGGGTGACAGTGGGTGACTGCAGTGTATGGGTGACAGTGGATGACTGCTGTGTATGGGTGACATTGGGTGACTGCAGTGTATACGTGACAGTGGGTGAGTGTTTGTGACAGCTGTGTATGGGTGACAGTGGGTGACTGCAGTGTATGGGTGACAGTGGGTGACTGCAGTGTATGGGTGACAGTGGGTGACTGCAGTGTATGGGTGACATTAGGTGACTGCAGTGTATACGTGACAGTGGGAGAGTGTTTGTGACAGCTGTGTATGGGTGACAGTGGGTGACTGCAGTGTATGTGTGACAGTGGGTGACTGCAGTGTATGTGTGACAGTGGGTGACTGCAGTGTATGGGTGACAGTGGGTGACTGCTGTGTATGGGTGACACTGAGTGACTGCAGTGTATGGGTGACAGTGGGTGACTGCAGTGTATATGTGACAGTGGGTGACTGCAGTGTATGTGTGACAGTGGGTGACTGCAGTGTATGGGTGACAGTGGGTGACTGCAGTGTATGTGTGACAGTGGGTGACTGCAGTGTATGGGTGACAGTGGGTGACTGCTGTGTATGGGTGACACTGAGTGACTGCAGTGTATGGGTGACAGTGGGTGACTGCAGTGTATATGTGACAGTGGGTGACTGCAGTGTATGTGTGACAGTGGGTGACTGCAGTGTATGGGTGACAGTGGGTGACTGCAGTGTATGCGTGACAGTGGGTGACTGCTGTGTATGGGTGGCAGTGGTTGACTGCTGTGTGCGAGTGTGTGTGGCAGTGGGTGACAGTGGGACGGGATACCGACGGTCGCTATACCGACGCCAGCATCCCGAACAAGGACACCATCCCGGCGTCAACATACCGATGCCGTATGGGATGCCAGCGTCACAATACTGACAACTGACAGCCGGCATCCTGAACGTCCTGATAGCGGTACGCACTGGCTTTAGGTTTAGGAGGTTAAGTTTAGGGTGAAGAAGGGGTTTTAGGGTTAGGGGAAAGCACAGGGAAGGTTAGGGTTATGGACCGGTCTGGAAGGGTTAGGGTTAGGCAGCGGGGAAAGGAGGGTTAGGGTTAGGCAGTGGGGAAGGGAGGGTTAGGGATAGGCAGCGGGGAAGGGAGGGTTAGGGTTAGGCAGCAGGGAAGGGAGTGTTAGGGTTAGGCAGCGGGGAAGGGAGGATTAGGGTTAGGCAGCGGGGAAGGGAGGGTTAGGGTTAGGCAGCGGGGAAGGGAGGGTTAGGGTAGGGAGGGTTAGGGTTAGGCAGCGGGGAAGGGAGGGTTAGGGTTAGGCAGCGGGGAAGGGAGGGTTAGGGTTAGGCACCAAGCAGGAAGGGTTAGGGTTAGGCACCACCAGTGTGTATATATTTTTATACAATTGCACAACAGAGGGATCTGCTGATTTATGCTTCAACGCCGAACAGAAAATAATAATAAATAAAAGAGGAGGAAAGGAGGGTGGGGGTGGGGGGGAGTTATCTGAAATCTTGCCCAGGGTGCCAATAAACCTTGCACCGGCCCTGGACATAACCATGAGAGGGCTAATAAGGTCCTTTCGGATAAGAACGTGACCATAATGTCCTTATGGCGAAGAGAAAATAGCTGTTTTTAGCATTATCTGGCTAGTTTCTCTTCGCTGTAAGGACATAACCATGAGAGGGCTAATAAGGTCCTTTCGGATAAGAACGTGACCATAATGTCCTTATGGCGAAGAGAAAATAGCTTTTTTTTAGCATTATCTGGCTAGTTTCTCTTCACCGTAAGGACATAACCATGAGAGGGCTAATAAGGTCCTTTCGGATAAGAACGTGACCATAATGTCCCGATGGTGAAGAGAAAATTGCTGTTTTTAGGATTATCTGGCAAGTTTCTCTTCGCCGTAAGGACATAACCATGAGAGGGCTAATAAGGTCCTTTCGGATAAGAACGTGACCATAATGTCCTTATGGTGAAGAGAAAATAGCTGTTTTTAGGATTATCTGGCTAGTTTCTCTTCGCCGTAAGGACATAACCATGAGAGGGCTAATAAGGTCCTTTCGGATAAGAACGTGACCATAGTGTCCTTATGGCGAAGAGAAAATAGCTGTTTTTAGGATTATCTGGCTAGTTTCTCTTCACCGTAAGGACACAACCATCAGAGGACTAAGAAATTCCTTTCTGATAAGGACCTGACCGCAATGTCCTTATGGTGAAGAGAAAATAGCTGTTTTTAGGATTATCTGGCTAGTTTCTCTTCACCGTAAGGACATAACCATGTGAGGACTAAGAAATTCCTTTCTGATAAGGACCTGACCGCAATGTCCTTATGGCGAAGAGAAAATAGCTGTTTTTAGCATTATCTGGCTAGTTTCTCTTCGCCGTAATGACATAACCATGAGAGGGCTAATAAGGTCCTTTCGGATAAGAACGTGACCATAATGTCCTTATGGTGAAGAGAAAATAGCTGGTTTTAGGATTATCTGGCTAGTTTCTCTTCGCCGTAAGGACATAACCATGAGAGGGCTAATAAGGTCCTTTCGGATAAGAACGTGACCATAATGTCCTTATGGTGAAGAGAAAATAGCTGTTTTTAGGATTATCTGGCTAGTTTCTCTTCGCCGTTTGGACATAACCATGAGAGGGCTAATAAGGTCCTTTCGGATAAGAACGTGACCATAATGTCCTGATGGCGAAGAGAAAATAGCTGTTTTTAGGATTATCTGGCTAGTTTCTCTTCGCCGTTTGGACATAACCTTGAGAGGGCTAATAAGGTCCTTTCGGATAAGAACGTGCCCATAATGTCCTTATGGCAAAAAGAAAATAGCTGTTTTTAGGATTATCTGGCTAGTTTCTTTTAGCCGTAAGGACATAACCATGAGAGGGCTAATAAAGTCCTTTCTGATAAGAACGTGACCATAATGTCCTTATGGCGAAGAGAAAATAGCTGTTTTTAGCATTATCTGGCTAGTTTCTCTTCGCCGTAAGGACATAACCATGAGAGGGCTAATAAGGTCCTTTCGAATAAGAATGTGACCATAATGTCCTTATGGTGAAGAGAAAATAGCTGTTTTTAGGATTATCTGGCTAGTTTCTCTTCACCGTAAGGACACAACCATCAGAGGACTAAGAAATTCCTTTCTGATAAGGACCTGACCGCAATGTCCTTATGGCGAAGAGAAAATAGCTGTTTTTAGCATTATCTGGCTAGTTTCTCTTCGCCGTAAGGACATAACCATGAGAGGGCTAATAAGGTCCTTTCGGATAAGAACGTGACCATAATGTCCTTATGGCGGAGAGAAAATAACTGTTTTTAGGATTATCTGGCTAGTTTCTCTTCGCCGTAAGGACATGACCATCAGAGGACTAAGAAATTCCTTTCTGATAAGGACCTGACCGCAATGTCCTTATGGTGAAGAGAAAATAGCTGTTTTTAGGATTATCTGGCTAGTTTCTCTTCGACGTAAGGACATAACCATGAGAGGGATAATAAGGTCCTTGTTAGGCGCCGGGGTCCGCTTGTCTGCGCGGCCCGGCGCCTAGCAACTAGAGGCGCCGTGCGCGTACAGCCGCCGGCTCCCTAGCAACGCTAGACGCCGGGCGCGCTGAGCTGCACGGACCCTAGCAACGGAGACGCCACTGGCGGACCGCGTTCCCCGTTGCTATGCTTTAGGAAATTAAGATATTCACCTGCTCTCTGGCCGTGCAGCAAGGCAGCTGCACGGCATTTATTCTAATCAGCCTTTAGCAGCTGATTGGAGGACTCCTTGTTAAATACACTCCCAGGGCTTCTCACAGACGCCGGTAATAGCTTCCTGCTTGCTGCCTTTGTTTGCTGAGAGTCTGTTTCCAGTCCTGCTGTATCCGGTCATTCCAGTCCTCAGAAGTCCGGTATTCGGGAGTTGTCATCTCATCCCTAGAGGTCGTTTGGTTCCCTGGAGTCCGGACTGATCACCGTTTTATATCCAGTGGTGTTCGTGAGTTGCGGCTCTGCCGTGTGTTGCGGCTCAGCCACTTTACCTTTTATATTTTGTGTTTGGAGCATTTGCGAAGGGTTCCGCTTCCACAAGTCCTCTCTGGTACTCGGCGGTGCCGGGTAGGAGAATTGGACAAGTGGATATTTTGGTTGTCCTTTCCCCTGGCGGTTTCTCCGCACATATTATAGTTTTGAGTTTGCTTAGCCCCTGGCCTGGTTGTTTAGTTAGAGGGCCTCTTGTTATCACCCTGTCTCGGGTTTCCCTTTGTCTCTCATTAAGACCGGGGGTAATCGAAGTTGGGCAGACATAATCCGCCCTTCAAACGCGGCTGCCAAGGGCTCAAGAAATCATAGTCTCGCAGGGGATTTCTGACATCACGGGTGAGACAACAGAGTTAGGGCGCCAGGGGCTATTTTCCTGTCCTGCTCCCTTCCCCTCCTTGCCATAAGATCTCCTCTGACCAGAGTGCTGGAATCATAACATTATTACCGGCCATACCAAAACTTAAAATTAAACGGGGTTTAATTTTTTCTCATTCAGTTTTGTGAGAGTTTATCGGCCTCATGAATCCAACAGGTTTAGGGCCAAATCCTGGTCAGCTCTTAGTCAGCCAGATTCAAGAACTTACTCAGATGGTTCAGGATCTTTCTCTTCGGGTGAAGTCGCAGGAAGATCTTTTGCGAGCTTCCCCAAGGGTAGTCCCTGAACCAAAGATGCATTTGCCTGACCGTTTTTCTGGTGATAGAAAAGAGTTTTTTAATTTTAAAGAATCCTGTAAGCTTTATTTTCGTTTAAGACCGACTTCCTCGGGTACTGAATCTCAGCGGGTCGGGATTATTATTTCTTTGCTCCTGGGGGATCCTCAGACCTGGGCATTTGGTTTAAGAGCAGAGGATCCGGCATTGTTGTCAGTTGACGCTTTTTTTGAGTCTTTAGGGCTCTTGTATGATGACCCTGATAGAGAGGCGTTCGCTGAAAGTCAGTTGCGCGCTCTCAGACAGGGTAGAAATCCTGCGGAGGTTTATTGTACGGAGTTTCGCCGTTGGTCAATCGACTGTGGCTGGAATGACCCAGCCCTGCGCAGTCAGTTTCGCCTCGGCTTATCAGAGTCTATAAAAGACAGTCTCCTTCAGTACCCCGCTCCTGAGACTCTCGATAAACTCATGGAGCTTTCTATTAAGATTGATCGTCGTCTCAGAGAGCGGAGGGCTGAAAAAGGAGCACCTGTAAGGTCAAGTCCGTGTGTATATTCTATTCCTGAAGACGTAGAGGAGCCCATGCAGATGGGTCTCTCCCGGCTGTCTTCTGAAGAAAGAGCCAGAAGGCAAAATTCTGGTCTTTGTCTGTACTGTGGGGGTAAGGGACATTTTGCTCGTAATTGTCCGAACAAGTCGGGAAACGCTTTGACCAGGTGAATTGTGAGGGGGTTCACCTAGGTCTGCAGCTTATCTCCTCGAATAACTCCCTTTTAGTCCCAGTTAAAGTTTCCTTTGGCAGCCTCAGTTCTTTGGTGTCGGCTTTTGTTGACAGTGGAGCTGCAGGAAACTTTATGGATTTAACTTGGGCTAAGGCCTTAGGCATTCCTCAGTTACCTTTGGGTAGGTGTGTCACCATGCATGGCTTAGATGGGAGTCCGCTGTCTAATGGGATTATTTCTCTCCATACACCCCCTGTACTACTTACAGTAGGCGCTCTACATTCCGAGAAAATCGAGTTCTTTCTTACACATTGCCCAGCAGTTCCAGTTGTTCTGGGTCACCCTTGGCTGGCCTTTCATAATCCCACCATTGATTGGCGGTCGGGGGAGATTTCACAATGGGGTACTTTTTGTGATAAGGAATGTATCACGTTTCCAGTCAGAGTAGCAGCTATCATTCCAGAACTCATTCCGGTGGAATACCAGGAGTTTGCTGATGTTTTCTCCAAAGGCAATGCGGACATTCTGCCTCCCCATCGGCCTTATGATTGTGCTATTGAGTTAATTCCTGGTGCCGCATTGCCAAAGGGAAGATTATATGCATTATCCGGGCCAGAAACTGCGGCTATGCATGATTATGTAAAGGAGAGCCTTGAGAAAGGATTTATTAGACCATCAAAATCTCCTTTAAGTGCAGGCTTCTTCTTTGTGGAGAAAAAGGATGGCTCGCTTAGACCTTGCATTGATTTTAGAGCCCTGAATAAGATCTCAGTTAAAAACACCTATCCTTTGCCGTTGATTTCTGTACTCTTTGATCAGTTACGTTCTGCTGTGATTTTTTCTAAAATTGACCTTAGAGGAGCGTACAACCTCATCCGAATTAAATCTGGAGATGAGTGGAAAACGGCCTTCAGTACTCAGTCGGGTCACTACGAATACCTGGTGATGCCGTTCGGCCTGTCCAATGCTCCGGCAGTTTTTCAAGACCTCATTAACGATGTGCTCCGTGACTTCCTAGGGAAATTCGTGGTCGTTTACTTAGACGACATCCTGATTTTTCTGAATCAATGGAACAACATGTTACCCAGGTGCGTCTGTTTCTTCAAAAGTTACGCGAGAATCATTTATATGCCAAGCTGGAGAAGTGTGAGTTTCATGTCACGGAAGTATCTTTTTTAGGGTACATAATTTCCCCTCAGGGATTTTCCATGGAGCCAAAGAAACTCCAGGCCATCCTTAGTTGGGCGCAACCCACCAATTTAAAAGCAATTCAGCGCTTTTTAGGGTTTGCGAATTATTATAGGAGGTTCATTCATTCTTTTTCTGACCTGGTTGCTCCCATTGTAGCTCTGACAAAGAAAGGAGTGGATCCTACCAACTGGTCGCGTGAAGCTGAGTTGTCCTTCCGGGCCTTGAAACAAGCCTTTGTCTCGGCTCCAGTCCTCAGACATCCTAATCCGGAATTGCCCTTTGTGGTGGAGGTTGATGCCTCGGAGGTTGGAGTGGGGGCTATCCTTTCTCAAAAGGATCCGGAGTCTCTGGAGTTACATCCTTGTGCCTTTATGTCCAGGAAATTCTCCTCCGCTGAATCCAACTATGACGTTGGTAATCGGGAGTTACTGGCGGTAAAGTGGGCTTTCGAGGAGTGGAGGCATTGGCTGGAGGGAGCAAAACATACTATTTCGGTATTGACTGACCATAAGAACCTGCAATACATTGAATCGGCTAAGCGGCTTAATGCCCGGCAGGCACGTTGGGCATTATTTTTTACGCGTTTCAAATTTATAATCACTTTCAGGCCTGGTTCCAAGAATACTAAGGCTGATGCCCTGTCACGTAGCTTTCTTCCGGTTCACAATAACAATCCTGTTACCCCCATACTTCCATCTTCGGTCATCTGGGCGGGCCTCACACAATATTTATTTACCCAGTTAAAACAGCTTCAACACCAAGCTCCTAGAATTACTCCTGCTGGTCGTCTTTACGTCCCTGAGTTTTTGAGAGCTACTGTTTTAACGGAATTCCATGATAACAAAGTTTCAGGGCATCCAGGAGTCTCTAAGACATTGGAGTTAGTCTCTCGCTCAGTATGGTGGCCTGGTCTTTCTAAAGACGTCAAGGAATTTGTTTATTCATGTCAGGTTTCTGCACAGCATAAGGTTCCCCGTTCCTTGCCCATCGGGCAACTTATGCCCTTAAATGTTCCTCTCAGGCCGTGGTCTCATATTTCCATGGATTTTGTGGTTGACCTTCCCCTTTCAGCCGGATTCCGAGTCATATGGGTGGTAGTGGACCGTTTTAGTAAAATGGCTCATTTTATTGCTCTTCCCCGATTGCCTTCTGCCCAAGGGTTGGCAGTTTTGTTTCTCCGCCATGTATTCAGGCTTCATGGGTTGCCTACTGATATTGTTTCTGATCGGGGTCCACAATTCATCGCACAATTCTGGAAATGTTTTTGTGCCTCATTGAAGATGAAATTGTCGTTAACATCCGGTTACCACCCACAATCCAACGGGCAAACCGAACGAGTTAACCAATCATTGAAACAATATTTGCGCTTGTATTCAGCCAAACTCCAGAATGATTGGTCCGAGTTTCTTCCGTTGGCTGAATTTGCTTACAATAATTCTTGTCATTCCTCCACTAAAGAGTCTCCATTCTTTTCAGTTTTTGGTTTTCACCCCAGAGCTAATTCTTTTTTTCATCATTCCTCAGTCTCCTCGCTAACCTTAACCTCCCATCTCAGAGCCATTTGGAAAAAAATGCACCTTGCTCTCAGAAAAGCGGCCTTTCGAGAGAAGAAATTTTCTGACAGGCTCCGACGTCCTTGCACTTTTAAGGTGGGAGATAGGGTATGGTTGTCGACTCGCAACATCAGGCTTCGACAATCCTCGGCTAGACTGGGACCCAAATTTATTGGGCCATTTCTTATTATTAAAAGAGTCAACCCAGTTGCCTTTCGGTTACGTTTACCAAGATCTCTCAGGATTGGAAATACGTTTCATTGTTCCCTGTTGAAACAATACGTTTCTTCCAGTAGATTTCCTCGGAAGATCTCTCAGGGTAGATCTCCAGTGGATGCACAGGGACAACAGGAGTTCTTGGTAGAGAAGGTTCTCGATGCCAAATTGTCCCGGGGTCGGCTGTATTTTCTAGTTCACTGGAAAGGCTATGGTCCGGAGGAAAGGTCTTGGGTCCTGGATAAGGATCTTCATGCCCCGAGGCTCAAGAGGGCATTTTTTCGGGAATTTCCTCAGAAACCTGGCTTTAGAGGTTCCTTGACCCCTCCTCAAAGGGGGGGGTACTGTTAGGCGCCGGGGTCCGCTTGTCTGCGCGGCCCGGCGCCTAGCAACTAGAGATGCCGTGCGCGTACAGCCGCCGGCTCCCTAGCAACGCTAGACACCGGGCGCGCTGAGCCGCATGGACCCTAGCAACGGGGACGCCACTGGCGGACTGCGTTCCCCGTTGCTAGGCTTTAGGAAATTAAGATATTCACCTGCTCTCTGGCCGTGCAGCAAGGCAGCTGCACGGCATTTATTCTAATCAGCCTTTAGCAGCTGATTGGAGGACTCCTTGTTAAATACACTCCCAGGGCTTCTCACAGACGCCGGTAATAGCTTCCTGCTTGCTGCCTTTGTTTGCTGAGAGTCTGTTTCCAGTCCTGCTGTATCCGGTCATTCCAGTCCTCAGAAGTCCGGTATTCGGGAGTTGTCATCTCATCCCTAGAGGTCGTTTGTTTCCCTGGAGTCCGGACTGATCACCGTTTTATATCCAGTGGTGTTCGTGAGTTGCGGCTCTGCCGTGTGTTGCGGCTCAGCCGCTTTACCTTTTATATTGTGTGTTTGGAGCATTTGCGGAGGGTTCCGCCTCCACAAGTCCTCTCTGGTACTCGGCGGTGCCGGGTAGGAGAATTGGACAAGTGGATATTTTGGTTGTCCTTTTCCCTGGCGGTTTCTCCGCACATATTATAGTTTTGAGTTTGCTTAGCCCCTGGCCTGGTTGTTTAGTTAGAGGGCCTCTTGTTATCACCCTGTCTCGGGTTTCCCTTTGTCTCTCATTAAGACCGGGGGGCATCGAAGTTGGGCAGACATAATTCGCCCTTCAAACGCGGCTGCCAAGGGCTCAAGAAATCATAGTCTCGCAGGGGATTTCTGACAACACGGGTGAGACAACAGAGTTAGGGCGCCAGGGGCTATTTTCCTGTCCTGCTCCCTTCCCCAGCATTCCGTTCCAGTGCTCCGGTCCTTGCCATAAGATCTCCTCTGACCAGAGTGCTGGAATCATAACAGTCCTTTCGGATAAGAACGTGACCATAATGTCCTTATGGCGAAGAGAAAATTGCTGTTTTTAGGATTATCTGGCTAGTTTCTCTTCGCTGTAAGGATATGACCATCAGAGGGCTAATAAGGTCCTTTCGGATAAGAACGTGACCATAATGTCCCGATGGCGAAGAGAAAATAGCTGTTTTTAGGATTATCTGGCTAGTTTCTCTTCACCGTAAGAACATAACCATGAGAGGGCTAATAAGGTCCTTTCGTATAAGAACGTGACCTTAATGTCCTTATGGCGAAGAGAAAATAGCTGTTTTTAGGATTATCTGGCTAGTTTCTCTTCGCCGTAAGGACATGACCATAAGAGGACTAAGAAATTCCTTTCTGATAAGGAACTGACCGCAATGTCCTTATGGTGAAGAGAAAATAGCTGGATTTAGGATTATCTGGCTAGTTTCTCTTCGCCGTAAGGACATAACCATGAGAGGGCTAATAAGGTCCTTTCGGATAAGAACGTGACCATAATGTCCTGATGGCAAAGAGAAAATAGCTGTTTTTAGGATTATCTGGCTAGTTTATCTTCGCCGTAAGGACATAACCATGAGAGGGCTAATAAGGTCCTTTCGGATAAGAACGTGACCATAATGTCCTTATGGCGAAGAGAAAATAGCTGTTTTTAGGATTATCTGGCTAGTTTCTCTTCGCCGTAAGGACATGACCATCAGAGGGCTAATAAGGTCCTTTCTGATAAGAACGTGACCATAATGTCCCGATGGCGAAGAGAAAATAGCTGTTTTTAGGATTATCTGGCTAGTTTCTCTTCACCGTAAGAACATAACCATGAGAGGGCTAATAAGGTCCTTTCGGATAAGAACGTGACCTTAATGTCCTTATGGTGTAGAGAAAATAGCTGTTTTTAGGATTATCTGGCTAGTTTCTCTTCGCCGTAAGGACATAACCATGAGAGGGCTAATAAGGTCCTTTCGGATAAGAACGTGACCATAACGTCCTTATGGCGAAGAGAAAATAGCTGTTTTTAGGATTATCTGGCTAGTTTCTCTTCGCCGTAAGGACATGACCATAAGAGGACTAAGAAATTCCTTTCTGATAAGGAACTGACCGCAATGTCCTTATGGTGAAGAGAAAATAGCTGGATTTAGGATTATCTGGCTAGTTTCTCTTCGCCGTAAGGACATAACCATGAGAGGGCTAATAAGGTTCTTTCGGATAAGAACGTGACCATAATGTCCCGATGGCAAAGAGAAAATAGCTGTTTTTAGGATTATCTGGCTAGTTTATCTTCGCCGTAAGGACATAACCATGAGAGGGATAAAAAGGTACTTTCGGATAAGAACGTGACCATAATGTCCTTATGGCGAAGAGAAAATAGCTGTTTTTAGGATTATCTGGCTAGTTTCTCTTCGCCGTAAGGACATAACCATGAGAGGGCTAATAAGGTCCTTTCGGATAAGAACGTGACCTTAATGTCCTTATGGTGTAGAGAAAATAGCTGTTTTTAGGATTATCTGGCTAGTTTCTCTTCGCCGTAAGGACATAACCATGAGAGGGATAAAAAGGTCCTTTCGGATAAGAACGTGACCATAATGTCCTTATGGCGAAGAGAAAATAGCTGTTTTTAGGATTATCTGGCTAGTTTCTCTTCGCCGTAAGGACATAACCATGAGAGGGCTAAAAAGGTCCTTTCGGATAAGAACGTGACCATAATGTCCTGATGGCGAAGAGAAAATAGCTGTTTTTAGCATTATCTGGCTAGTTTCTCTTCGCCGTAAGGACATAACCATGAGAGGGATAATAAGTTCCTTTTGGGTAAGAACGTGACCATAAAGTCCTTATCGCGAAGAGAAAATAGCTGTTTTTAGGATTATCTGGCTAGTTTCTCTTCACCATAAGGACATAACCATGAGAGGGCTAAGAAATTCCTTTCTGATAAGGACCTGACCGCAATGTCCTTATGGTGAAGAGAAAATAGCTGTTTTTAGCATTATCTGGCTAGTTTCTCTTCGCCGTAAGGACATAACCATGAGAGGGGTAATAAGGTCCTTTCTGATAAAGACCTGACCACAATGTCCTTATGGCGAAGAGAAAATAGCTGTTTTTAGCATTATCTGGCTAGTTTCTTTTCGCCGTAAGGACATAACCATGAGAGAACTTATAAGGTCCTTTCGGTTAAGAACGTGCCCATAATGTCCTTATGGCGAAGAGAAAATAGCTGTTTTTAGGATTATCTGGCTAGTTTCTCTTCGCCGTAAGGACATGACCATCAGAGGACTAAGAAATTCCTTTCTGATAAGGACCTGACCACAATGTCCTTATGGCGAAGAGAAAATAGCTGTTTTTAGCATTATCTGGCTAGTTTCTCTTCGCTGTAAGGACATAACCATGAGAGGGCTAATAAGGTCCTTTCGGATAAGAACGTGACCATAATGTCCTTATGGTGAAGAGAAAATAGCTGGTTTTAGGATTATCTGGCTAGTTTCTCTTCGCCGTAAGGACATAACCATGAGAGGGCTAATAAGGTCCTTTCGGATAAGAACGTGACCATAATGTCCTTATGGCGAAGAGAAAATAGCTGTTTTTAGCATTATCTGGCTAGTTTCTTTTCGCCGTAAGGACATAACCATGAGAGAACTAATAAGGTCCTTTCGGATAAGAACGTGCCCGAAATGTCCTTATGGCGAAGAGAAAATAGCTGTTTTTAGCCTTATCTGGCTAGTTTCTCTTCGCCGTAAGGACATAACCATGAGAGGGCTAATAAGGTCCTTTCGGATAAGAACGTGACCATAATGTCCTTATGGTGAAGAGAAAATAGCTGTTTTTAGCCTTATCTGGCTAGTTTCTCTTCGCCGTAAGGACATAACCATGAGAGGGCTAATAAGGTCCTTTCGGATAAGAACGTGACCATAATGTCTCGATGGCGAAGAGAAAATAGCTTTTTTTAGGATTATCTGGCTAGTTTCTCTTCGCCGTAAGGACATAACCATGAGAGGGCTAATAAGGTCCTTTCGGATAAGAACGTGACCATAATGTCCCGATTGCGAAGAGAAAATAGCTGTTTTTAGCATTATCTGGCTAGTTTCTCTTCACCGTAAGGACATAACCATGAGAGGGCTAATAAGGTCCTTTCGTATAAGAACGTGACCATAATGTCCTTATGGCGAAGAGAAAATAGCTGTTTTTAGGATTATCTGGCTAGTTTCTCTTCACCGTAAGAACATAACCATGAGAGGGCTAATAAGGTCCTTTCGGATAAGAACGTGACCATAATGTCCCGATGGCGAAGAGAAAATAGCTGTTTTTAGGATTATCTGGCTAGTTTCTCTTCGCCGTAAGGACATAACCATGAGAGGGCTAATAAGGTCCTTTCGGATAAGAACGTGACCATAATGTCCTTATGGCGGAGAGAAAATAACTGTTTTTAGGATTATCTGGCTAGTTTCTTTTCGCCGTAAGGACATAACCATGAGAGGGCTAATAAGGTCCTTTCTGATAAGAACGTGACCATAATGTCTTTATGGCGAAGAGAAAATAGCTGTTTTTAGCATTATCTGGCTAGTTTCTCTTCGCCGTAAGGACATAACCATGAGAGGGCTAATAAGGTCCTTTCGGATAAGAACGTGACCATAATGTCCTTATGGTGAAGAGAAAATAGCTGGTTTTAGCATTATCTGGCTAGTTTCTCTTCGCCGTAAGGACATAACCATGAGAGGGATAATAAGGTCCTTTCGGATAAGAACGTGACCATAATGTCCTTATGGCGAAGAGAAAATAGCTGTTTTTAGCCTTATCTGGCTAGTTTCTCTTCGCCGTAAGGACATAACCATGAGAGGGCTAATAAGGTCCTTTCGGATAAGAACGTGACCATAATGTCCTTATGGCGAAGAGAAAATAGCTGTTTTTAGCATTATCTGGCTAGTTTCTCTTCACCGTAAGGACATAACCATGAGAGGGCTAATAAGGTCCTTTCGGATAAGAACGTGACCATAATGTCCCGATGGTGAAGAGAAAATAGCTGTTTTTAGGATTATCTGGCTAGTTTCTCTTCGCCGTAAGGACATAACCATGAGAGTGCTAATAAGGTCCTTTCGGATAAGAACGTGACCATAATGTCCTTATGGTGAAGAGAAAATAGCTGTTTTTAGGATTATCTGGCTAGTTTCTCTTCGCCGTAAGGACATAACCATGAGAGGGCTAATAAGGTCCTTTCGGATAAGAACGTGACCATAATGTCCTTATGGCGAAGAGAAAATAGCTGTTTTTAGGATTATCTGGCTAGTTTCTCTTCACCGTAAGGACATAACCATGTGAGGACTAAGAAATTCCTTTCTGATAAGGACCTGACCGCAATGTCCTTATGGCGAAGAGAAAATAGCTGTTTTTAGCATTATCTGGCTAGTTTCTCTTCGCCGTAATGACATAACCATGAGAGGGCTAATAAGGTCCTTTCGGATAAGAACGTGACCATAATGTCCTTATGGTGAAGAGAAAAGAGCTGGTTTTAGGATTATCTGGCTAGTTTCTCTTCGCCGTAAGGACATATCCATGAGAGGGCTAATAAGGTCCTTTCGGATAAGAACGTGACCATAATGTCCTTATGGTGAAGAGAAAATAGCTGTTTTTAGGATTATCTGGCTAGTTTCTCTTCGCCGTTTGGACATAACCATGAGAGGGCTAATAAGGTCCTTTCGGATAAGAACGTGACCATAATGTCCTGATGGCGAAGAGAAAATAGCTGTTTTTAGGATTATCTGGCTAGTTTCTCTTCGCCGTTTGGACATAACCATGAGAGGGCTAATAAGGTCCTTTCGGATAAGAACGTGCCCATAATGTCCTTATGGCAAAAAGAAAATAGCTGTTTTTAGGATTATCTGGCTAGTTTCTTTTAGCCGTAAGGACATAACCATGAGAGGGCTAATAAGGTCCTTTCTGATAAGAACGTGACCATAATGTCCTTATGGCGAAGAGAAAATAGCTGTTTTTAGCATTATGTGGCTAGTTTCTCTTCGCCGTAAGGACATAACCATGAGAGGGCTAATAAGGTCCTTTCGAATAAGAACGTGACCATAATGTCCTTATGGTGAAGAGAAAATAGCTGGTTTTAGCATTATCTGGCTAGTTTCTCTTCGCCGTAAGGACATAACCATGAGAGGGCTAATAAGGTCTTTTCGGATAAGAACGTGACCATAATGTCCTTATGGCGGAGAGAAAATAACTGTTTTTAGGATTATCTGGCTAGTTTCTCTTTGCCGTAAGGACATAACCATGAGAGGGCTAATAAGGTCCTTTCGGATAAGAACGTGACCATAATGTCCCGATTGCGAAGAGAAAATAGCTGTTTTTAGCATTATCTGGCTAGTTTCTCTTCACCGTAAGGACATAACCATGAGAGGGCTAATAAGGTCCTTTCGTATAAGAACGTGACCATAATGTCCTTATGGCGAAGAGAAAATAGCTGTTTTTAGGATTATCTGGCTAGTTTCTCTTCACCGTAAGAACATAACCATGAGAGGGCTAATAAGGTCCTTTCGGATAAGAACGTGACCATAATGTCCCGATGGCGAAGAGAAAATAGCTGTTTTTAGGATTATCTGGCTAGTTTCTCTTCGCCGTAAGGACATAACCATGAGAGGGCTAATAAGGTCCTTTCGGATAAGAACGTGACCATAATGTCCTTATGGCGGAGAGAAAATAACTGTTTTTAGGATTATCTGGCTAGTTTCTTTTCGCCGTAAGGACATAACCATGAGAGGGCTAATAAGGTCCTTTCTGATAAGAACGTGACCATAATGTCTTTATGGCGAAGAGAAAATAGCTGTATTTAGCATTATCTGGCTAGTTTCTCTTCGCCGTAAGGACATAACCATGAGAGGGCTAATAAGGTCCTTTCGGATAAGAACGTGACCATAATGTCCTTATGGTGAAGAGAAAATAGCTGGTTTTAGCATTATCTGGCTAGTTTCTCTTCGCCGTAAGGACATAACCATGAGAGGGCTAATAAGGTCCTTTCGAATAAGAATGTGACCATAATGTCCTTATGGTGAAGAGAAAATAGCTGGTTTTAGCATTATCTGGCTAGTTTCTCTTCGCCGTAAGGACATAACCATGAGAGGGATAATAAGGTCCTTTCGGATAAGAACGTGACCATAATGTCCTTATGGCGAAGAGAAAATAGCTGTTTTTAGCCTTATCTGGCTAGTTTCTCTTCGCCGTAAGGACATAACCATGAGAGGGCTAATAAGGTCCTTTCGGATAAGAACGTGACCATAATGTCCTTATGGCGAAGAGAAAATAGCTGTTTTTAGCATTATCTGGCTAGTTTCTCTTCACCGTAAGGACATAACCATGAGAGGGCTAATAAGGTCCTTTCGGATAAGAACGTGACCATAATGTCCCGATGGTGAAGAGAAAATAGCTGTTTTTAGGATTATCTGGCTAGTTTCTCTTCGCCGTAAGGACATAACCATGAGAGTGCTAATAAGGTCCTTTCGGATAAGAACGTGCCCATAATGTCCTTATGGCAAAAAGAAAATAGCTGTTTTTAGGATTATCTGGCTAGTTTCTTTTAGCCGTAAGGACATAACCATGAGAGGGCTAATAAGGTCCTTTCTGATAAGAACGTGACCATAATGTCCTTATGGCGAAGAGAAAATAGCTGTTTTTAGCATTATCTGGCTAGTTTCTCTTCGCCGTAAGGACATAACCATGAGAGGGCTAATAAGGTCCTTTCGAATAAGAACGTGACCATAATGTCCTTATGGTGAAGAGAAAATAGCTGGTTTTAGCATTATCTGGCTAGTTTCTCTTCGCCGTAAGGACATAACCATGAGAGGGCTAATAAGGTCTTTTCGGATAAGAACGTGACCATAATGTCCTTATGGCGGAGAGAAAATAACTGTTTTTAGGATTATCTGGCTAGTTTCTCTTTGCCGTAAGGACATAACCATGAGAGGGCTAATAAGGTCCTTTCGGATAAGAACGTGACCATAATGTCCAGATTGCGAAGAGAAAATAGCTGTTTTTAGCATTATCTGGCTAGTTTCTCTTCACCGTAAGGACATAACCATGAGAGGGCTAATAAGGTCCTTTCGTATAAGAACGTGACCATAATGTCCTTATGGCGAAGAGAAAATAGCTGTTTTTAAGGATTATCTGGCTAGTTTCTCTTCACCGTAAGAACATAACCATGAGAGGGCTAATAAGGTCCTTTCGGATAAGAACGTGACCATAATGTCCCGATGGCGAAGAGAAAATAGCTGTTTTTAGGATTATCTGGCTAGTTTCTCTTCGCCGTAAGGACATAACCATGAGAGGGCTAATAAGGTCCTTTCGGATAAGAACGTGACCATAATGTCCTTATGGCGGAGAGAAAATAACTGTTTTTAGGATTATCTGGCTAGTTTCTTTTCGCCGTAAGGACATAACCATGAGAGGGCTAATAAGGTCCTTTCTGATAAGAACGTGACCATAATGTCTTTATGGCGAAGAGAAAATAGCTGTTTTTAGCATTATCTGGCTAGTTTCTCTTCGCCGTAAGGACATAACCATGAGAGGGCTAATAAGGTCCTTTCGAATAAGAATGTGACCATAATGTCCTTATGGTGAAGAGAAAATAGCTGGTTTTAGCATTATCTGGCTAGTTTCTCTTCGCCGTAAGGACATAACCATGAGAGGGATAATAAGGTCCTTTCGGATAAGAACGTGACCATAATGTCCTTATGGCGAAGAGAAAATAGCTGTTTTTAGCCTTATCTGGCTAGTTTCTCTTCGCCGTAAGGACATAACCATGAGAGGGCTAATAAGGTCCTTTCGGATAAGAACGTGACCATAATGTCCTTATGGCGAAGAGAAAATAGCTGTTTTTAGCATTATCTGGCTAGTTTCTCTTCACCGTAAGGACATAACCATGAGAGGGCTAATAAGGTCCTTTCGGATAAGAACGTGACCATAATGTCCCGATGGTGAAGAGAAAATAGCTGTTTTTAGGATTATCTGGCTAGTTTCTCTTCGCCGTAAGGACATAACCATGAGAGTGCTAATAAGGTCCTTTCGGATAAGAACGTGACCATAATGTCCTTATGGTGAAGAGAAAATAGCTGTTTTTAGGATTATCTGGCTAGTTTCTCTTCGCCGTAAGGACATAACCATGAGAGGGCTAATAAGGTCCTTTCGGATAAGAACGTGACCATAATGTCCTTATGGCGAAGAGAAAATAGCTGTTTTTAGGATTATCTGGCTAGTTTCTCTTCACCGTAAGGACATAACCATGTGAGGACTAAGAAATTCCTTTCTGATAAGGACCTGACCGCAATGTCCTTATGGCGAAGAGAAAATAGCTGTTTTTAGCATTATCTGGCTAGTTTCTCTTCGCCGTAATGACATAACCATGAGAGGGCTAATAAGGTCCTTTCGGATAAGAACGTGACCATAATGTCCTTATGGTGAAGAGAAAATAGCTGGTTTTAGGATTATCTGGCTAGTTTCTCTTCGCCGTAAGGACATATCCATGAGAGGGCTAATAAGGTCCTTTCGGATAAGAACGTGACCATAATGTCCTTATGGTGAAGAGAAAATAGCTGTTTTTAGGATTATCTGGCTAGTTTCTCTTCGCCGTTTGGACATAACCATGAGAGGGCTAATAAGGTCCTTTCGGATAAGAACGTGACCATAATGTCCTGATGGCGAAGAGAAAATAGCTGTTTTTAGGATTATCTGGCTAGTTTCTCTTCGCCGTTTGGACATAACCATGAGAGGGCTAATAAGGTCCTTTCGGATAAGAACGTGCCCATAATGTCCTTATGGCAAAAAGAAAATAGCTGTTTTTAGGATTATCTGGCTAGTTTCTTTTAGCCGTAAGGACATAACCATGAGAGGGCTAATAAGGTCCTTTCTGATAAGAACGTGACCATAATGTCCTTATGGCGAAGAGAAAATAGCTGTTTTTAGCATTATCTGGCTAGTTTCTCTTCGCCGTAAGGACATAACCATGAGAGGGCTAATAAGGTCCTTTCGAATAAGAACGTGACCATAATGTCCTTATGGTGAAGAGAAAATAGCTGGTTTTAGCATTATCTGGCTAGTTTCTCTTCGCCGTAAGGACATAACCATGAGAGGGCTAATAAGGTCTTTTCGGATAAGAACGTGACCATAATGTCCTTATGGCGGAGAGAAAATAACTGTTTTTAGGATTATCTGGCTAGTTTCTCTTCGCCGTAAGGACATAACCATGAGAGGGCTAATAAGGTCCTTTCGGATAAGAACGTGACCATAATGTCCTTATGGTGAAGAGAAAATAGCTGTTTTTAGGATTATCTGGCTAGTTTCTCTTCGCCATTTGGACATAACCATGAGAGGGCTAATAAGGTCCTTTCGGATAAGAACGTGACCATAATGTCCTGATGGCGAAGAGAAAATAGCTGTTTTTAGGATTATCTGGCTAGTTTCTCTTCGCCGTTTGGACATAACCATGAGAGGGCTAATAAGGTCCTTTCGGATAAGAACGTGCCCATAATGTCCTTATGGCAAAAAGAAAATAGCTGTTTTTAGGATTATCTGGCTAGTTTCTTTTAGCCGTAAGGACATAACCATGAGAGGGCTAATAAGGTCCTTTCTGATAAGAACGTGACCATAATGTCCTTATGGCGAAGAGAAAATAGCTGTTTTTAGCATTATCTGGCTAGTTTCTCTTCGCCGTAAGGACATAACCATGAGAGGGCTAATAAGGTCCTTTCGAATAAGAACGTGACCATAATGTCCTTATGGTGAAGAGAAAATAGCTGGTTTTAGCATTATCTGGCTAGTTTCTCTTCGCCGTAAGGACATAACCATGAGAGGGCTAATAAGGTCCTTTCGGATAAGAACGTGACCATAATGTCCTTATGGCGGAGAGAAAATAACTGTTTTTAGGATTATCTGGCTAATTTCTTTTCGCCGTAAGGACATAACCATGAGAGGGCTAATAAGGTCCTTTCTGATAAGAACGTGACCATAATGTCTTTATGGCGAAGAGAAAATAGCGGTTTTTAGCATTATCTGGCTAGTTTCTCTTCGCCGTAAGGACATAACCATGAGAGGGCTAATAAGGTCCTTTCGGATAAGAACGTGACCATAATGTCCTTATGGTGAAGAGAAAATAGCTGGTTTTAGCATTATCTGGCTAGTTTCTCTTCGCCGTAAGGACATAACCATGAGAGGGATAATAAGGTCCTTTCGGATAAGAACGTGACCATAATGTCCTTATGGCGAAGAGAAAATAGCTGTTTTTAGCCTTATCTGGCTAGTTTCTCTTCGCCGTAAGGACATAACCATGAGAGGGCTAATAAGGTCCTTTCGGATAAGAACGTGACCATAATGTCCTTATGGCGAAGAGAAAATAGCTGTTTTTAGCATTATCTGGCTAGTTTCTCTTCACCGTAAGGACATAACCATGAGAGGGCTAATAAGGTCCTTTCGGATAAGAACGTGACCATAATGTCCCGATGGTGAAGAGAAAATAGCTGTTTTTAGGATTATCTGGCTAGTTTCTCTTCGCCGTAAGGACATAACC
This sequence comes from Pseudophryne corroboree, assembly GCF_028390025.1. Lineage (NCBI taxonomy): Eukaryota > Metazoa > Chordata > Amphibia > Anura > Myobatrachidae > Pseudophryne > Pseudophryne corroboree. Next base: position 492,243,185 of record NC_086451.1, read on the forward strand.
ATGAGAGTGCTAATAAGGTCCTTTCGGATAAGAACGTGACCATAATGTCCTTATGGTGAAGAGAAAATAGCTGTTTTTAGGATTATCTGGCTAGTTTCTCTTCGCCGTAAGGACATAACCATGAGAGGGCTAATAAGGTCCTTTCGGATAAGAACGTGACCATAATGTCCTTATGGCGAAGAGAAAATAGCTGTTTTTAGGATTATCTGGCTAGTTTCTCTTCACCGTAAGGACATAACCATGTGAGGACTAAGAAATTCCTTTCTGATAAGGACCTGACCGCAATGTCCTTATGGCGAAGAGAAAATAGCTGTTTTTAGCATTATCTGGCTAGTTTCTCTTCGCCGTAATGACATAACCATGAGAGGGCTAATAAGGTCCTTTCGGATAAGAACGTGACCATAATGTCCTTATGGTGAAGAGAAAATAGCTGGTTTTAGGATTATCTGGCTAGTTTCTCTTCGCCGTAAGGACATATCCATGAGAGGGCTAATAAGGTCCTTTCGAATAAGAACGTGACCATAATGTCCTTATGGTGAAGAGAAAATAGCTGGTTTTAGCATTATCTGGCTAGTTTCTCTTCGCCGTAAGGACATAACCATGAGAGGGCTAATAAGGTCTTTTCGGATAAGAACGTGACCATAATGTCCTTATGGCGGAGAGAAAATAACTGTTTTTAGGATTATCTGGCTAGTTTCTCTTCGCCGTAAGGACATAACCATGAGAGGGCTAATAAGGTCCTTTCGGATAAGAACGTGACCATAATGTCCTTATGGTGAAGAGAAAATAGCTGTTTTTAGGATTATCTGGCTAGTTTCTCTTCGCCATTTGGACATAACCATGAGAGGGCTAATAAGGTCCTTTCGGATAAGAACGTGACCATAATGTCCTGATGGCGAAGAGAAAATAGCTGTTTTTAGGATTATCTGGCTAGTTTCTCTTCGCCGTTTGGACATAACCATGAGAGGGCTAATAAGGTCCTTTCGGATAAGAACGTGCCCATAATGTCCTTATGGCAAAAAGAAAATAGCTGTTTTTAGGATTATCTGGCTAGTTTCTTTTAGCCGTAAGGACATAACCATGAGAGGGCTAATAAGGTCCTTTCTGATAAGAACGTGACCATAATGTCCTTATGGCGAAGAGAAAATAGCTGTTTTTAGCATTATCTGGCTAGTTTCTCTTCGCCGTAAGGACATAACCATGAGAGGGCTAATAAGGTCCTTTCGAATAAGAACGTGACCATAATGTCCTTATGGTGAAGAGAAAATAGCTGGTTTTAGCATTATCTGGCTAGTTTCTCTTCGCCGTAAGGACATAACCATGAGAGGGCTAATAAGGTCCTTTCGGATAAGAACGTGACCATAATGTCCTTATGGCGGAGAGAAAATAACTGTTTTTAGGATTATCTGGCTAATTGCTTTTCGCCGTAAGGACATAACCATGAGAGGGCTAATAAGGTCCTTTCTGATAAGAACGTGACCATAATGTCTTTATGGCGAAGAGAAAATAGCGGTTTTTAGCATTATCTGGCTAGTTTCTCTTCGCCGTAAGGACATAACCATGAGAGGGCTAATAAGGTCCTTTCGGATAAGAACGTGACCATAATGTCCTTATGGTGAAGAGAAAATAGCTGGTTTTAGCATTATCTGGCTAGTTTCTCTTCGCCGTAAGGACATAACCATGAGAGGGATAATAAGGTCCTTTCGGATAAGAACGTGACCATAATGTCCTTATGGCGAAGAGAAAATAGCTGTTTTTAGCCTTATCTGGCTAGTTTCTCTTCGCCGTAAGGACATAACCATGAGAGGGCTAATAAGGTCCTTTCGGATAAGAACGTGACCATAATGTCCTTATGGCGAAGAGAAAATAGCTGTTTTTAGCATTATCTGGCTAGTTTCTCTTCACCGTAAGGACATAACCATGAGAGGGCTAATAAGGTCCTTTCGGATAAGAACGTGACCATAATGTCCCGATGGTGAAGAGAAAATAGCTGTTTTTAGGATTATCTGGCTAGTTTCTCTTCGCCGTAAGGACATAACCATGAGAGTGCTAATAAGGTCCTTTCGGATAAGAACGTGACCATAATGTCCTTATGGTGAAGAGAAAATAGCTGTTTTTAGGATTATCTGGCTAGTTTCTCTTCGCCGTAAGGACATAACCATGAGAGGGCTAATAAGGTCCTTTCGGATAAGAACGTGACCATAATGTCCTTATGGCGAAGAGAAAATAGCTGTTTTTAGGATTATCTGGCTAGTTTCTCTTCACCGTAAGGACATAACCATGTGAGGACTAAGAAATTCCTTTCTGATAAGGACCTGACCGCAATGTCCTTATGGCGAAGAGAAAATAGCTGTTTTTAGCATTATCTGGCTAGTTTCTCTTCGCCGTAATGACATAACCATGAGAGGGCTAATAAGGTCCTTTCGGATAAGAACGTGACCATAATGTCCTTATGGTGAAGAGAAAATAGCTGGTTTTAGGATTATCTGGCTAGTTTCTCTTCGCCGTAAGGACATATCCATGAGAGGGCTAATAAGGTCCTTTCGGATAAGAACGTGACCATAATGTCCTTATGGTGAAGAGAAAATAGCTGTTTTTAGGATTATCTGGCTAGTTTCTCTTCGCCGTTTGGACATAACCATGAGAGGGCTAATAAGGTCCTTTCGGATAAGAACGTGACCGTAATGTCCTGATGGCGAAGAGAAAATAGCTGTTTTTAGGATTATCTGGCTAGTTTCTCTTCGCCGTTTGGACATAACCATGAGAGGGCTAATAAGGTCCTTTCGGATAAGAACGTGCCCATAATGTCCTTATGGCAAAAAGAAAATAGCTGTTTTTAGGATTATCTGGCTAGTTTCTTTTAGCCGTAAGGACATAACCATGAGAGGGCTAATAAGGTCCTTTCTGATAAGAACGTGACCATAATGTCCTTATGGCGAAGAGAAAATAGCTGTTTTTAGCATTATCTGGCTAGTTTCTCTTCGCCGTAAGGACATAACCATGAGAGGGCTAATAAGGTCCTTTCGAATAAGAACGTGACCATAATGTCCTTATGGTGAAGAGAAAATAGCTGGTTTTAGCATTATCTGGCTAGTTTCTCTTCGCCGTAAGGACATAACCATGAGAGGGCTAATAAGGTCTTTTCGGATAAGAACGTGACCATAATGTCCTTATGGCGGAGAGAAAATAACTGTTTTTAGGATTATCTGGCTAGTTTCTCTTTGCCGTAAGGACATAACCATGAGAGGGCTAATAAGGTCCTTTCGGATAAGAACGTGACCATAATGTCCCGATTGCGAAGAGAAAATAGCTGTTTTTAGCATTATCTGGCTAGTTTCTCTTCACCGTAAGGACATAACCATGAGAGGGCTAATAAGGTCCTTTCGTATAAGAACGTGACCATAATGTCCTTATGGCGAAGAGAAAATAGCTGTTTTTAGGATTATCTGGCTAGTTTCTCTTCACCGTAAGAACATAACCATGAGAGGGCTAATAAGGTCCTTTCGGATAAGAACGTGACCATAATGTCCCGATGGCGAAGAGAAAATAGCTGTTTTTAGGATTATCTGGCTAGTTTCTCTTCGCCGTAAGGACATAACCATGAGAGGGCTAATAAGGTCCTTTCGGATAAGAACGTGACCATAATGTCCTTATGGCGGAGAGAAAATAACTGTTTTTAGGATTATCTGGCTAGTTTCTTTTCGCCGTAAGGACATAACCATGAGAGGGCTAATAAGGTCCTTTCTGATAAGAACGTGACCATAATGTCTTTATGGCGAAGAGAAAATAGCTGTTTTTAGCATTATCTGGCTAGTTTCTCTTCGCCGTAAGGACATAACCATGAGAGGGCTAATAAGGTCCTTTCGGATAAGAACGTGACCATAATGTCCTTATGGTGAAGAGAAAATAGCTGGTTTTAGCATTATCTGGCTAGTTTCTCTTCGCCGTAAGGACATAACCATGAGAGGGCTAATAAGGTCCTTTCGAATAAGAATGTGACCATAATGTCCTTATGGTGAAGAGAAAATAGCTGGTTTTAGCATTATCTGGCTAGTTTCTCTTCGCCGTAAGGACATAACCATGAGAGGGATAATAAGGTCCTTTCGGATAAGAACGTGACCATAATGTCCTTATGGCGAAGAGAAAATAGCTGTTTTTAGCCTTATCTGGCTAGTTTCTCTTCGCCGTAAGGACATAACCATGAGAGGGCTAATAAGGTCCTTTCGGATAAGAACGTGACCATAATGTCCTTATGGCGAAGAGAAAATAGCTGTTTTTAGCATTATCTGGCTAGTTTCTCTTCACCGTAAGGACATAACCATGAGAGGGCTAATAAGGTCCTTTCGGATAAGAACGTGACCATAATGTCCCGATGGTGAAGAGAAAATAGCTGTTTTTAGGATTATCTGGCTAGTTTCTCTTCGCCGTAAGGACATTACCATGAGAGTGCTAATAAGGTCCTTTCGGATAAGAACGTGACCATAATGTCCTTATGGTGAAGAGAAAATAGCTGTTTTTAGGATTATCTGGCTAGTTTCTCTTCGCCGTAAGGACATAACCATGAGAGGGCTAATAAGGTCCTTTCGGATAAGAACGTGACCATAATGTCCTTATGGCGAAGAGAAAATAGCTGTTTTTAGGATTATCTGGCTAGTTTCTCTTCACCGTAAGGACATAACCATGTGAGGACTAAGAAATTCCTTTCTGATAAGGACCTGACCGCAATGTCCTTATGGCGAAGAGAAAATAGCTGTTTTTAGCATTATCTGGCTAGTTTCTCTTCGCCGTAATGACATAACCATGAGAGGGCTAATAAGGTCCTTTCGGATAAGAACGTGACCATAATGTCCTTATGGTGAAGAGAAAATAGCTGGTTTTAGGATTATCTGGCTAGTTTCTCTTCGCCGTAAGGACATATCCATGAGAGGGCTAATAAGGTCCTTTCGGATAAGAACGTGACCATAATGTCCTTATGGTGAAGAGAAAATAGCTGTTTTTAGGATTATCTGGCTAGTTTCTCTTCGCCGTTTGGACATAACCATGAGAGGGCTAATAAGGTCCTTTCGGATAAGAACGTGACCATAATGTCCTGATGGCGAAGAGAAAATAGCTGTTTTTAGGATTATCTGGCTAGTTTCTCTTCGCCGTTTGGACATAACCATGAGAGGGCTAATAAGGTCCTTTCGGATAAGAACGTGCCCATAATGTCCTTATGGCAAAAAGAAAATAGCTGTTTTTAGGATTATCTGGCTAGTTTCTTTTAGCCGTAAGGACATAACCATGAGAGGGCTAATAAGGTCCTTTCTGATAAGAACGTGACCATAATGTCCTTATGGCGAAGAGAAAATAGCTGTTTTTAGCATTATCTGGCTAGTTTCTCTTCGCCGTAAGGACATAACCATGAGAGGGCTAATAAGGTCCTTTCGAATAAGAACGTGACCATAATGTCCTTATGGTGAAGAGAAAATAGCTGGTTTTAGCATTATCTGGCTAGTTTCTCTTCGCCGTAAGGACATAACCATGAGAGGGCTAATAAGGTCTTTTCGGATAAGAACGTGACCATAATGTCCTTATGGCGGAGAGAAAATAACTGTTTTTAGGATTATCTGGCTAGTTTCTCTTCGCCGTAAGGACATAGCCATGAGAGGGCTAATAAGGTCCTTTCGGATAAGAACGTGACCATAATGTCCTTATGGTGAAGAGAAAATAGCTGTTTTTAGGATTATCTGGCTAGTTTCTCTTCGCCATTTGGACATAACCATGAGAGGGCTAATAAGGTCCTTTCGGATAAGAACGTGACCATAATGTCCTGATGGCGAAGAGAAAACAGCTGTTTTTAGGATTATCTGGCTAGTTTCTCTTCGCCGTTTGGACATAACCATGAGAGGGCTAATAAGGTCCTTTCGGATAAGAACGTGCCCATAATGTCCTTATGGCAAAAAGAAAATAGCTGTTTTTAGGATTATCTGGCTAGTTTCTTTTAGCCGTAAGGACATAACCATGAGAGGGCTAATAAGGTCCTTTCTGATAAGAACGTGACCATAATGTCCTTATGGCGAAGAGAAAATAGCTGTTTTTAGCATTATCTGGCTAGTTTCTCTTCGCCGTAAGGACATAACCATGAGAGGGCTAATAAGGTCCTTTCGAATAAGAACGTGACCATAATGTCCTTATGGTGAAGAGAAAATAGCTGGTTTTAGCATTATCTGGCTAGTTTCTCTTCGCCGTAAGGACATAACCATGAGAGGGCTAATAAGGTCCTTTCGGATAAGAACGTGACCATAATGTCCTTATGGCGGAGAGAAAATAACTGTTTTTAGGATTATCTGGCTAATTTCTTTTCGCCGTAAGGACATAACCATGAGAGGGCTAATAAGGTCCTTTCTGATAAGAACGTGACCATAATGTCTTTATGGCGAAGAGAAAATAGCTGTTTTTAGCATTATCTGGCTAGTTTCTCTTCGCCGTAAGGACATAACCATGAGAGGGCTAATAAGGTCCTTTCGAATAAGAATGTGACCATAATGTCATTATGGTGAAGAGAAAATAGCTGGTTTTAGCATTATCTGGCTAGTTTCTCTTCGCCGTAAGGACATAACCATGAGAGGGCTAATAAGGTCCTTTCGGATAAGAACGTGACCATAATGTCCTTATGGCGGAGAGAAAATAACTGTTTTTAGGATTATCTGGCTAGTTTCTTTTCGCCGTAAGGACATAACCATGAGAGGGCTAATAAGGTCCTTTCTGATAAGAACGTCACCATAATGTATTTATGGCGAAGAGAAAATAGCTGTTTTTAGCATTATCTGGCTAGTTTCTCTTCGCCGTAAGGACATAACCATGAGAGGGCTAATAAGGTCCTTTCGGATAAGAACCTGACCATAATGTCCTTATGGCGGAGAGAAAATAACTGTTTTTAGGATTATCTAGCTAGTTTCTCTTCGCCGTAAGGACATGACCATCAGAGGACTAAGAAATTCCTTTCTGATAAGGACCTGACCGCAATGTCCTTATGGTGAAGAGAAAATAGCTGTTTTTAGGATTATCTGGCTAGTTTCTCTTCGACGTAAGGACATAACCATGAGAGGGCTAATAAGGTCCTTTCGGATAAGAACGTGGCCATAATGTCCTTATGGCGAAGAGAAAATAGCTGTTTTTAGGATTATCTGGCTAGTTTCTCTTCGCCGTAAGGACATGACCATCAGAGGGCTAATAAGGTCCTTTCGGATAAGAACGTGACCATAATGTCCCGATGGCGAAGAGAAAATAGCTGTTTTTAGGATTATCTGGCTAGTTTCTCTTCACCGTAAGAACATAACCATGAGAGGGCTAATAAGGTCCTTTCGGATAAGAACGTGACCTTAATGTCCTTATGGTGTAGAGAAAATAGCTGTTTTTAGGATTATCTGGCTAGTTTCTCTTCGCCGTAAAGACATAACCATGAGAGGGCTAATAAGGTCCTTTCGGATAAGAACGTGACCATAATGTCCTTATGGCGAAGAGAAAATAGCTGTTTTTAGGATTATCTGGCTAGTTTCTCTTCGCCGTAAGGACATGACCATAAGAGGACTAAGAAATTCCTTTCTGATAAGGAACTGACCGCAATGTCCTTATGGTGAAGAGAAAATAGCTGTTTTTAGGATTATCTGGCTAGTTTCTCTTCGCCATAAGGTCATAACCATGAGAGGGCTAATAAGGTCCTTTCGGATAAGAACGTGACCATAATGTCCTTATGGCGAAGAGAAAATAGCTGTTTTTAGCATTATCTGGCTAGTTTCTCTTCACCGTAAGGACATAACCATGAGAGGGCTAATAAGGTCCTTTCGGATAAGAACGTGACCATAATTTCCCGATGGTGAAGAGAAAATAGCTGTTTTTAGGATTATCTGGCTAGTTTCTCTTCGCCGTAAGGACATAACCATGAGAGGGCTAATAAAGGTCCTTTCGGATAAGAACGTGACCATAATGTCCTTATGGCGAAGAGAAAATAGCTGTTTTTAGCATTATCTGGCTAGTTTCTCTTCACCGTAAGGACATAGCCATGAGAGGGCTAATAAGGTCCTTTCGGATAAGAACGTGACCATAATGTCCCAATGGTGAAGAGAAAATAGCTGTTTTTAGGATTATCTGGCTAGTTTCTCTTCGCCGTAAGGACATAACCATGAGAGGGCTAATAAGGTCCTTTCGGATAAGAACGAGACCATAATGTCCTTATGGTGAAGAGAAAATAGCTGTTTTTAGGATTATCTGGCTAGTTTCTCTTCGCCGTAAGGACATAACCACCATGAGAGGGCTAATAAGGTCCTTTCGGATAAGAACGTGACCATAATGTCCTTATGGCGAAGAGAAAATAGCTGTTTTTAGGATTATCTGGCTAGTTTCTCTTCACCGTAAGGACACAACCATCAGAGGACTAAGAAATTCCTTTCTGATAAGGACCTGACCGCAATGTCCTTATGGTGAAGAGAAAATAGCTGTTTTTAGGATTATCTGGCTAGTTTCTCTTCGCCGTAATGACATAACCATGAGAGGGCTAATAAGGTCCTTTCGGATAAGAACGTGACCATAATGTCCTTATGGTGAAGAGAAAATAGCTGGTTTTAGGATTATCTGGCTAGTTTCTCTTCGCCGTAAGGACATAACCATGAGAGGGCTAATAAGGTCCTTTCGGATAAGAACGTGACCATAATGTCCTTATGGTGAAGAGAAAATAGCTGTTCTTAGGATTATCTGGCTAGTTTCTCTTCGCCGTTTGGAAATAACCATGAGAGGGCTAATAAGGTCCTTTCGGATAAGAACGTGACCATAATGTCCTGATGGCGAAGAGAAAATAGCTGTTTTTAGGATTATCTGGCTAGTTTCTCTTCGCCGTTTGGACATAACCATGAGAGGGCTAATAAGGTCCTTTCGGATAAGAACGTGCCCATAATGTCCTTATGGCAAAGAGAAAATAGCTGTTTTTAGCATTATCTGGCTAGTTTCTCTTCGCCGTAAGGACATAACCATGAGAGGGCTAATAACGTCCTTTCGAATAAGAACGTGACCATAATGTCCTTATGGTGAAGAGAAAATAGCTGGTTTTAGCATTATCTGGCTAGTTTCTCTTCGCCATAAGGACATAACCATGAGAGGGCTAATAAGGTCCTTTCGGATAAGAACGTGACCATAATGTCCTTATGGCGGAGAGAAAATAACTGTTTTTAGGATTATCTGGCTAGTTTCTTTTCGCCGTAAGGACATAACCATGAGAGGGCTAATAAGGTCCTTTCTGATAAGAACGTGACCATAATATCTTTATGGCGAAGAGAAAATAGCTGTTTTTAGCATTATCTGGCTAGTTTCTCTTCGCCGTAAGGACATAACCATGAGAGGGCTAATAAGGTCCTTTCGAATAAGAATGTGACCATAATGTCCTTATGGTGAAGAGAAAATAGCTGGTTTTAGCATTATCTGGCTAGTTTCTCTTCGCCGTAAGGACATAACCATGAGAGGGCTAATAAGGTCCTTTCGGATAAGAACGTGACCATAATGTCCTTATGGCGGAGAGAAAATAACTGTTTTTAGGATTATCTAGCTAGTTTCTCTTCGCCGTAAGGACATGACCATCAGAGGACTAAGAAATTCCTTTCTGATAAGGACCTGACCGCAATGTCCTTATGGTGAAGAGAAAATAGCTGTTTTTAGGATTATCTGGCTAGTTTCTCTTCGACGTAAGGACATAACCATGAGAGGGATAATAAGGTCCTTTCGGATAAGAACGTGACCATAATGTCCTTATGGCGAAGAGAAAATAGCTGTTTTTAGGATTATCTGGCTAGTTTCTCTTCGCCGTAAGGACATGACCATCAGAGGGCTAATACGGTCCTTTCGGATAAGAACGTGACCATAATGTCCCGATGGCGAAGAGAAAATAGCTGTTTTTAGGATTATCTGGCTAGTTTCTCTTCACCGTAAGAACATAACCATGAGAGGGCTAATAAGGTCCTTTCGGATAAGAACGTGACCTTAATGTCCTTATGGTGTAGAGAAAATAGCTGTTTTTAGGATTATCTGGCTAGTTTCTCTTCGCCGTAAAGACATAACCATGAGAGGGCTAATAAGGTCCTTTCGGATAAGAACGTGACCATAATGTCCTTATGGCGAAGAGAAAATAGCTGTTTTTAGGATTATCTGGCTAGTTTCTCTTCACCGTAAGGACATAACCATGTGAGGACTAAGAAATTCTTTTCTGATAAGGACCTGACCGCAATGTCCTTATGGCGAAGAGAAAATAGCTGTTTTTAGCATTATCTGGCTAGTTTCTCTTCGCCGTAATGACATAACCATGAGAGGGCTAATAAGGTCCTTTCGGATAAGAACGTGACCATAATGTCCTTATGGTGAAGAGAAAATAGCTGGTTTTAGGATTATCTGGCTAGTTTCTCTTCGCCGTAAGGACATAACCATGAGAGGGCTAATAAGGTCCTTTCGGATAAGAACGTGACCATAATGTCCTTATGGTGAAGAGAAAATAGCTGTTCTTAGGATTATCTGGCTAGTTTCTCTTCGCCGTTTGGAAATAACCATGAGAGGGCTAATAAGGTCCTTTCGGATAAGAACGTGACCATAATGTCCTGATGGCGAAGAGAAAATAGCTGTTTTTAGGATTATCTGGCTAGTTTCTCTTCGCCGTTTGGACATAACCATGAGAGGGCTAATAAGGTCCTTTCGGATAAGAACGTGCCCATAATGTCCTTATGGCAAAGAGAAAATAGCTGTTTTTAGCATTATCTGGCTAGTTTCTCTTCGCCGTAAGGACATAACCATGAGAGGGCTAATAACGTCCTTTCGAATAAGAACGTGACCATAATGTCCTTATGGTGAAGAGAAAATAGCTGGTTTTAGCATTATCTGGCTAGTTTCTCTTCGCCATAAGGACATAACCATGAGAGGGCTAATAAGGTCCTTTCGGATAAGAACGTGACCATAATGTCCTTATGGCGGAGAGAAAATAACTGTTTTTAGGATTATCTGGCTAGTTTCTTTTCGCCGTAAGGACATAACCATGAGAGGGCTAATAAGGTCCTTTCTGATAAGAACGTGACCATAATGTCTTTATGGCGAAGAGAAAATAGCTGTTTTTAGCATTATCTGGCTAGTTTCTCTTCGCCGTAAGGACATAACCATGAGAGGGCTAATAAGGTCCTTTCGAATAAGAATGTGACCATAATGTCCTTATGGTGAAGAGAAAATAGCTGGTTTTAGCATTATCTGGCTAGTTTCTCTTCGCCGTAAGGACATAACCATGAGAGGGCTAATAAGGTCCTTTCGGATAAGAACGTGACCATAATGTCCTTATGGCGGAGAGAAAATAACTGTTTTTAGGATTATCTAGCTAGTTTCTCTTCGCCGTAAGGACATGACCATCAGAGGACTAAGAAATTCCTTTCTGATAAGGACCTGACCGCAATGTCCTTATGGTGAAGAGAAAATAGCTGTTTTTAGGATTATCTGGCTAGTTTCTCTTCGACGTAAGGACATAACCATGAGAGGGATAATAAGGTCCTTTCGGATAAGAACGTGACCATAATGTCCTTATGGCGAAGAGAAAATAGCTGTTTTTAGGATTATCTGGCTAGTTTCTCTTCGCCGTAAGGACATGACCATCAGAGGGCTAATACGGTCCTTTCGGATAAGAACGTGACCATAATGTCCCGATGGCGAAGAGAAAATAGCTGTTTTTAGGATTATCTGGCTAGTTTCTCTTCACCGTAAGAACATAACCATGAGAGGGCTAATAAGGTCCTTTCGGATAAGAACGTTACCTTAATGTCCTTATGGTGTAGAGAAAATAGCTGTTTTTAGGATTATCTGGCTAGTTTCTCTTCGCCGTAAGGACATAACCATGAGAGGGCTAATAAGGTCCTTTCGGATAAGAACGTGACCATAATGTCCTTTTGGCGAAGAGAAAATAGCTGTTTTTAGGATTATCTGGCTAGTTTCTCTTCGCCGTAAGGACATGACCATAAGAGGACTAAGAAATTCCTTTCTGATAAGGAACTGACCGCAATGTCCTTATGGTGAAGAGAAAATAGCTGGATTTAGGATTATCTGGCTAGTTTATCTTCGCCGTAAGGATATAACCATGAGATGGGGCTAATAAGGTCCTTTCGGATAAGAACGTGACCATAATGTCCCGATGGCAAAGAGAAAATAGCTGTTTTTAGGATTATCTGGCTAGTTTATCTTCGCCGTAAGGACATAACCATGAGAGGGCTAATAAGGTCCTTTCGGATAAGAACGTGACCATAATGTCCTTATGGCGAAGAGAAAATAGCTGTTTTTAGCCTTATCTGGCTAGTTTCTCTTCGCCGTAAGGACATAACCATGAGAGGGATAAAAAGGTCCTTTCGGATAAGAACGTGACCATAATGTCCTTATGGCGAAGAGAAAATAGCTGTTTTTAGCCTTATCTGGCTAGTTTCTCTTCGCCGTAAGGACATAACCATGAGAGGGCTAATAAGGTCCTTTCGGATAAGAACGTGACCATAATGTCCTTATGGTGAAGAGAAAATAGCTGTTTTTAGCATTATCTGGCTAGTTTTTCTTCACCGTAAGGACATAACCATGTGAGGACTAAGAAATTCCTTTCTGATAAGGACCTGACCGCAATGTCCGTATGACGAAGAGAAAATAGTTGTTTTTAGCATTATCTGGCTAGTTTCTCTTCGCCGTAAGGACATAACCATGTGAGGACTAAGAAATTCCTTTCTGATAAGGACCTGACCGCAATGTCCTTATGGCGAAGAGAAAATAGCTGTTTTTAGCATTATCTGGCTAGTTTCTCTTCGCCGTAATGACATAACCATGAGAGGGCTTATAAGGTCCTTTCGGATAAGAACGTGACCATAATGTCCTTATGGTGAAGAGAAAATAGCTGGTTTTAGGATTATCTGGCTAGTTTCTCTTCGCCGTAAGGACATAACCATGAGAGGGCTAATAAGGTCCTTTCGGATAAGAACGTGACCATAATGTCCTTATGGTGAAGAGAAAATAGCTGTTTTTAGGATTATCTGGCTAGTTTCTCTTCGCCGTTTGGACATAACCATGAGAGGGGTAATAAGGTCCTTTCGGATAAGAACGTGACCGTAATGTCCTGATGGCGAAGAGAAAATAGCTGTTTTTAGGATTATCTGGCTAGTTTCTCTTCGCCGTTTGGACATAACCATGAGAGGGCTGATAAGGTCCTTTCGGATAAGAACGTGCCCATAATGTCCTTATGGCAAAAAGAAAATAGCTGTTTTTAGGATTATCTGGCTAGTTTCTTTTAGCCGTAAGGACATAACCATGAGAGGGCTAATAAGGTCCTTTCTGATAAGAACGTGACCATAATGTCCTTATGGCGAAGAGAAAATAGCTGTTTTTAGCATTATCTGGCTAGTTTCTCTTCGCCGTAAGGACATAACCATGAGAGGGCTAATAAGGTCCTTTCGAATAAGAACGTGACCATAATGTCCTTATGGTGAAGAGAAAATAGCTGGTTTTAGCATTATCTGGCTAGTTTCTCTTCGCCGTAAGGACATAACCATGAGAGGGCTAATAAGGTCCTTTCGGATAAGAACGTGACCATAATGTCCTTATGGCGGAGAGAAAATAACTGTTTTTAGGATTATCTGGCTAGTTTCTCTTCGCCGTAAGGACATAACCATGAGAGGGCTAATAAGGTCCTTTCGGATAAGAACGTGACCATAATGTCCTTATGGTGAAGAGAAAATAGCTGTTTTTAGGATTATCTGGCTAGTTTCTCTTCGCCGTTTGGACATAACCATGAGAGGGCTAATAAGGTCCTTTCGGATAAGAACGTGACCATAATGTCCTGATGGCGAAGAGAAAATAGCTGTTTTTAGGATTATCTGGCTAGTTTCTCTTCGCCGTTTGGACATAACCATGAGAGGGCTAATAAGGTCCTTTCGGATAAGAACGTGCCCATAATGTCCTTATGGCAAAAAGAAAATAGCTGTTTTTAGGATTATCTGGCTAATTTCTTTTAGCCGTAAGGACATAACCATGAGAGGGCTAATAACGTCCTTTCTGATAAGAACGTGACCATAATGTCCTTATGGCGAAGAGAAAATAGCTGTTTTTAGCATTATCTGGCTAGTTTATCTTCGCCGTAAGGACTGTCAAAGTCAGAAAAATATCTCTATGCACAATACCATATTTGCACCTCACACAGGTCCGTGCTGCGCATGCGTACGCTCTCCCGTACGTGCGCATGCTCACAGTCGCGGGCACCCGCAGGCGCACGGTATGCGTATTTACGGTAGAGTTTATGTGATCGTAGCGTGCGACTCAATCATTACATATTTTCACTATATAATGTATTTTGTAGATCATGGTCCCTTTGATAGATTCTGAAAGTTTAGTTAACATAGCATGTTCCTGAACAGAGAGATCCCTCTTTGTATTGTACGAAGGGTCTAACAGGGGTCATACAGTGGTGTTTGGTACCCATCGGAAGAGTATTTAAATAGCAATATTCCGGTGTTGGTTTGGAGTGGATTAATCGCTCGTGCGAATAGTTATGGACATAAGAAGTTTATGTCCATTTACTATTATTTGTTCTTATTTAGTCATGCGGCGGGAAACCCAGTATCCCGCCCACCTGAACAGTTGGAAGCAGTCACAGCCCACCTGTATGAATCAACCTATGACCTTTTGTTATAATGCGAAGCCGAATTCCTGTGTCCAATGAACAATGAGATTGTAGGGACCATTGGATTGTATTGTGTGTGGGGCATAAATAGGCAGGCCGACCATATCCAGTTCACTCTCTTCAACGGTTCTCATTGCTGAAAATCGGGAGCTGGATGTCCAGAGGCGCATGCGATCGTTTCCTTTGTGCGTAAGTTTTTCTCCGCAACTATATTGATCTTCTTGTTATTGTGGGCCAATTTCTCTCTCTCTCTCTCTTCTCCTCTTTCTCTCTTATTTTCCCTTAAATAGTAATTGTATTGTATTTCCTGTGTAGTTATCTGGTTAGGTAGTCTATGTTATATTGTAGTGTATGATTTGTATTTGTATTAATTCTTTTGCAAGTATATCATTCATAATATATATATATTAGGCGTTGGACCCTAAGCCCAGGTATCTGTGTATTTCTTATAGTGTTAAGTATTCTCAGAGCGTCGGTGACGCTCATACAGCTTTTGAGTTAATAAGGTTATACTGTGTTGCATCTACACCCTATCTCTACACTAAGGTTTTACTGCACAATACACTGTTTATGGTTTAGATACAAAGGTTTAACATTGTGAGCATCAGCGCCGCTGGTGATCTCCTCGTGGTCCCGAGCGTCCGCTACGCTATAGCGAATCATTAAGTTAGTCAGCAGCCAATAGCGTGCCTGCCTGTGATCTCTTGGCCGTGAGCGAACGTAACGCTTGAGCGTCTCGACTACGGCTAAGCGATTGTTACGCAACGTGCGTACCCTTACGGTACTTCATACGTAGATAGCGTACAGTGTTCTTAGACCTCATAAAGGGTATTATATAAGATAAATACTTAGCTTTATCAATTGCGGGCTCATCCTGTCCTTCACATATCTGCACTAGGTAATTTCAGCAGACATTATCCAGCAGCAAAGGGCGGGAGATCATATTCCTCGTAGTGCTGTTTGGATAAGCGTCTGCTTCTCTTAGTAAAGGGTGCTGAAGGAATCCGGGAACCGGAGGTAAGAACAACACGCTAGTCACTTTTAAAACTGTTTATTTTTCTGTCTTGCGTACACACGCACGCACACATATATATCTGCATTTCTTTTTTTTTTCATTTGTGTATTGTTGAATTCTCTTGGATTAACTAAATTAACCATCTTGTTGCTGTTTGGGTTGTTAGGTAAAAGAATGAATTGAAAATGGATTTGTAAAAATCAATTATTATTTATTCAAAGGGCCACGCCCGTATACAGGGGAGAGGTAGCATTCTCTCGTCCTGTGTCAAATCATTTAACAACAACATACACGTATCAACAATGAGTTTTATATAATACACAGTTACGCCCCTTTTGTATATTCCTCCCATATGATTTCATACCGTAGGAATACAATGTTAGGCAATAGAGTTATGCAATATTGGGACAATTGTCAAGAATACTAAAAAGATACTCGTGAGCTTCAACTGTGTCCATATTAGGAATTACATCTGTACTCTATGAGCTTTTAGAAAGTGCGTAGTTGGAAACAATACTCAGCCAACAAAGTTGTTTTTCTCTCAGGGTGTGTATAAAGTTCAAGATGAATTTGCTATATCATCTAGCTAGAATCAAAATGGATTCTGTTATGCTTTCATATTATACTAGTGAATATGAGAACCCTTTGCTTATTGGATGTATACATAATATACGTACTATCCCGTAGTACATATATATAACTGTTAGGCCTTCAGCAGGTTGCCTCAGTCCCAGTATTCGACAGCTCCACCCTTTGATCAGGGACATTATTCATGTGCCCTGTCATCTCAGGAGAATTTCTGGGAACGTATAGTTAGCTAATAATCACTTCATGTAGTATTGCTATTCTGCGTTTGACAGTAGCCTTCTAAATACAACATAGGCCGCACCTGTATGAGGTGAACATCAAATGAATGGCTATAATTACATCGGGGTCACCAAAGAATAAACCTCATTACAGAATACATCATCACATACAATCACCTACAATATACTTAAAAAACATTTTCCTAATCCTGAAAATTGAATACTAGGATTTAAACATTTATCTTTTCCAGTCCATATCATAATGCTTTGGTTAAAGTTCTTTTTTTATCATGGGCCTCTTTTATATACTTGGCAATACACGTATTAGGATCCGTAATGTCTTTGGTCAAATAAGCACAGCAGTGAGCTCAAAGTGCTGTTTCTGGAAATCAACAATATCCTTCAATTTGTGGTATTAAAAAAAACTGTAGAACAATATGGTATTGTTATAGTTCATGTCCAATGTCCTGGAATCATCACAAATGTCCACAGTTTTGGAATATCCTATCATAAAGATCAATCATGTTATCAATAATTTAATTGAAATAAAACGTCAACTCCCAGTTGATTAATCACACGACTTCATTAGCCATAGGAGAACTTATTAGCCACCTTTACCACTTCGAGGTTTTATTGATACTCTGGTGGCAGGAACATGTTTCCTGATTACTGAGTCAATTACTCTTTTTAGGAATAGTTCATCTTGCAAGAAAACTTTTCTCAAGTTATTATGTGTTTTTGTATAAAATTGCTAAATTAATCTTCTTAAATAACAAACATTTTTAGAATTAATAGGTAAACAATTATATATCATATCCTAAGGACATGGTGACAACTACCATTCCCCGTTATGTATGATATCTTTTTTTAACCTTTGAATCTACTCCTAGTAAAATACATATTACTAAATTATAAACTTTAATGAACATCATATGTAACCATTACTATATATATACCTAACTCATTATATTTAGCACATCTAGAAACCTTAGGTTAGTATATTGTAACAATCCTTTCACATTCCCTTAAATTAACCTTTTCTATCTACATAAGATCATTTTTTTTTTTTCCGTATTATTGACCTATTTTATTTTCACTAACTGAAATACACCCGATATGTGTAGCTAATATTATCACCAGTGGTTATTTTTTTGAGATACTGTTGTATCTATACACATGTACCGTGTTTCACTATTATCACGAGTCACGACTCTATAAAGTTTTGGTAATCACATCAAATGTAAATTGCATAGAGAACTTTGGCCTGCTATTATAGTCTTAAATAATGATTAGCAATACAATTTATATAGCTGCAGTACTTAAAATCTTTCCAACAATTAATGGTATTGCTGGACTGGATACTCCTCAGAATAATATCCTAAATTATTTAAATTATCCATGCATTAATCTATACATCTGTCTTCAAGTGGAGTATAATACTCACAACCACGTTTTTCAAAGTGTGTGTTCGTTACACCAGTCATAAATCCCTCTGGATTTCCTGCTTAGAAAAGAAAAGAGGAAGGAAGGGTCTTATTGAAATAATTTCCATCCACAATAATGGATGAGTACTCATACCTACACCACACGTTTGCTCGCTCTCTCTTCAAAGAAAAATAAATAAATTAAGTCCTAATGCTGTTATAAATAACGTCGCTCCCGTATACTTTCAGAAAAGTTAAAAGTTCTGTAGGATATTAGCTTATAAGCACATAGTCTATTATCAATGATCATAATCATCTCTATCTTGATTGAAGGGTTCATTCAAATACAACTCTGTGGTAGTAACAGTAGTAACAGTCTCTGTATTGTATCTCCATACAATAGTTTTTTTTTTTTTTAGCTTTAGGTTCCTTTAAGCTCTGGTCTCTGACCTTTTTATTTTATTGCAAGCTCATGGATCTAGGTGTCCTTCTTCTGCAGCCTTTGCAACGGCTGTATCAGAGTCAGCGGTACTTGCCCAGGACCATCCTATGCGATCTGTAATGGAACCAAAACATAAGCAACTTCTCACCATAACACCGTCTTCACTCTCTTTAGTGATTGTCCTGTGCTGGACTGTGTGTTTTCGTGTTGGTTAAATATCTTTTCAAGGTTCTTGCAGCTTTTGATATTTTTGTAACTGTTTAAATAATTTGTGTGACACATTTGAATCGTCAAATCATTTTGTAGTTTTGAATCAGTCTCTGGATAATATATTTTTGCTGGATAACATATTTTTGCTGGATTCCAAAAAGAATAACAACAAATGATATAGAAGAGAGACAAAGCAGAGGCTTAGGTGTAATTTTACCACTATTGAACCAACGATTGGACCATGCCATGATTCAAATTCTGCCTTTCCTGTCTCTTTTGTAGATTAATAATGCTTAATTCTTTAAACTTTCCTTGTCACATTATGACTTTTTATTCTTAACATTACACATATTAAACACAAAATATTTTTCAAACTCCTATAAACTCTTTCTATCAGTAAAGAAACTTTACTGTCTTTTGAAACAATAGCTCACACCTCTGGCCTTATTATTCATTTCTTAAATAACCCCTTAACACCTGTTACACATACTATAGTTCCTTTTTTTTGCATTAAACTATGTTGTATTAAAACAATGTTGTTTTTAGTCAACCCAACCATCTGCAGTAAACATGCTATAGCTTTCTTTATCACCATCACGATCCCTCTTATTATCACATAATTTGTTATTTTGGTCCCATGCCAAAACACAATGTACACTTCTTCATTAAACTTCATCCCACTATAGAAAGCTTGTGAATCTATTTCATGTTAATTACCATTTAGATTTGCATAACTCATGACATTTCCCCTTAATGAAAATTGGCAACAACACTTTATTATTAATAATACTAATTCACCATCCCATTATCCCCTATGGATGCTCAAGAAATTATTTTTTTCTCCTGTTAATCAGTTTTTTTTTATCAATTTCTTTAAATGCAATGTAAAATGCGATGTAATCATAATTGTCTTACTCATCCACATTACTCCTTATACTCCCCACTTTTGGGGGTGAGGAAGACAAGTATGCAGCTGTATCTAAGTTGTGGTGGATCCTGTGAATCATTAGCAGGAAACACTCTGAGCTGGGCATCACTGTGCCACCAGAGGAAACCCTACCAGGATAGGTTTTTGGACAGGGGAATCGGGTGACGAGGGTTAGTGAAGCTATATTATATCTAAGTTGTATACTGTCAGAGGTAAAATGTACACATCATATAAAATCTACTGCTTAACCTTAGTATTAAACCTATATACTCAGTATTAAACATATTTGTTCTTGCTTATGCATAAGTGGATGGTTTGGCTCTGACTGTGTATCTATAATGTTTTATTTATGATAAAGTGTAATATTGTATTACCTTCTATAATTTCTTTGGTTATGAACTTGAATGTATGCATATAGCATTTCCAAAAAAAAATTACTGTATCTAGAGATTTATCATCTGGTCATACATATCTATCTATCAATAAATGTATACCAAGGCTCCACCCTCTAAGGGTTTTAACTATCTTTGGCCTAGCGCCAAATAATGATCTAGGTAGTTAACTATGTCAGCACACCGTTGACTTTTGTTTTGCGACACCTTGTGGTCTTTTCTGTAAAAAAAAACACAACTGTTTAGTATCTGACACCAATACTTCAAATAATTTATAGCACAAAGGTATATCATCCACATACTGGTTACATTTCTTTACTTATTTCAACATATCATTCAGACTGGCCAGTCCACACAAACAATACGTTTTTTCATGCACACCAATTATGTGCTTCCAAGCAAACTTTTCTTGGACTGTGTCCATCCTATGGAATGTCTTGGCACATATACGTATTCACAGAAAACTTACAAACTTAACAACGCTCCTGCTCACATTTCTATCTGTATAACTATTCTATACAATCATATTCCCACACTTCCTGCTACGGAACCTGGTTTATCACTGCATATTGTGCAGTCCACTAAGAACTTTTGCAACGTATTATATCGATGCCTATACAATGAGATGGATTTTAGCAAGCATATTTTTTTACCTCACGAACCCAGGGTAAGTGATATATAGATATGCTATGCATCCAACTTAATCTGTTCCTACTTTATTCTTCCTGGAATTTTTAGAAATACCTCATCCGTGATGTAGTATATTTTACACTGTAACTTTTACATTAGGTTTCTTTCAAATAACTTTGAAGAATTGTCTAAAAGTATGTTAATACTGGAATCGTAGTGATTAATTGCTTGTCGCAATGTTTGATTTACAGCATATACATTAAAGAATACGTATTCCTTTATCTTTCCCTATGATTTTAGCTGCTGCTTCGAAAACTCTTTTTTCCCGTCTAGCCCATCAGAGAGAGGGCGTTGTCTTCTTGACTGTCTGCCAGATGCAAATCTGTTAGCTTTAACACTGTTAGCGCATCTCTAGCCCATATTTTTTGCTGGGATTTTTATTTTTATTTTATTTTTTCTGATTACAGTTATGCTGTAGAAAGAAATTGGCAGCATTTTCTACAGGTTATCTGGTAAAGATATTAATTTTTATATTAAAACGGGAGTAGATAGTTTGTATAACAAACATTTCTAGAGTATTGCTTATGCAGAGGTTCCCAAACTGTGTGCCGTAGCTACCTGGGGTGCCTCAGACACTTGCAGGGGTGCCCTGGGTTGGTGGTCCATGACCAATTTAAATTATCCAGTGCTGGTGGCTGCCAGTCATAAAATATGTGGCCAAACAGAAGCAAATTTTGTCCCTCACCACACAACTGACTTTAAGGATGACCTATAAACGCCATCTACTTAATGTAATATCTATTTTTACATTTCTCAATAATACATTTTTTCCTAGGGGTGTCGTGAAAAAAATTCTGATATTCTAGGGCCACATGATTAAGAAAAAATTTTGGAAACCCCTGACTTATGCTTATTATGATCTATTTTATTAGATGAAAAAAATCAAAGCTCACTGAACACTTTTTTTTTTCTTTACTGCGTCATGGCTTACACTGCTGCTGGAAAGGAGGGGGCACGTTTCTGCGCTAGCCCCCTAGCTCTCTGTGCTTTTACACAGCATTGGAAACTGAAGGGGTTTTCTTTTCTTTTCTTTTTTTCTTTTCTGCTGGAAGACCTTCTTACAATATATTGCATTAAAGAATATTTGCGTATTAAACAATACCATATGGAAACTTCACTTCATAGTTAGATAGTAACATTAGATAAACACATATTTTTAACTACAGATCTACCAAAAGCCATTTGAACACGGACATCAACTTTTGTTTCCTCCGTTCACAAATATATATATATATATATATTTATATATATATAAACTTTATTTCAAAACTTGTAACCATGCCAATCACAGACAGAAGGTTTCCATTAGACACAGATCTGAGAATATACTTAACTGAACATTATGTTCCACACACAAAAAACTGTAACACAAAAAATTAAATACAGTTTGCAAACTTCAATTACCTGCAGATTTCAACAGTTTTGCCGATTTCAAAATATGCTTAGTATTGGTTGATCAGGCCAATATTATACAGCATGATTGAAATGCAAAACATAGACTGTACCCTTTGTCACAGTACTATACAAAATTAGTGCTTCTATGGAATATTTCTTTCATACATGATATGCACACTTAGAGTTAATCCTCCCTGCCCTTCCCTGCAATTTTTCACACACGCGACACGTCTGTCAACTGGGAAGCTGCAGTAGATCCTCTTATCACAACTACAATCACAAAGCAACATGCTTAGGTTATGCTTGCTTAAAACAACCAGCAGCTCTTAGCAGCTCAGTATTGCAATATATAGTTACACTCAAATACATATAATCCCTATAACCTCGGGTTGTTCACTCTATTTATTTAAAATACTCTTCATACACGTATGTAGCTGACTAACAAGGGGGAGGTGGTCTATGTGCTTTTTACTTTATTTTGGCTTTTGGTCCAAAGCACTTATTCACGCAATCATTCATAGAGTGAAAAACACAGGTCACTGTTTCTTTGCTCAAATCTTTGAATTAATTTTGGTATTTTTATTTACATGCAACAGCATCTGTCAATCATCATTTTCGAGTTACTTGGTCCTTCAACCGATTTGGACATAATTTTGGTATTAATTTTACAAACAAGCAACAACAAACAGGTCCCTGAGTTATTTTACTAGTTTTTTGTCAATCTCTCCACTAATTCTCATATTATAAAAAATACAGTCACACAGACAGCTGGCAGGTATAGAAACAGCATGTACTGGAATACAGCACATACCATGGTATTCTATACTTACCAGTGCTGTAATGATTTGGGATGTTCCTTCCATCATCAGCTGCTGGCTGGCTGGCACACCCCTTTGATAATTTAATGAAGAGATCGAGATCTATAGTTTTAAGGACATAGCCCCCATCTGTTGAATTCTCTTGGATTAACTAAATTAACCATCTTGTTGCTGTTTGGGTTGTTAGGTAAAAGAATGAATTGAAAATGGATTTATAAAAATCAATTATTATTTATACAAAGGGCCACGCCCGTATACAGGGGAGAGGTAGCATTCTCTTGTCCTGTGTCAAATCATTTAACAACATACACGTATCAACAATGAGTTTTATATAATACACAGTTACGCCCCTTTTGTATATTCCTCCCATATGATTTCATACCTCAGGAATACAATGTTAGGCAATAGAGTTATGCAATATTGGGACAATTGTCAAGAATACTAAAAAGATACTCGTGAGCTTCAACTGTGTCCATATTAGGAATTACATCTGTACTCTATGAGCTTTTAGAAAGTGCGTAGTTGGAAACAATACTCAGCCAACAAAGTTGTTTTTCTCTCAGGGTGTGTATAAAGTTCAAGATGAATTTGCTATATCATCTAGCTAGAATCAAAATGGATTCTGTTATGCTTTCATATTATACTAGTGAATATGAGAACCCTTTGCTTATTGGATGTATACATAATATACGTACTATCCCGTAGTACATATATATAACTGTTAGGCCTTCAGCAGGTTGCCTCAGTCCCAGTATTCGACAGTATTTTCGTATATCACTCTCCTGTTTGCCAGTTTTATAGTTGATAAACGTGCTAAGAGAGATTTGCCGCTATTTCATAGTTTAAGAGTAAAGGTAATATAGTTAAAGTATAGACAAACACACAGCTGTGCCTGAGAGACAAGGCGAAGTCAGTGTGGTGCGCGGTAGATGATAAAGGATCATCTACATTGATAAACGTATAAATTGTGTTACGGTGGATCTTTGCTTTGCGTACACGTGTCTCTAACAAAGGACTGAGACTTGCGTACGCAACCCAAGGGCCGACGCACGCAGCGTATATTACGCAACGGAGCGTACGGGTACGCCCACGTAACTCAAATCACAAGTGTTAATTTTTTTCCAACGCGGTAAATAAGGCAAGGCGATAAATCGCGCAAATCTATTTTAACATTCGAAATTTAAATTAACAGATCCTTCTCCTAATTTGTAACACATCTGGTCTAAAGAGAAATTTCTGCGCAGAAATAGAAATAGAAACAAAAGTGTATATGTGGTGAGTGAGTGTTTGTTTTTACAATTTTTGAGGTTGAACCACAAGAAAAGTCGAGTTCTCGTGAGGTACATGCGTGTAAGTGACGTACATGGTGGCCAGGGAGGCATCCCTGGTTAAAACATACAATTTGAGCATTAGAGTGTAGCAGACCAGGAGGTCATACTGTAACAGACCAGGAGGTCATAACAGACCAGCAGGTTTAGGTACAGCAGACAAGGAAGTCCGCTATACAGTCCACAGGCACAACACCAAGAAAGGGTTGGTGCAACACCCATATAGGCCATACAAGCTCTGGCTGAAGGAATTCGCAGCCGTAATTTTCGATTCCACTGGTCGCTCCGTACATAAGATTAGTTGCTTATGTGCTGAACGATTGTACCGCACGTAATTGTGTGCATTAGTAAACCTGACCGGTACTATTTGTGTACGGAGGTCATAAACGCTATTTGTACATTCTAACGTGATTTGTGTAATTTTTTTTATTTTAAGGGAGGTTCGCTGCTCACTCAGGAACTATCCAACAACCAATAGTTACTGGAAAGAGTAAGTGTTCTTCGGATCACCCTCGCAGGTTCCAGTAAATAGAGGTTCAGGTCGCAGGGGCCCTGGGTCGAGTACGCCAGCACTATATCAGTGTGATCAGGTCGTATTGGTCGGCGTGGGCGAGTGAGTGGGGTACTCGGTAAACCGCCACCGTCAGCCTATTTTGAACATTTTGGTTTGCGTAAGGGTTGGCTGAATAAAGCAACACCTTCGAACTATGGGGGCCACTTGTTCAGGTAGGGGGCGATCAACCTCGGTTTGGGTTGATTCAGTGAACCGACCAGTCGGGTCGGCAAGGTACGTAATGTGTGAGAAATACGGAAGTCACACAGAAGCTTTATGTGATGAATGGGAGAGAATGACGGTACATGACGGGGAGAAATTCCCAAGAGTAGGTAGCTTCAGCACAGAAGTGTTAACGAATTTAAGGAGAAGGATATGTCTCATTAAATCAGCCAAGAGACGAATCAAGCATTATGATTATTTACAGTTGTGGCAACAGGAGGGTGACATACAGAGAGGATTGGCTCAGGCGGCGGGATCTGGCTCGATCAGAAAACTGATAGCCACGGCCCCACCGCCACCATATATATCGGGAGAAAAATTGGTTGCGGAGAATGACGCATTAAGGTGTAACAAACAAACACTTAGCAACTGTGTAAATGTTAAAGATAATGTTAACCAATTAACCAATGCAAGTATTAACCCGTGCAAGTTGTACCCTGTTTTGAACTTTCCTCAGGAGTGTGATCAAGAGGACGAATCGGCAACAATTTCAGCGCTCTCTCTAGCAGCCACCATAGCAGAGACCACAGTAGGCACAGCTCCACCCCCGAGATTAGTAACAAAGGCCCCTAGCGGAGGGATAGGTGAGGTCGTATCAACGGGTAAGTACGGCACCATACACTATGCTGAAACTATTTCACCACAGCCTGTAGAATCTACACAGAATGAGGTTGTTAGAGTTAATCCTGTTAAGGTAATAGTAGTTCCAAATGGGAAAACAGACACTTCAGGAGTCACTCCTGTTAGGAACATTGCCATGTACAGCCCATTTTCCCGAATGGAATTAAGGACCATAGTGTCTGAATTCCCTGACCCTAGAAAAGACTTAGTTGCCAGCCAAAAATACATCAGAGACATAGGTAACACTGTAGAGCCCAACAATAAAGACTGGCAGATATTGCTGAGAGCATGTTTACCCTCCAATGTCGACGCAGCTCAATTTTTAGCTGACTGTGGATTAGATCAGGATGTACCTCTTACAGAAGTATACAACAAAGACAATGTAAAAAGAATAAGTTTACAGTTAAAGGAGTATTTCCCAGCCGTAGTGTCACAACTGAGGGCCTGAGCTGACGGGAGGCAGCCTCAGTTGTAGGGGCTGAGATGTACCGGAACCTGGGAGGTTGTATCAGACCCCTGGACATGTAAGTAACATGAATAATAACTGCCCGAAGGCGTGACCACGACAACTTGGATAAAAGTCAATGATGTTTATTATGACAACTCCGCAACACAGCAACAGTAAAAGAAAACGTAAAAGTCAGCAAAGAATAAATACAGTTCCTGGGTACTACAGGATGGCAGGAGCCACAGGGCACTGGTAGTGTGAGATAGTTCTTATAATCTTCTAGATGGAAAGTCCTTACCAGGCCCGACTGTAGCAATGGAGATAACCCAGGATTGTGCCAGCTGGTGTTCCAGGAAAAGCTGGGTTGCTGAAGATAAAACGGCTGCTGTGGATACTGGCTGGAACCAGACTGTTGTTAGCACGGAGTGGATACTGGCTGGAACCAGTTAAATAATAAATGAACTTGGGAGCGATGAAATATGAACTGAAATGTAGAACTTGAGAGCGGAGAAATAATAATACCGGTGGAGAGTGGTAAAGTGTAGAAAGGACACCGGCCCTTTAAGAGAAGCTGTACTCTGCTGGAAGCTGAGCTGGAAGCAGGTAATGTTGTAGCTGGAAACAGATGAATCCACAATGGATTGGAGAGTCAGGCTACACCGCAGGTGGAATGCTGGTGCGGGTCTCTATGGTGGAAGTCTTGAGACAGGAGCTGGAACCTGGAAGACAATCACAGGAGAGAGACAAACAGGAACTAGGTTTGACAACCAAAGCACTGACGTCTTCCTTGCTCAGGCACAGTGTATTTATACCTGCAGCAAGGAAGGGATTGGCTAGGCAATTATGCAGATTATCAATACTGAGAACAGATTGGTGGAAATGATCAGCTGACAGAATCCAAGATGGCTGCGCCCATGCAGACACTTGGAGGGAAGTTTGGTTTGTAATCCATGTGGTAATGAAAACAGTAATGGCGGCGCCGGCCACCGGAGACAGGAGGCGCCAGGCTGACAGATGCACATCCAACCACGCGGACACAGCGGAGGCCGCGGCTGACGTAATCGCCACTCAGACACTCTGCATGCAGAAGTTCAGGGACGGTGGCGGAGGCCGCGGGAGACGCCATGCCAGGTGTAATATGGCGTTTACTGTGACAGCGTCCCAGAGTGACAGGAGAGGATACAGGAATGTACACATCAGGATAACAGATGGGATCCGGTCCTGGAGCGCTGAGCCAGCCTTAGGAGGCATCTGATGGGTAAGAAATGGCGTCCAGATACCCGGATCGTGACAGCACCCCCCCCTTTAGGAGTGGCCCCAGGACACTTCTTTGGCTTTTGAGGAAACTTGGAATGGAATCTCCGGACCAAGGCAGGAGCATGGACATCAGAAGCATTGGTCCATGAACGTTCCTCAGGACCATAACCCTTCCAGTCAATAAGATATTGTAGTTGACCGTAACGGTGACGTGAGTCCAGGATCTTGGCCACTTCATACTCAGCGCCTCGTTGAGTTTGGACTTTCGGAGTTGGAGGAAGTGAGGAATGAGACCGATTCAAGATCAGCGGTTTCAACAGGGAAACATGGAATGTCCTGGGTATTTTTAAGAAGGGAGGCAACTGGAGTCTGTAAGCAACAGGATTGATGACTTGTTCAATCTTGAAAGGACCGATATAGCGAGGTGCAAACTTCATACTGGGAACTCTTAACCTCAAATTCTTCGTGGATAACCATACCCGATCACCCACCTTGAGAGCAGGAACTGCTCGACGCTTCTTATCCGCAAACTTCTTGTACCTGAACGATGCCTTGAGCAGAGCTGATCGTACGCTCTTCCAGATATTGGCAAACTGATGCAAGGTGATATCCACTGCGGGAACAGAAGTTGCTGGAAGCGGTTGGAACTCAGGGACTTTAGGGTGGAATCCAAAGTTAGTGAAGAATGGTGTTGAAGCAGATGAAGAATGATACTGGTTGTTATGACAGAACTCGGCCCAGGGAAGTAATTGAACCCAGTCATCTTGAGAGGAGGACACATAGATGCGGAGGAAGGCCTCCAAGTCCTGATTCACCCTCTCGGTTTGACCATTGGTCTGAGGATGGTAAGCCGTGGAAAACTTTAGCTTGACTTGGAGGACTTGACATAAACTTCGCCAGAATTTGGCTGTGAATTGAACTCCTCGATCTGAGATAATTTCTTCAGGAAGACCGTGGAGTCGGAAGATCTCTGTCACAACTGAGGGCCTGAGCTGACGGGAGGCAGCCTCAGTTGTAGGGGCTGAGATGTACCGGAACCTGGGAGGTTGTATCAGACCCCTGGACATGTAAGTAACATGAATAATAACTGCCCGAAGGCGTGACCACGACAACTTGGATAAAAGTCAATGATGTTTATTATGACAACTCCGCAACACAGCAGCAGTAAAAGAAAACGTAAAAGTCAGCAAAGAATAAATACAGTTCCTGGGTACTACAGGATGGCAGGAGCCACAGGGCACTGGTAGTGTGAGATAGTTCTTATGATCTTCTAGATGGGAAGTCCTTACCAGGCCCGACTGTAGCAATGGAGATAACCCAGGATTGTGCCAGCTGGTGTTCCAGGAAAAGCTGGGTTGCTGAAGATAAAACAGCTGCTGTGGATACTGGCTGGAACCAGACTGTTGTTGGCACGGAGTGGATACTGGCTGGAACCAGTTAAATAATAAATGAACTTGGGAGCGATGAAATAAGAACTGAAATGTAGAACTTGAGAGCGGAGAAATAATAATACCGGTGGAGAGTGGTAAAGTGTAGAAAGGACACCGGCCCTTTAAGGGAAGCTGTACTCTGCTGGAAGCTGAGCTGGAAGCAGGTAATGTTGTAGCTGGAAACAGATGAATCCACAATGGATTGGAGAGTCAGGCTACACCGCAGGTGGAATGCTGGTGCGGGTCTCTATGGTGGAAGTCTTGAGACAGGAGCTGGAACCTGGAAGACAATCACAGGAGAGAGACAAACAGGAACTAGATTTGACAACCAAAGCACTGACGCCTTCCTTGCTCAGGCACAGTGTATTTATACCTGCAGCAAGGAAGGGATTGGCTAGGCAATTATGCAGATTAACAATACTGACAACAGATTGGAGGAAATGATCAGCTGACAGAATCCAAGATGGCTGCGCCCATGCAGACACTTGGAGGGAAGTTTGGTTTGTAATCCATGTGGTAATGAAAACCGTAATGGCGGCGCCGGCCACTGGAGACAGGAGACGCCAGGCTGACAAGTGCACATCCAACCACGCGGACACAGCGGAGGCCGCGGCTGACGTAATCGCCACTCTGACACTCTGCATGCAGAAGCTCAGGGACGGCGGCGGAGGCCGCGGGAGACGCCATGCCAGATGTAATAAGGCGTTACTGTGACAGCGTCTCAGAGAGACAGGAGAGGATGCAGGAATGTGAACATTAGGATAACAGATGGGATCCGGTCCTGGAGCGCTGAGCCAGCCTTAGGAGGCATCTGATGGGTAAGAAATGGCGTCCAGATACCCGGATCGTGACAGCACCCCCCCCTTTAGGAGTGGCCCCAGGACACTTCTTTGGCTTTTGAGGAAACTTGGAATGGAATCTCCGGACCAAGGCAGGAGCATGGACATCAGAAGCATTGGTCCATGAACGTTCCTCAGGGCCGTAACCCTTCCAGTCAATAAGATACTGTAGTTGACCGTAACGGTGACGTGAGTCCAGGATCTTGGCCACTTCATACTCAACGCCTCGTTGAGTTTGGACTTTCGGAGTTGGAGGAAGTGAGGAATGAAACCGATTCAAGATCAGCGGTTTCAACAGGGAAACATGGAATGTCCTGGGTATTTTTAAGAAGGGAGGCAACTGGAGTCTGTAAGCAACAGGATTGATGACTTGTTCAATTTTGAAAGGACCGATATAGCGAGGTGCAAACTTCATACTGGGAACTCTTAACCTCAAATTCTTCGTGGATAACCATACCCGATCACCCACCTTGAGAGCAGGAACTGCTCGACGCTTCTTATCCGCAAACTTCTTGTACCTGAACGATGCCTTGAGCAGAGCTGATCGTACGCTCTTCCAGATATTGGCAAACTGATGCAAGGTGATATCCACTGCGGGAACAGAAGTTGCTGGAAGCGGTTGGAACTCAGGGACTTTAGGGTGGAATCCAAAGTTAGTGAAGAATGGTGTTGAAGCAGATGAAGAATGATACTGGTTGTTATGACAGAACTCGGCCCAGGGAAGTAATTGAACCCAGTCATCTTGAGAGGAGGACACATAGATGCGGAGGAAGGCCTCCAAGTCCTGATTCACCCTCTCGGTTTGACCATTGGTCTGAGGATGGTAAGCCGTGGAAAACTTTAGCTTGACTTGGAGGACTTGACATAAACTTCGCCAGAATTTGGCTGTGAATTGAACTCCTCGATCTGAGATAATTTCTTCAGGAAGACCGTGGAGTCGGAAGATCTCTTGTATGAATACTTGAGCCAACTTGGAAGCTGACGGAAGACCGGTGAGAGGAATGAAGTGTGCCATCTTGGTGAACCGGTCAACTACCACCCAGATGGTATTGAACTTGTTGCACATGGGTAAGTCTGTAATGAAATCCATCGACAAGTGGGTCCATGGTCGACGGGGAACGGATAGTGGAACCAGTTGCCCCGCAGGCGACTGGCGGGATACTTTATGTTGGGCACACTTTGGGCAAGATGCAATAAACTCCAAGACGTCCTTTTTCAGAGTTGGCCACCAATAGGACCTAGAGATAAACTCCAGGGTTTTTTGGATACCTGTATGTCCGGCAAAACGGGAAGCATGGGCCCAATGCATGAGCTTCTTCCTTAGCATCGGCTTCACAAAACTTTTCCCTGATGGGGGCGTAGAGTCCATCCCTACCGTGGAGAATGCCAACGGATTTATAATAGGATGCTTGTCTGAAGACTCTGACTCATTTTCTTGCTCCCATGAGCGGGAAAGGGCATCGGCCTTGCGATTCTGAGAGCCCGGACAGAACTGGAGTTTAAAGTCGAACCTGGAAAAGAAAAGTGCCCATCTGGCCTGACGAGGGTTGAGACATTGTGCGCCCTTCAGGTATAAAAGGTTCTTGTGGTCTGTAAGTATGGTGATTGAATGAGAAGCTCCCTCCAACAGAAACCTCCACTCTTCTAGAGCGAGCTTGATGGCTAGCAACTCCTGGTCGCCAATGGCATAGTTGCGCTCAGCTGGGGAGAACTTCCGGGAGAAGAAACTGCAAGGGTGTAAATGGCCATCTTTAGCCCTCTGAGATAACACCGCTCCTACTCCAACGGAGGAGGCATCCACCTCTAAGATGAAAGGAGAGTCGATGTCAGGCTGTTTCAGAACAGGCGCAGAGATGAACCTTTGTTTTAAAAGATGAAATGCTTGCATGGCTTCTTCAGACCACTTGGACGGGTTAGCACCCTTCTTAGTGAAAGCAGTAATAGGCGCCACAATGGTGGAAAAGTCTCGTATAAACTTTCGGTAATAGTTGGCGAACCCTAAGAACCTCTGGACCCCTTTGAGGGTTAAGGGTACCGGCCAATTTTGGATTGCTTGTAGTTTCTCAGGATCCATCTCTAGTCCGGAACCGGACACAATGTACCCTAGAAACGGAATGGACTTGACTTCAAAGACGCATTTTTCTAATTTGCAATAGAGATGATTGACACGGAGACGGGACAGAACCTCTTTAACCCAAAAACGATGTTCCTCTAAATCGTTGGCAAAAATGAGGATATCGTCTAGATAGACCACGACATGACGGTATAGAATGTCTCTGAAGATCTCATTGACAAAATGCTGGAAGACAGCTGGAGCATTGCTCAATCCGAAGGGCATGACGAGGTACTCATAATGTCCGTCACGGGTGTTAAAGGCGGTCTTCCACTCGTCACCCTCACGGATCCGGATGAGATTGTATGCACCTCGCAAGTCCAGCTTTGTAAAGATGGTAGCTCCGCTAACTCTGTCAAAGAGCTCAGTAATCAGGGGTAAAGGATAACGGTTCTTGATGGTAATGTCGTTCAAACCTCTGTAGTCGATGCACGGCCGCAGACCACCATCTTTCTTTTTTACAAAAAAGAAGCCTGCGCCGGCTGGAGAAGAAGAAGGTCGAATGAACCCCTTTGCTAGGTTCTCTTTAATATATTCCTCCATAGAATGCGTCTCAGGCAGAGACAACGGATAAGTT
The DNA here is from genome assembly GCF_028390025.1 of Pseudophryne corroboree. Classification (NCBI taxonomy): domain Eukaryota; kingdom Metazoa; phylum Chordata; class Amphibia; order Anura; family Myobatrachidae; genus Pseudophryne; species Pseudophryne corroboree. The sequence continues at coordinate 492,275,388 of NC_086451.1, forward strand.
CGGCCTCGAGGTGGAACCTTCCCTGGAACGAGATCAATCGGACAGTCCCATTCTCTATGAGGAGGAAGGATATCAGCAGAAGCTTTACTGAACACATCCGTGAAATCTTGATATGGAGGAGGTGGAACATCAGACGACCTGGGGGAGGAAGAACAGACAGGCAATACTTTAAACAAACATGTCTCAGCACAGGAGGAACCCCATGCCAGGATTTGCGTAGTCGTCCAATCAATTGTAGGATTGTGAAGACGGAGCCATGGAAGGCCCAGGACCACAGGATGTGTGGCTCTTGGAATCACTAAAAAAGAAATAAGTTCGGAATGAAGAACTCCCACTCTCAGACGAACTGGTAGAGTCCTTAAAGAAATAACTGCATCAAAAATTTTGCTGCCATCCACGGCAGTTAAAGAAATGGACGAAGGAAGTCTCTCGGTGGGTAGGGACCACCGTTTAACATAGGCTTCGGTAATAAAGTTCCCAGCTGCTCCGGAATCAAGGAGGGCAATGACGTTCCGATAACGTTGAGCAACTTGAAGCGAGACTGGGAGATTACAATCTTGAGGAGATGGAGAGGAGATCATTACTCCTAGCCGGCCCTCTCCTTGGCGAGCTAGGATTTGGAGTTTCCCGGACGTTTGGGACAGGCATTAATGGTGTGAGACGGAGCTGCACAATAGAGACAGAGAAACTCGGAGAGACGTCTTCGGCGCTCAGCAGGAGTTAAACGGGAACGGCCAAGTTGCATGGGCTCATCTTTAGATGGTGACAGTTGACGAGGAGGAGGAGCAGAAGATTTTGGAGCAGATGATCTTCCACGCTCAGTTGCTCTCTCTCTGAAACGTAAATCAACTTTCGTGCAGAGTGAGATTAGCTCATCTAACTTAGAAGGTAAGTCTCTGGTAGCTAACTCATCTTTAATACGCTCAGATAAGCCATGCCAGAATGCAGCATACAGGGCCTCGTCGTTCCATGCCAGTTCGGATGCCAGGATCTGGAACTGTATCAGATATTGTCCTACAGTACGTGACCCCTGGCGTAAACGGAGAATCTCGGATGAAGCTGAGGTTACCCGGCCTGGCTCGTCGAAGATGCGCCTGAATGTTGACACGAAGGCAGTGTAGGAAGATAGCAGGGTGTCGGACCTCTCCCATAACGGTGATGCCCAATCAAGGGCTGAGCCACTGAGAAGAGAAATAATGTAGGCAATTTTTGTACGGTCACTGGGAAAATTGCCAGGTTGTAGCTCAAACTGAATCTCACACTGGTTGAGAAATCCCCTGCAGAATCTTGGAGATCCGTCAAATTTTGCTGGCGTTGGAAGATGAAGACGTGGAGCAGAAATGGGTAAGGTGGGTGGGGTTATAGCTGGAGTCACTGTGGTTGACGCACCAGACGCGCCTGATCCACGGAGAGTTGTCTGAATCCCATCCAGCCGAGTAGAGAGATCCTGGAGACAGCGGATGATGTGGCCCTGTGCAGCCTCCTGATGTTCTAGTCGGGCTGCCAGTTCTTGCATCGGCCTGGCCGCTTGATCCTGGTCTCCGGCTGGATTCATTAGGTCAGTGCTTACTGTCACAACTGAGGGCCTGAGCTGACGGGAGGCAGCCTCAGTTGTAGGGGCTGAGATGTACCGGAACCTGGGAGGTTGTATCAGACCCCTGGACATGTAAGTAACATGAATAATAACTGCCCGAAGGCGTGACCACGACAACTTGGATAAAAGTCAATGATGTTTATTATGACAACTCCGCAACACAGCAGCAGTAAAAGAAAACGTAAAAGTCAGCAAAGAATAAATACAGTTCCTGGGTACTACAGGATGGCAGGAGCCACAGGGCACTGGTAGTGTGAGATAGTTCTTATGATCTTCTAGATGGGAAGTCCTTACCAGGCCCGACTGTAGCAATGGAGATAACCCAGGATTGTGCCAGCTGGTGTTCCAGGAAAAGCTGGGTTGCTGAAGATAAAACAGCTGCTGTGGATACTGGCTGGAACCAGACTGTTGTTGGCACAGAGTGGATACTGGCTGGAACCAGTTAAATAATAAATGAACTTGGGAGCGATGAAATATGAACTGAAATGTAGAACTTGAGAGCGGAGAAATAATAATACCGGTGGAGAGTGGTAAAGTGTAGAAAGGACACCGGCCCTTTAAGGGAAGCTGTACTCTGCTGGAAGCTGAGCTGGAAGCAGGTAATGTTGTAGCTGGAAACAGATGAATCCACAATGGATTGGAGAGTCAGGCTACACCGCAGGTGGAATGCTGGTGCGGGTCTCTATGGTGGAAGTCTTGAGACAGGAGCTGGAACCTGGAAGACAATCACAGGAGAGAGACAAACAGGAACTAGGTTTGACAACCAAAGCACTGACGCCTTCCTTGCTCAGGCACAGTGTATTTATACCTGCAGCAAGGAAGGGATTGGCTAGGCAATTATGCAGATTAACAATACTGACAACAGATTGGAGGAAATGATCAGCTGACAGAATCCAAGATGGCTGCGCCCATGCAGACACTTGGAGGGAAGTTTGGTTTGTAATCCATGTGGTAATGAAAACAGTAATGGCGGCGCCGGCCACTGGAGACAGGAGACGCCAGGCTGACAAGTGCACATCCAACCACGCGGACACAGCGGAGGCCGCGGCTGACGTAATCGCCACTCTGACACTCTGCATGCAGAAGCTCAGGGACGGCGGCGGAGGCCGCGGGAGACGCCATGCCAGATGTAATAAGGCGTTACTGTGACAGCGTCTCAGAGAGACAGGAGAGGATGCAGGAATGTGAACATTAGGATAACAGATGGGATCCGGTCCTGGAGCGCTGAGCCAGCATTAGGAGGCATCTGATGGGTAAGAAATGGCGTCCAGATACCCGGATCGTGACAATCTCTTGTATGAATACTTGAGCCAACTTGGAAGCTGACGGAAGACCGGTGAGAGGAATGAAGTGTGCCATCTTGGTGAACCGGTCAACTACCACCCAGATGGTATTGAACTTGTTGCACATGGGTAAATCTGTAATAAAATCCATCGACAAATGGGTCCAAGGTCGACGGGGAACAGATAGTGGAACCAGTTGCCCCGCAGGCGACTGGCGGGATACCTTATGTTGAGCACACTTTGGGCAAGATGCAATAAACTCCAAGATGCCCTTTTTCAGAGTTGGCCACCAATAGGACCTAGAGATAAACTCCAGGGTTTTTTGGATACCTGTATGTCCGGCAAAACGGGAAGCATGGGCCCAATGCATGAGCTTCTTCCTTAGCATCGGTTTCACAAAACTTTTCCCTGATGGGGGCGTAGAGTCCATCCCTACTGTGGAGAATGCCAACGGATTTATAATAGGATGCTTGTCTGAAGACTCTGACTCATTTTCTTGCTCCCATGAGCGGGAAAGGGCATCGGCCTTGCGATTCTGAGAGCCCGGACAGAACTGGAGTTTAAAGTCGAACCTGGAAAAGAAAAGTGCCCATCTGGCCTGACGAGGGTTGAGACATTGTGCGCCTTTCAGATATAAAAGGTTCTTGTGGTCTGTAAGTATGGTGATTGAATGAGAAGCTCCCTCCAACAGATACCTCCACTCTTCTAGAGCGAGCTTGATGGCTAGCAACTCCTGGTCGCCAATGGCATAGTTGCGCTCAGCTGGGGAGAACTTCCGGGAGAAGAAACTGCAAGGGTGTAAATGGCCATCTTTAGCCCTCTGAGATAACACCGCTCCTACTCCAACGGAGGAGGCATCCACCTCTAAGATGAAAGGAGAGTCGATGTCAGGCTGTTTCAGAACAGGTGCAGAGATGAACCTTTGTTTTAAAAGATGAAATGCTTGCATGGCTTCTTCAGACCACTTGGACGGGTTAGCACCCTTCTTAGTGAAAGCAGTAATAGGCGCCACAATGGTGGAAAAGTCTCGTATAAACTTTCGGTAATAGTTGGCGAACCCTAAGAACCTCTGGACCCCTTTGAGGGTTAGGGGTACCGGCCAATTTTGGATTGCTTGTAGTTTCTCAGGATCCATCTCTAGTCCGGAACCGGACACAATGTACCCTAGAAACGGAATGGACTTGACTGCAAAGACGCATTTTTCTAATTTGCAATAGAGATGATTGACACGGAGACGGGACAGAACCTCTTTAACCCAAAAACGATGTTCCTCTAAATCGTTGGCAAAAATTAGGATATCGTCTAGATAGACCACGACATGACGGTATAGAATGTCTCTGAAGATCTCATTGACAAAATGCTGGAAGACAGCTGGAGCATTGCTCAATCCGAAGGGCATGACGAGGTACTCATAATGTCCGTCACGGGTGTTAAAGGCGGTCTTCCACTCGTCACCCTCACGGATCCGGATGAGATTGTATGCACCTCTCAAGTCCAGCTTTGTAAAGATGGTAGCTCCGCTAACTCTGTCAAAGAGCTCAGTAATCAGGGGTAAAGGATAACGGTTCTTGATGGTAATGTCGTTCAAACCTCTGTAGTCGATGCACGGCCGCAGACCACCATCTTTCTTTTTTACAAAAAAGAAGCCTGCGCCGGCTGGAGAAGAAGAAGGTCGAATGAACCCCTTTGCTAGGTTCTCTTTAATATATTCCTCCATAGAATGCGTCTCAGGCAGAGACAACGGATAAGTTCGGCCTCGAGGTGGAACCTTCCCTGGAACGAGATCAATCGGGCAGTCCCATTCTCTATGAGGAGGAAGGATATCAGCAGAAGCTTTACTGAACACATCCGTGAAATCTTGATATGGAGGAGGTGGAACATCAGACGACCTGGGGGAGGAAGAACAGACAGGCAATACTTTAAACAAACATGTCTCAGCACAGGAGGAACCCCATGCCAGGATTTGCGTAGTCGTCCAATCAATTGTAGGATTGTGAAGACGGAGCCATGGAAGGCCCAGGACCACAGGATGTGTGGCTCTTGGAATCACTAAAAAAGAAATAAGTTCGGAATGAAGAACTCCCACTCTCAGACGAACTGGTAGAGTCCTTAAAGAAATAACTGCATCAAAAATTTTGCTGCCATCCACGGCAGTTAAAGAAATGGACGAAGGAAGTCTCTCGGTGGGTAGGGACCACCGTTTAACATAGGCTTCGGTAATAAAGTTCCCAGCTGCTCCGGAATCAAGGAGGGCAATGACGTTCCGATAACGTTGAGCAACTTGAAGCGAGACTGGGAGATTACAATCTTGAGGAGATGGAGAGGAGATCATTACTCCTAGCTGGCCCTCTCCTTGGCGAGCTAGGATTTGGAGTTTCCCGGACGTTTGGGACAGGCATTAATGGTGTGAGACGGAGCTGCACAATAGAGACAGAGAGACTCGGAGAGACGTCTTCGGCGCTCAGCAGGAGTTAAACGGGAACGGCCAAGTTGCATGGGCTCATCCTTAGATGGTGACAGTTGACGAGGAGGAGGAGCAGAAGATTTTGGAGCAGATGATCTTCCACGCTCAGTTGCTCTCTCTCTGAAACGTAAATCAACTTTCGTGCAGAGTGAGATTAGCTCATCTAACTTAGAAGGTAAGTCTCTGGTAGCTAACTCATCTTTAATACGCTCAGATAAGCCATGCCAGAATGCAGCATACAGGGCCTCGTCGTTCCATGCCAGTTCGGATGCCAGGATCTGGAACTGTATCAGATATTGTCCTACAGTACGTGACCCCTGGCGTAAACGGAGAATCTCGGATGAAGCTGAGGTTACCCGGCCTGGCTCGTCGAAGATGCGCCTGAATGTTGACACGAAGGCAGTGTAGGAAGATAGCAGGGTGTCGGACCTCTCCCATAACGGTGATGCCCAATCAAGGGCTGAGCCACTGAGAAGAGAAATAATGTAGGCAATTTTTGTACGGTCACTGGGAAAATTGCCAGGTTGTAGCTCAAACTGAATCTCACACTGGTTGAGAAATCCCCTGCAGAATCTTGGAGATCCGTCAAATTTTGCTGGCGTTGGAAGATGAAGACGTGGAGCAGAAATGGGTAAGGTGGGTGGGGTTATAGCTGGAGTCACTGTGGTTGACGCACCAGACGCGCCTGATCCACGGAGAGTTGTCTGAATCCCATCCAGCCAAGTAGAGAGATCCTGGAGACAGCGGATGATGTGGCCCTGTGCAGCCTCCTGATGTTCTAGTCGGGCTGCCAGTTCTTGCATCGGCCTGGCCGCTTGATCCTGGTCTCCGGCTGGATTCATTTGGTCAGTGCTTACTGTCACAACTGAGGGCCTGAGCTGACGGGAGGCAGCCTCAGTTGTAGGGGCTGAGATGTACCGGAACCTGGGAGGTTGTATCAGACCCCTGGACATGTAAGTAACATGAATAATAACTGCCCGAAGGCGTGACCACGACAACTTGGATAAAAGTCAATGATGTTTATTATGACAACTCCGCAACACAGCAGCAGTAAAAGAAAACGTAAAAGTCAGCAAAGAATAAATACAGTTCCTGGGTACTACAGGATGGCAGGAGCCACAGGGCACTGGTAGTGTGAGATAGTTCTTATAATCTTCTAGATGGAAAGTCCTTACCAGGCCCGACTGTAGCAATGGAGATAACCCAGGATTGTGCCAGCTGGTGTTCCAGGAAAAGCTGGGTTGCTGAAGATAAAACGGCTGCTGTGGATACTGGCTGGAACCAGACTGTTGTTAGCACGGAGTGGATACTGGCTGGAACCAGTTAAATAATAAATGAACTTGGGAGCGATGAAATATGAACTGAAATGTAGAACTTGAGAGCGGAGAAATAATAATACCGGTGGAGAGTGGTAAAGTGTAGAAAGGACACCGGCCCTTTAAGAGAAGCTGTACTCTGCTGGAAGCTGAGCTGGAAGCAGGTAATGTTGTAGCTGGAAACAGATGAATCCACAATGGATTGGAGAGTCAGGCTACACCGCAGGTGGAATGCTGGTGCGGGTCTCTATGGTGGAAGTCTTGAGACAGGAGCTGGAACCTGGAAGACAATCACAGGAGAGAGACAAACAGGAACTAGGTTTGACAACCAAAGCACTGACGCCTTCCTTGCTCAGGCACAGTGTATTTATACCTGCAGCAAGGAAGGGATTGGCTAGGCAATTATGCAGATTATCAATACTGAGAACAGATTGGTGGAAATGATCAGCTGACAGAATCCAAGATGGCTGCGCCCATGCAGACACTTGGAGGGAAGTTTGGTTTGTAATCCATGTGGTAATGAAAACAGTAATGGCGGCGCCGGCCACCGGAGACAGGAGGCGCCAGGCTGACAGATGCACATCCAACCACGCGGACACAGCGGAGGCCGCGGCTGACGTAATCGCCACTCAGACACTCTGCATGCAGAAGTTCAGGGACGGCGGCGGAGGCCGCGGGAGACGCCATGCCAGGTGTAATATGGCGTTTACTGTGACAGCGTCCCAGAGTGACAGGAGAGGATACAGGAATGTACACATCAGGATAACAGATGGGATCCGGTCCTGGAGCGCTGAGCCAGCCTTAGGAGGCATCTGATGGGTAAGAAATGGCGTCCAGATACCCGGATCGTGACACGTAGTTAAATGGAACAAAATATTCTCCATTAAACAGAAGGAGTCAGAAACAGCTGCAGAGTATTTTCACAGAGCATTATCAGAAATGGCAAAATACACAGGCATAGAGGACATTAAAACAAACATAAACCATCGAGAAGTAGCAGTATCGGTACTGATGGATGGTTTAAAAGAGTCATTGAAGACTAGGGTACAGACCACACAACCATGTCGGCGAGGTCTGTCTGTGGCTACTTTGAGAGAGGCTGCTATTGATCACGATAGGAACATCACCAGACACAGGGAACAACAAGGTGATAAGTTAATGGCAGTAAGTATACAGGCCCTGACCACAAGGCAGCCTTTGTTTATATCACCAAACCCTGTGGGTAAGTCAAATGTGGTTACTTGTTATTCTTGTCATAAACAGGGACACATGGCACGAGATTGTAGAGTGAAGAATTCACGAAACTCATACCAACCCCCTAGACAACGACACGACACACGACATTGGGATCAGGGTCCGCAGAAACGGAGTTATGAGCCACATGCAGGGGAAACAAAAAGATATCCCCCGAACAGAGACTGGCAAGCCTCTGGTAGCTCCCAATTAACTCCATCACAAGTAGTTGCTGCCAGCGGGATTCAGGGAGGTCACCATACCCAATAGGGGTGTGGCCATACCTGTAATCTGCAGCCAGTAAAATTGATTGCAAGCCTTGGAAGTGAACCAGAAATTGCAATCAATGTAGCTGGTAAATCATTAAACTTTCTTGTAGACACAGGGGCGGCCAAATCAGTGATAAATTCGACAGTGGGCATGAGAACCACTGGTAAGACAATTCCAGCCATAGGGGTAACGGGAGTAGTCCAGCACTACCCTGTTAGCAAACCAGCCGAGATTACAGTAGGGCCTTTACATACCAAGCATTCCTTTTTGTTGGCTGCATCGGCACCGACTAATCTCCTAGGAAGAGACTTACTGTGTAAAATGGGGTGCGTCATTTATTGTACTCCTGAAGGTGTATTCTTGGACATACCTGAGAATCACGCTCAGGAAGTGCGAGACATGTTAGACTCCCCGTCAAAATTAATGTCACATACCATTATGACAAATAGGACTCCCTCCCAAGTAGAAGAAATGACATCTCAGATACCAGAGTCACTTTGGACTAAAGATGGACAGGACACTGGATTAATGGCAAACGTAGCTCCGGTAGTTGTACAAGTAAAAGATGGTAGGATAGCTCCAAAAATCCCACAGTACCCTCTGAAGCCAGAGGTGGAGTTAGGAGTGTATCCCGTAATAGAGCGCTTGCTACAACAGGGCATTCTGGTAAGAACATCCAGCACTGCCAATAGTCCCATCTTCCCTGTTAAAAAGAGTGGGGGGAGGGGTTACCGGCTAGTGCAGGATCTAAGGGGGATTAACAAAATAGTTGAGAGTCAGTTCCCCGTAGTGCCAAATCCAGCTGTCATCCTAATGCAAATCCCTCCCACTGCGAAATTTTTCACTGTTATTGACCTCTGCTCCGCTTTCTTTTCGGTACCTCTGCACCCTGACAGTCAATATTTGTTTGCATTTACATACAGAGGAGTCCAATACACATGGACTCGATTACCACAAGGATTCATAGATAGTCCAAGTATATTTTCTCAGGCTTTGCATGATTGTTTACAGTCTTTCCAACCAGTGAGTGGATCAGTATTAATACAGTACGTGGATGATCTACTACTGTGTTCTGATTCATTGGAAGCATCCCTGAAGGATACGAAACAGCTCCTGTTTCATCTTTCAGACACAGGACACAAGGTTTCCAAAGACAAGTTGCAATTATGCCAAACTAAGGTAAAATATTTGGGACACTGTCTAACACAAGGACTGAGACACCTGACCGCTGATAGAATTCAAGCAATTAGAGACATGACTCTGCCACAAACGCAGCAACAGATCAGAACATTTTTAGGAATGTGTGGGTATTGCCGTAACTGGATCCCAGGGTTTTCCATTCTAGCGTTACCCTTGCAGGAGATGGTCTCCTCAAACAAACCTGATCGGATTTCGCATACAGACGAGTCTGAGACAGCATTTGAGAGACTTAAACAGTGCCTAACGCAGGCACCAGCATTGGGTATGCCAGACTATGGGAAACCCTTTGAACTATACGGAACAGAAAGTGCTGGTTGCGCGGCAGGCGTACTAACCCAAAAGCACGGTGATGCCAGCAGGCCAGTAGCATATTACAGCGCTCAGCTAGATACGGTAGCGCGATCCCTCCCCACATGCTTGCGAAGCGTTGCTGCGATAGCATTGCTAGTAACGAAAAGCGAAGACGTCGTGCTAGGTCACAACCTCACAATTCATACACCACATGCAGTGTCAGCCTTGTTAAATTCTGCACAAACCAGACACGTCTCATCAGCGCGGTTTACAAGATGGGAATTGGCACTAATGGCCCCCGTAAACATCACCATAAGGAGATGCAGTGCATTAAATCCTGCAACATATCTCCCAGGTGTGCCTGGACAGGCACAAAGGGTGGAGGATGAGAGTGGTGGGGAAGGAGAATTTAACACAAAGGAAGACACACATGATTGTATGGAATATTTGACCCAAAATTTTACCGCAAGGCCTGACATCAGTGACAACCCACTGGAAGATGTAGAACTTACGTTCTACACGGACGGTAGTTGTCATAGACAGTCAGACTTGGGAGACTTGTGTACTGGATACGCAGTCGTAGATGACCAAGGCACCATAGAAGCGGAACCGCTAGGCCCACCTCACTCAGCCCAGGTTGCTGAACTGGTCGCCCTAACCAGAGCATGTGAATTGGCTAAGGGCAAATCAGCCAATATCTACACCGATTCTAGATACGCATTCGGGGTAGTCCATGATTTCGGAGCCCTATGGCGCCTCAGAAATTTCATGACGGCAGCTGGTACACCGGTAGCGCATGCAGCTCATATAAAAAGGCTTCTAACAGCGATACAGGAACCCGACAGAGTGGCTGTTATAAAATGTAAAGCACACACATATAGCCAAGACCCAGTATCACTTGGTAACAGCCGAGCAGACGAAGCTGCTAAATTAGCAGCTGCTACCCCCAGACAGACAGACACCACACAACTGATGGTATTTAATACCATCAACACACAGAAGTTGTGTGAGATGCAAAATTTGTGTTCCACACAGGAAAAGGCAGTCTGGAAGGCAAAAGGATATGGTCAGGAGTCCTCAGGACTCTGGACGGATGGACACGGTAAACCAGTGGCCCCCAGAGCATACCTTCCATGTTTAGCTGAGGCAGCTCACGGGCTGACTCATCTGGGCAAGGAAGGGATGTGCAAGTTGGTAAGAGCATATTGGTGTGCCCCAGGATTTTCATCTCATGCGAGTAAAAGGGCAATGTCATGCCTTACCTGTCTGAGAAAGAACATCGGAAAGGCAATACCTACAGAACCATCTCATATCCCACCTGCCGGCGGCCCTTTCCAGGTAATACAGATTGACTTTATTCAATTACCCCCTTGTCGAAATTTGAAATATGTACTTGTTTGTATAGATGTTTTCTCAAATTGGGTCGAAGCATTTCCAGCGGCCACAAATACCGCTATGTTTACTGCTAAGAAAATTGTGCAGGAATTTGTATGTAGATATGGTATCCCTAGAATTATCGAAAGTGATAGGGGTACCCATTTTACAGGTGATGTCTTTCAAGGAATGTGTAAATTGATGGGAATTGATAGCAAGCTGCACACTCCATACCATCCACAGGCGAGTGCGAAAGTGGAAAGAGTGAACAGCACTATTAAAAATAAACTGAGTAAAGTGATGGCAGAGACAGGACTGACATGGCCAGAAGCTTTACCCATTGTACTGTACAGCATCAGAACCACTCCCAGGCCCCCTCTTAATCTGTCTCCCTTTGAAATCTTGTTTGGTCGACAACCGCATGTTATGATTAACCCTCAGGATGATTTGAAGTGTAACAATGAAGTGACTGTAAAATACTTGATTAACATGAGTAAACAGGGTGGGGCGTGGCCTAGCCTGCAAGCTGAGAGGAAGCCTTCTTTGGGAGCTCCTGCTGGCCCCGCTCATAAAACCTATTTAAAACCTGTTTCCCCAAACACCTCTGTACTGGACCGCCTGCCCCCCTGACCACTAAGCACCAGAGGGGCTCGGTTGCGGAGCCGGGGAGCCCTTATCAGGGCTTCTGCAGGTTGCGGCCTTCCCCTCCTCAAGAAGCCGGGGCCTCGATTTGAGAGTGGAGCCGTCGGTCCGCTGGACCTGGTGCGGCGATTCTGCGGACCCCCTCCCCCACCTGAGCGGCGCTCCCTGGCACCCAAGAGCTCACCCATCAGGCACTGACCCTCACAGGAGACCGGCGTCCGGACAATCTGCGGGTGGTGAGAGCCGGGACGAGTGTGACTGGCGGCCGGCGGCCATCTTGTGGTTGGCGCCGCCCGGACTTTGAGCTCTGCTTTGCCGATCCCCGGCCTCTCCGGGCGCCTGCCCTCCGACCCCCACCTCACACATCCTTACAGGACAGATCTCCCCCCCTCACTGGCGGGGATTAACGACCCGGGGACCTCCGGAGGATCCGTGTCTCATTCACAGGCGGCGGCCATCTTGTGACTGGCACAACTCTCTCCTCACTCCATAGCTAGAAATGGCTGTAACTCTAGCTCCCTCTTGTGGCGACTTTTAGATTAGACAACTCACAGCCACTATAAATATATTTCTATACTTCTGCCTTTTCTCATGTCTCCTGTTTAGCGGCCGGAGGGGAGTCATCATATTACACCTTGAAACAACAGGTGCGAACTTTAACAGCCCTGCCGCCATCTACCAGGAGGCTTTCACCCTGCAGAAAGCTGACCCTGCACCCCTGCTGGAATAGGTGCTGCTGCGATCACCTCTATCTCGGAACCTGCTACCTACTGCTGTGACCCCTGAGGTACCCAGATATTCTCTCGGCTGGGAGACCTCCTCTTATTCTGTTTGCTGCAGGATTACAACACTTGGGAGCTGCTTTGCCCACTACCCCTGGACCACACACCGTGTTGATTATCTCAGTTGCTCCTATCACTATAAAACCAGCTCTCCCCCTACTGCCTTCTGGCATATCTGACTCTCCGGCTGACGGCTTCGCTCCACCTGCTCCACCCATAAACCCATGCTGGCTTCTACACCTGTGTGACATTTCTCCTCGCCCATGTGCGCTGTTCACGGACTGATGCCTACCGGTCCTGAGCTATTACTCGTTGGGATGTAACCTGTTATACTTCCCCCTTCTTTTTCCTCTCCATGTGACCTCATTATAGCCTACTCCTCGCGTGAGGCGACTCCTACTGTATAAATCGGTCCTCCGTTGCCCGCTTATTTTTATGGAAAAATTTCTCATACCCACCCCGATGTCAATTGCTAACCCCGCCTCTACAACCCGAGGCGATACTGTGTGGGGACACTCGTCTGATTCAGATTGCTCTGTCACCCGTTCCAGGTCCTTACAAAAACGCAAGTCTGCTCCGGCCAGTAAGCCTCCCAAAATGAAACCTGCGGATATTGCGGCGGTGCTGGGCCCTCTGCTAGATGAAAAACTGGCGGGCATTAGAGAAGCTATCGACTCTACTCTATCCAAATTAACTCAACACTCTGGCCGCTTAGATGACGTCGAACAGAGGGTGTCTACCCTGGAGGATGATTTGCATGCAGCACAACTCACCATTAATTCACAGCAAAGTGACATTTCGGATCTGACCCAGAAGCTAGATGATTTGGAGAATCGCGGACGCAGAAGTAATCTCCGGGTGGTGGGTATCCCCGAATCGGTCAAAGGCCATGAGTTACTTGACCTTCTTTCTAACTGGATACCGCAACAACTGGCCATGGATCTCAAAGGTGCCCCTCTGGCTATTGAGCGGGCACATAGAATCGGCCCTGAACGTAAAACAAACTCTGGTCGCCCTCGCCCGGTGATCATGAAAATCCTTAATTATGCCGACAAAGCTCGACTCCTAGACCACTACCGGAAGACGGATAGCTTAACCTACAACGGAGATCGGCTCTTGATATTTCAGGATTTTTCCACCATTGTCGCTGCTAAACGCAAGGAGTTTGCCCCGTTGTGCAAGCAACTGTTTAATGCCAAAATCAAATTCTCTCTCCTGTACCCGGCCCGGCTGCGGGTCTTCGAGGACGGCAAGCCGTTGTTCTTCGACGACATAACACTCGCCAAGGCCCACTTCTCGAGTTTACCCACTTGACTGTTGCACTGTTATTATTGCTTGCATACATGTTTTTCTCTCTTATGTTTTTCTCCATCTGTAGGTCACGTGGAGAGGAATAATTGCGCAGCTCTGTGTATACAATGAGCTGTAAATTTTCTTGTTTTTCTTGTTTGTTTTTTATGTTACTGTTTAATATTGTTGGTTGCACCTGCCGGACCTGCCGACCCCGATCCTCCATGGGTCAACCCCTTCCCGCTCGCTGGGACGGGCAGGGGCCCTACTTTACCTCTAGTATATTTTTTCTTGCATTCCCATCCATCGGTATAGGCTGATATAGCTGACCCTGCTCCTACTCCCCCCGCCGCCGCGGAGGATACCCCACTCCTTGCCTTCAATATAGTATCATGGAATGTGGAGGGCCTTAACGCTCCAGTGAAGCGCAAGAAAGTGCTCTCCCACCTCCACCGTTTGACCCCTCACATCACCTTCCTACAGGAAACACATTGGCTGGACGATCCCCGTAACACTCTACATGCCCCCTGGATCGGGGATTGTATCTCGGCCCCTTATTCTAATAAGACCAGGGGAGTTGCCATCCTTTTTCACAAGTCCCTACAATATTCGATACGCAGAAGGTTTCTCGATCCTAATGGGAGATTTATTTTGCTAGATGTGATTATTGATAATGTCTTGTATACTCTCCTTAATCTATATGCCCCAAATGTCTCTCAACAGGATTTTTTTGCAGTTGTCCTACAGAAACTTTCTTCTTGGGGGAGCTCTAATCTAATCCTAGGAGGAGATTTCAACACGGTCATCGATCCGTCCATGGACAGGTCTGGGGTGAGAACTTCATCCTCCAAATCCGGCTGTGATCTTCTTTCCTCCCTCTGTTCACAACTTGCTCTCTCCGACCCTTGGCGTATCCATCACCCTCTTCTTCGTGATTACTCTTTCTACTCTCACCCCCACTCTACACACTCCCGTATTGATTATATTTTCTTATCCCGACATCTCTTCCCTAAAGTCACTCACACATCGATTAAAAATATTATTATCTCAGACCATGCCCCTATTATGATTTCTCTTAAGCTTGCGTTGCCCCAATGCTTTTCCAAATGCTGGCGATTCCCTGCTTATCTTACTCACTCTGAGGATTTTCTCTTACACCTTAGACACACTTGGCACACTTACGTTGCTGATAATTTGACCCAGGCGGAGGATGTCTCACTGTTCTGGAGCGCCTCTAAAGCTGTTATCCGGGGCCACATTATCTCATACGTAAATTCTAAACGCAAAACATTTAACTCCCGCCTCCATGAGCTAAGCTCCCTTCTCACCTCAACCTATAGAACGTATAAGCGTTCCGACACTCCCGCACATAAAGAGGCATACCTGACTGCTAAACAAGTATATGATACCTTCCTAACAGAGCAGGCCCAGACACGATATGATTACCAGCGGAACAAATTTTTTAGATGGGGTAATAAATCGGGCAGACTCTTGGCAAACCTCGCTCGGGGACCCCGCACGCGCACATGGGTTGAGGTGGTTAAATCTTCAGACACTATTATATCAGATCCGACAGCCATTTGCGCCGAATTTATGCAGTTTTACAAATCCCTATATACAGCAGAGCCAGATAACGTGGAGACAGGTGAATCCTTTTTGCATGACGCTCAGCTTCCTGTCCTCTCTCGAGATGACAGGGACCTTCTCGAGATGTCTATAACTGAGGAAGAGATACTCACAACTATCAAATCTTTACCAAACGGCAAGAGCCCAGGCCCCGATGGCTTTGGGGCTGAATATTATAAATTACTTAATGCTGAACTCACACCCACTCTAGCCAAATTATATAATCATATCTTTACCTCCGGAACTATACCCTTATACTTCAATGAGGCACGGATAATCGTAATACCCAAGCCGGGTAAAGATCCCTCCCTCGTGGGTTCCTATCGCCCTATCTCACTTCTTAACCAAGACTTCAAATTGCTTACCAAACTAATGGCCAACCGTCTACAGTCTTGTCTGCCTCATCTCATTTCCCCGGCCCAGTTAGGCATTATTAAAGGCAGACAATCTGTACAAGGTATTAGATCGGCGATAGCTGCTATTTCCCATACCCGCCTTCATAATTTGGAAGACAATATTCTTATTAATCTAGATGCCGAAAAGGCCTTCGATAAAATCGCTTGGCCACACCTTTTTAGAGTGCTCTCCCATCAGCAATTTGGCACTAATTTCTGTAGTCTAATGCGGACCCTCTGCACTGCTCCGATGGCCCAGGTGGTAGTTAATAATGTGGCCTCCTCTTCCTTTTTTCTTGAGAGAGGCACCAGACAAGGATGCCCTCTCTCCCCTTTGCTTTTTAATTTGGCTTTGGAACCTTTTATTCGTTATATCCAACTGCTACCTGGGTTTAGAGGCATTGTTGTTGGAGATCGCGTACTCAAAGTTATAGCCTTCGCAGATGACCTACTTATATGTACCTCTGACCCTAAACGCTCCCTTCCTGTATTGGTAGAGGCAATTGACAGATTTTCGTCTTTTGCTGGCTTCTCCATTAACTTTGCCAAGTCTGAAGCCCTGGCCATATTTGGCCAGGCGAGACTGGGTTGGATTAGACCCTTCCCGTTTAGATGGGCCCCCTCGCATATCACCTTTTTAGGAGTGGCTCTACCACAACATCTCTCCACCCTCTATGCACGTAATATTACCCCGATCATACATAAAATACAGACTGAACTTAGCCTATGGCAAAACCTTCCCCTTAATATGTTAGGGAGATGCAACCTGTTTAAAATGGCAAGCTTCCCGAAACTCCTGTATATTCTCCAAATGACTCCCATTCTTCTCACTAACTCCGACTTTTCTTTACTTAATACCTTGCTTTCCAAGTTTATATGGAACCGTAAGCGCCCCAGGATAAGTCTAAAAAAAATGTCGCAATCGGTGCGCCAAGGGGGTGTAAACCTACCCAACATTAAACAATACAATCTAGCGTGCTTACTACGTTTCGCTATGGATTGGCTCAGTGGCAACGATGTATTCACAGATACCAAGTTAGAATCTCAGCTTTGTGCTCCTCTCTCTCTTGCTTACCTCCTACATGCCCGGCCCTCTCAAATAAAATCTTCACAATTTGATAACCCGCTATTGTCTTCCACTATTAGAGCGTGGAAAATGGCTAGGAAAGCTCTTGGTCTCAAATATTATTACTCAGTATCTCTACCTTTGCTTGGAAACCTGGAGTTCCAAAATGGTACTGCCTCTTTGCCTTTTGGTGCTTGGTGCTCCTCTGGTTTAAAGACTCTACGTAATCTGATGACACCTACTCATACTCCTTTGCCATTCCAGGAGGCTATTGAGAAATATGCAATTTCACCCCTGCATGGATTTTACTACTCCCAGGCTATACATTATCTTACATCCGTTCTCCCTCACCTCACGGGAAAAGACTTTGTTAACCCCTTAGACTCCCTATTACGCTCCAACACATACTCCATATCTTCTATCTATGCGCGCATCCGCACTGAACTGGACCCCCACACTGATTTTCCTGATCTAGCTAAATGGATCTCCCAAGTTCCTACACTCACAGTAGACACCCTATTAGATACTTTTCTTATGACCCTTAAACTAATACCGGCTAGTATATATCAGGAAATGGCCTATAAACTGCTACACAGGGCATATATTTCGCCTAAACAAGGTTTTCTAATGGGTATATCAGATAGGGCCGGATGTAATAAATGCTCAACGGTAGAAGCTGACCTTTTCCATTGTCTCTGGGCCTGCCCTGTCATTCAAAAATTCTGGCATACCTTACACCATTATGGCACCTCAACACTAGGCATCCCCTTTCAATGCACTGCTCCCTGGGCCCTCTTTGGTCATCTGTCGGACCAACCTGGAATTCCACGCACTGATAAAAAATTGATAGTGTTACTTTCAGCAGTGGGGAAAAAAGCTATATTGCAACAATGGATCCATTCTACCTCTCCGACTCTCCCTATGGCTACTTCTAGGTTACTCTTCTTATTTAATATGGACTGGCTGGAGGCCTCTATCCACAAGGAAACCCTGACTCCTGCACTCTTTAAGTGCTGGGATAAATACATTTGTACCCTCCCTCCCCACACTAAACTAGCAATACATAAATGTTTCCAATCTAACTTTTGGTACTCTCTCCGACAACTTGAT
This sequence comes from Pseudophryne corroboree, assembly GCF_028390025.1. NCBI lineage: Eukaryota > Metazoa > Chordata > Amphibia > Anura > Myobatrachidae > Pseudophryne > Pseudophryne corroboree. The sequence continues at coordinate 492,293,324 of NC_086451.1, forward strand.
AACCAAGCTTCTCTAACTGACTGAGCTTCCTATCTTCCCCCCTCCCTCTTCTTCATCCGTACTTCCCTCTCCACACACTTCTTCTTTTCCTTCCCCTCTCTTCTTATTTCTGCTGTTTCTTCCCTGGCGGATTGGATGGACACTTCTATGGACGGATCGGTGGCCTGTGGCTCTTGGTAGGTGTTTTTGCTTATTTTTGTTGTAACGTTTTTGTGATGTTCTTTTTTACCTCTTCTTTTTCTTAATTTGAACTGCCGGAATTGAGTGTCAGTTTTTAGTCAGTTATATTCAGTCCCATTCTCAATATATTATAGCCTGACCGCCGCTCTTCTGGTGGTTTACAATTTGTTCTTGTTGATTGTTATGGAAAATTGGAAAATTTCCTCCACCTACTCATATATGCTGTGTACTTTTACCTTTCTTATCTGCTTACTTTGATGTCGATATGTCTGATATGTATGCGGTTTTTCTTTCCTTATTTCTGTACCATGTTTTGCAGGTATTTAATAAACATATTTGGAAGAAGAAAAAAAAACATGAGTAAACAGTTAAGGAATCAAAATGATAATCTGAAGTTAGTGATTCCTGATTTACCAGATAGTAATTGTCATGACATTGAACCTGGGGATTATGTAATGATACGGAATTTTCTACGCTCAGGTTGCCTTATTGACAGGTGGGAAGGACCATACCAGGTCTTATTGACTAGCACTACAGCATTGAAGGTTGCTGAGAGAGAGACTTGGGTTCATTCGTCCCACTGCAAGAAGGTTGCTGATCCAGAGAGGCCCCGTGATAAGGAACAGACGGTAGAGGTTGTATCACTGGAGTGTCTGTTCCAGGAGGATTGAGGCGGCACCTGAGCATTGAAAATCACAAGACCAAAAGCAGTTGTCGATCCCCTGTTCCCTTTTATTGTTTTTCTCCAACTTCCCATCCCCTCTCCCTCAAATTATTTTTTTCCCCCCTTCTCATTCTTCTCCGTTTCCTCCTACAAGATGGACTTGCCCCAAGAGACTGTGATCCGGATTTTCCTGTTGACCATGATGTTGACCAGAGCAGTCTGTTCCGGCGAGAGTACCATGGAGGTCGAGAGAGGTTCTGGAATGGGTTCTGATGACAGAGATGGAGGCGTAGTTTTCCAAGAACAACATAATCAACAAGCAAAGGCGAGTATCAGAAAATGATCCGATAGCATTGACCATAGAAGGAATTGTGAAGGATTGTTAGCTGAAGAAAACTGTATCTGTCGGCTCTGTAACAATGTCATTGAGGATGGGTGCATAAAGAAATGCCAATCCAGTTTTAATATCCATATGGACCGGCATCCATTGAGTGACTATCACTCCTTAGTGGGTAGTGTGTTAAATAAAACAGATTGTTGGGTATGCTCTCAAGTACCTCAAGGTCATAGCAAATCAGGGCTAGTACCATTTCCTTTAACGTTAGGGGAGGTACTTGAGTTAAGTGGTGGGAGACCGGTGGACAGGAGGTTTAATATCTCCAGCCCTCCTAGTTTGAAGCTCCACCAATACCATGTGGATAGGTCCCTATTATGTTTTAACATCTCCAATCCCCGAAAGCCGGGAAATTGGGAAGTGTCATGGAGTAATCAAACCATGACCTTTTCGCATAGAGCAGATAGAATGCCTACAGATACAGAGCTTATACGCCACATAGCCAGTAGAGGAAAATCTTTCCGGTATAGGTATACCTTAGGAAATAGGATTACAAGAGTTGGAGAGGTATCACCAGGATACTGTGCACATATCGTACAACCTGATACGTTTACTAAGCAGATGGAAGAATTAGGGTTAGGAGATTTCACATGGAAGGTGTGTAATATGGTTATGTCCTACTCCGTCCCATATGTTCTCCCCGATGATGCATATTTCATATGCGGGAGAAAGGCGTATAAGTGGCTTGCCCCAAACTCTGAAGGATTGTGTTATATTGGAAAAGTACTGCCTGAAGTAATGACTGTATCACATGACAAAATGAAAGACATACACCGTGTTGCCCAAACTCCTTATACTCACACCCATTACGAGCACGTAGTTAAACGGCACCTGATAGAAAGAACAGAGCATCCGGCCTCTGACATGATCCATGAATCCACCGGGATTCAGTTTCTAATCGCGTTAGATATCACTCGCACCGCTAGAGGAGTGTTGAATTATAAATACATATCTGCGCTCGCCAATTTGTTAGATAATATCACTGAAATGTATGATGACACGTTTAGGTATACTGGAAGAGAACTTCAGGCTTATAAAACAGAACTGGTACAGCATAGAATGGTTCTTAATTACCTCACAGCAGTGACAGGCGGATATTGTGTCACACTGGCAACACAATACGGCGTGAAATGTTGCACATATATTACGAATAGCACCGAGGATCCGGTCGAGGTCATAGACCAAAAGATGGACGATATTCTCCAACTGAAGTGGGAATTTCGCAGGAGACACAATCTCACTCTTGCTGCTGTAGGTAATGAGCTGACTGGTTGGGTGTCATGGTTGAACCCGCGAAATTGGTTCTCTGGTTTAGGAGACTGGGCTCAAGGAGTCATAATGGATGTTGGGAAGTTTCTCCTATGTATCTTAGGTGTTATCATAACGATTGGTTTGATATTTAGATGCGGTCAGGCTTTAATGAGGTGCAATCGTCGTACTAGGGTAATGAGTTTAAGGAGTGAGGAAACTGTAATTCCAATGAACTTGATTTATGACCCAAATGTAGAAACAATGATGTGATGAAAATGCGATTTCTACGGTCCGTTTCTTTCACCTGTTTTTCCGTTTCCTCCAAGGTAAAAAGACCCACTTGGACGAGGAATTTGATGAGCCGATATACAGACAACAGAGGGATTAAAGAAGAAGTTTTGACAACCTGATACACAGATTTTTGATGAACTATGCCATGGATCCCCAGTTTCCCTAGAAATTTTAAAATTACGCTAGCCCAACACTTTTTGTAAATCTATGGACATTGACAGCTTTTGCTCGCACCTTATGGGCAAAAGCACAAAGAAGACTGCATTCAACAGACACCAAACAAGACCTCAATCGACGAATGTACATTTACCTGACATAGAATACCACCGCATTTACCGTAATTATGTCTTTTCTTCATTTCTACAACCCTCAGGTAATGACACACATAGTCGATAGGGAATACAGGCACAGATATCAGCAATCACATATCTCCCCCATTCATGTATCATCAACTAAAATGTGCTCCCCCATTTTGTTACAACCAAAGCCGAAAAGAGCTCGGTAAAGTTTGACAGCCCATCCACAGACCCGTACCACGGGATAAGAAGGAATTCACATGTATACTTCGCAATACCTCGAAGCTTGATTTAAAACACGTACGGCACGATGATACATGACCCCCAAGCACGGATTCATACACACATGCTTCTGCTATCTCACTAGGTCATACCCTTTTCCTACCTTCTCCTCTCCTCCCCTACCCAACCATGTAAATGTATTAACCCCTGACATATATTTTTCTCCTTTTGAAATGTTTTAGAAGGTGGCAGTTATTGTTGACTGCCAAAGGGTGGACTGTCAAAGTCAGAAAAATATCTCTATGCACACTACCATATTTGCACCTCACACAGGTCCGTGCTGCGCATGCGTACGCTCTCCCGTACGTGCGCACTCTCACAGTCGCGGGCACCCGCAGGCGCACGGTATGCGTATTTACGGTAGAGTTTATGTGATCGTAGCGTGCGACTCAATCATTACATATTTTCACTATATAATGTATTTTGTAGATCATGGTCCCTTTGATAGATTCTGCAAGTTTAGTTAACATAGCATGTTCCTGAACAGAGAGATCCCTCTTTGTATTGTACGAAGGGTCTAACAGGGGTCATACAGTGGTGTTTGGTACCCATCGGAAGAGTATTTAAATAGCAATATTCCAGTGTTGGTTTGGAGCGGATTAATCGCTCGTGCGAATAGTTATGGACATAAGAAGTTTATGTCCATTTACTATTATTTGTTCTTATTTAGTCATGCGGCGGGAAACCCAGTATCCCACCCACCTGAACAGTTGGAAGCAGTCACAGCCCACCTGTATGAATCAACCTATGACCTTTTGTTATAATGCGAAGCCGAATTCCTGTGTCCAATGAACAATGAGATTGTAGGGACCATTGGATTGTATTGTGTGTGGGGCATAAATAGGCAGGCCGACCATATCCAGTTCACTCTCTTCAACGGTTCTCATTGCTGATAATCGGGAGCTGGATATCGAGGCGCATGCGATCGTTTCCCCTTGTGCGTAAGTGTTTCTCCGCAACTATATTGATCTTCTTGTTATTGTGGGCCAATTTCTCTCTCTCTCTCTCTTCTCCTCTTTCTCTCTTATTTTCCCTTAAATAGTAATTGTATTGTATTTCCTGTGTAGTTATCTGGTTAGGTAGTCTATGTTATATTGTAGTGTATGATTTGTATTTGTATTAATTCTTTTGCAAGTATATCATTCATAATATATATATATTAGGCGTTGGACCCTAAGCCCAGGTATCTGTGTATTTCTTATAGTGTTAAGTATTCTCAGAGCGTCGGTGACGCTCATACAGCTTTTGAGTAAATAAGGTTATACTGTGTTGCATCTACACCCTATCTCTACACTAAGGTTTTACTGCACAATACACTGTTTATGGTTTAGATACAAAGGTTTAACATTGTGAGCGTCAGCGCCGCTGGTGATCTCCTCGTGGTCCCGAGCGTCCGCTACGCTATAGCGAATCATTAAGTTAGTCAGCAGCCAATAGCGTGCCTGCCTGTGATCTCTTGGCCGTGAGAGAACGTAACGCTTGAGCGTCTCGACTACGGCTAAGCGATTGTTACGCAACGTGCGTACCCTTACGGTACTTCATACGTAGATAGCGTACAGTGTTCTTAGACCTCATAAAGGGTATTATATAAGATAAATACTTAGCTTTATCAGGACATAACCATGAGAGGGCTAATAAGGTCCTTTCGAATAAGAACGTGACCATAATGTCCTTATGGTGAAGAGAAAATAGCTGGTTTTAGCATTATCTGGCTAGTTTCTCTTCGCCGTAAGGACATAACCATGAGAGGGCTAATAAGGTCCTTTCGGATAAGAACGTGACCATAATGTCCTTATGGCGGAGAGAAAATAACTGTTTTTAGGATTATCTGGCTAGTTTCTTTTCGCCGTAAGGACATAACCATGAGAGGGCTAATAAGGTCCTTTCTGATAAGAACGTGACCATAATGTCTTTATGGCGAAGAGAAAATAGCTGTTTTTAGCATTATCTGGCTAGTTTCTCTTCGCCGTAAGGACATAACCATGAGAGGGCTAATAAGGTCCTTTCGAATAAGAATGTGACCATAATGTCCTTATGGTGAAGAGAAAATAGCTGGTTTTAGCATTATCTGGCTAGTTTCTCTTCGCCGTAAGGACATAACCATGAGAGGGCTAATAAGGTCCTTTCGGATAAGAACGTGACCATAATGTCCTTATGGCGGAGAGAAAATAACTGTTTTTAGGATTATCTAGCTAGTTTCTCTTCGCCGTAAGGACATGACCATCAGAGGACTAAGAAATTCCTTTCTGATAAGGACCTGACCGCAATGTCCTTATGGTGAAGAGAAAATAGCTGTTTTTAGCATTATCTGGCTAGTTTCTCTTCGCCGTAATGACATAACCATGAGAGGGCTAATAAGGTCCTTTCGGATAAGAACGTGACCATAATGTCCTTATGGTGAAGAGAAAATAGCTGGTTTTAGGATTATCTGGCTAGTTTCTCTTCGCCGTAAGGACATAACCATGAGAGGGCTAATAAGGTCCTTTCGGATAAGAACGTGACCATAATGTCCTTATGGTGAAGAGAAAATAGCTGTTTTTAGGATTATCTGGCTAGTTTCTCTTCGCCGTTTGGAAATAACCATGAGAGGGCTAATAAGGTCCTTTCGGATAAGAACGTGACCATAATGTCCTGATGGCGAAGAGAAAATAGCTGTTTTTAGGATTATCTGGCTAGTTTCTCTTCGCCGTTTGGACATAACCATGAGAGGGCTAATAAGGTCCTTTCGGATAAGAAACGTGCCCATAATGTCCTTATGGCAAAAAGAAAATAGCTGTTTTTAGGATTATCTGGCTAGTTTCTTTTAGCCGTAAGGACATAACCATGAGAGGGCTAATAAGGTCCTTTCTGATAAGAACGTGACCATAATGTCCTTATGGCAAAGAGAAAATAGCTGTTTTTAGCATTATCTGGCTAGTTTCTCTTCGCCGTAAGGACATAACCATGAGAGGGCTAATAAGGTCCTTTCGAATAAGAACGTGACCATAATGTCCTTATGGTGAAGAGAAAATAGCTGGTTTTAGCATTATCTGGCTAGTTTCTCTTCGCCGTAAGGACATAACCATGAGAGGGCTAATAAGGTCCTTTCGGATAAGAACGTGACCATAATGTCCTTATGGCGGAGAGAAAATAACTGTTTTTAGGATTATCTGGCTAGTTTCTTTTCGCCGTAAGGACATAACCATGAGAGGGCTAATAAGGTCCTTTCTGATAAGAACGTGACCATAATGTCTTTATGGCGAAGAGAAAATAGCTGTTTTTAGCATTATCTGGCTAGTTTCTCTTCGCCGTAAGGACATAACCATGAGAGGGCTAATAAGGTCCTTTCGAATAAGAATGTGACCATAATGTCCTTATGGTGAAGAGAAAATAGCTGGTTTTAGCATTATCTGGCTAGTTTCTCTTCGCCGTAAGGACATAACCATGAGAGGGCTAATAAGGTCCTTTCGGATAAGAACGTGACCATAATGTCCTTATGGCGGAGAGAAAATAACTGTTTTTAGGATTATCTAGCTAGTTTCTCTTCGCCGTAAGGACATGACCATCAGAGGACTAAGAAATTCCTTTCTGATAAGGACCTGACCGCAATGTCCTTATGGCGAAGAGAAAATAGCTGTTTTTTAGGATTATCTGGCTAGTTTCTCTTCGACGTAAGGACATAACCATGAGAGGGATAATAAGGTCCTTTCGGATAAGAACGTGACCATAATGTCCTTATGGCGAAGAGAAAATAGCTGTTTTTAGGATTATCTGGCTAGTTTCTCTTCGCCGTAAGGACATGACCATCAGAGGGCTAATAAGGTCCTTTCGGATAAGAACGTGACCATAATGTCCTTATGGCGAAGAGAAAATAGCTGTTTTTAGGATTATCTGGCTAGTTTCTCTTCGCCGTAAGGACATGACCATAAGAGGACTAAGAAATTCCTTTCTGATAAGGAACTGACCGCAATGTCCTTATGGTGAAGAGAAAATAGCTGGATTTAGGATTATCTGGCTAGTTTATCTTCGCCGTAAGGATATAACCATGAGATGGTGCTAATAAGGTCCTTTCGGATAAGAACGTGACCATAATGTCCCGATGGCAAAGAGAAAATAGCTGTTTTTAGGATTATCTGGCTAGTTTATCTTCGCCGTAAGGACATAACCATGAGAGGGCTAATAAGGTCCTTTCGGATAAGAACGTGACCATAATGTCCTTATGGCGAAGAGAAAATAGCTGTTTTTAGCCTTATCTGGCTAGTTTCTCTTCGCCGTAAGGACATAACCATGAGAGGGATAAAAAGGTCCTTTCGGATAAGAACGTGACCATAATGTCCTTATGGCGAAGAGAAAATAGCTGTTTTTAGCCTTATCTGGCTAGTTTCTCTTCGCCGTAAGGACATAACCATGAGAGGGCTAATAAGGTCCTTTCGGATAAGAACGTGACCATAATGTCCTTATGGTGAAGAGAAAATAGCTGATTTTAGCATTATCTGGCTAGTTTCTCTTCACCGTAAGGACATAACCATGTGAGGACTAAGAAATTCCTTTCTGATAAGGACCTGACCGCAATGTCCGTATGACGAAGAGAAAATAGTTGTTTTTAGCATTATCTGGCTAGTTTCTCTTCGCCGTAAGGACATAACCATGTGAGGACTAAGAAATTCCTTTCTGATAAGGACCTGACCGCAATGTCCTTATGGCGAAGAGAAAATAGCTGTTTTTAGCATTATCTGGCTAGTTTCTCTTCGCCGTAATGACATAACCATGAGAGGGCTAATAAGGTCCTTTCGGATAAGAACGTGACCATAATGTCCTTATGGTGAAGAGAAAATAGCTGGTTTTAGGATTATCTGGCTAGTTTCTCTTCGCCGTAAGGACATAACCATGAGAGGGCTAATAAGGTCCTTTCGGATAAGAACGTGACCATAATGTCCTTATGGTGAAGAGAAAATAGCTGTTTTTAGGATTATCTGGCTAGTTTCTCTTCGCCGTTTGGACATAACCATGAGAGGGCTAATAAGGTCCTTTCGGATAAGAACGTGACCATAATGTCCTGATGGCGAAGAGAAAATAGCTGTTTTTAGGATTATCTGGCTAGTTTCTCTTCGCCGTTTGGACATAACCATGAGAGGGCTGATAAGGTCCTTTCGGATAAGAACGTGCCCATAATGTCCTTATGGCAAAAAGAAAATAGCTGTTTTTAGGATTATCTGGCTAGTTTCTTTTAGCCGTAAGGACATAACCATGAGAGGGCTAATAAGGTCCTTTCTGATAAGAACGTGACCATAATGTCCTTATGGCGAATAGAAAATAGCTGTTTTTAGCATTATCTGGCTAGTTTCTCTTCGCCGTAAGGACATAACCATGAGAGGGCTAATAAGGTCCTTTCGAATAAGAACGTGACCATAATGTCCTTATGGTGAAGAGAAAATAGCTGGTTTTACCATTATCTGGCTAGTTTCTCTTCGCCGTAAGGACATAACCATGAGAGGGCTAATAAGGTCCTTTCGGATAAGAACGTGACCATAATGTCCTTATGGCGGAGAGAAAATAACTGTTTTTAGGATTATCTGGCTAGTTTCTCTTCGCCGTAAGGACATAACCATGAGAGGGCTAATAAGGTCCTTTCGGATAAGAACGTGACCATAATGTCCTTATGGTGAAGAGAAAATAGCTGTTTTTAGGATTATCTGGCTAGTTTCTCTTCGCCGTTTGGACATAACCTTGAGAGGGCTAATAAGGTCCTTTCGGATAAGAACGTGACCATAATGTCCTGATGGCAAAGAGAAAATAGCTGTTTTTAGGATTATCTGGCTAGTTTCTCTTCGCCGTTTGGACATAACCATGAGAGGGCTAATAAGGTCCTTTCGGATAAGAACGTGCCCATAATGTCCTTATGGCAAAAAGAAAATAGCTGTTTTTAGGATTATCTGGCTAATTTCTTTTAGCCGTAAGGACATAACCATGAGAGGGCTAATAAGGTCCTTTCTGATAAGAACGTGACCATAATGTCCTTATGGCGAAGAGAAAATAGCTGTTTTTAGCATTATCTGGCTAGTTTATCTTCGCCGTAAGGACATAACCATGAGAGGGCTAATAAGGTCCTTTCGAATAAGAACGTGACCATAATGTCCTTATGGTGAAGAGAAAATAGCTGGTTTTAGCATTATCTGGCTAGTTTCTCTTCGCCGTAAGGACATAACCATGAGAGGGCTAATAAGGTCCTTTCGGATAAGAACGTGACCATAATGTCCTTATGGCGGAGAGAAAATAACTGTTTTTAGGATTATCTGGCTAGTTTCTTTTCGCCGTAAGGACATAACCATGAGAGGGCTAATAAGGTCCTTTCTGATAAGAACGTGACCATAATGTCTTTATGGCGAAGAGAAAATAGCTGTTTTTAGCATTATCTGGCTAGTTTCTCTTCGCCGTAAGGACATAACCATCAGAGGGCTAATAAGGTCCTTTCGAATAAGAATGTGACCATAATGTCCTTATGGTGAAGAGAAAATAGCTGGTTTTAGCATTATCTGGCTAGTTTCTCTTCGCCGTAAGGACATAACCATGAGAGGGCTAATAAGGTCCTTTCGGATAAGAACGTGACCATAATGTCCTTATGGCGGAGAGAAAATAACTGTTTTTAGGATTATCTGGCTAGTTTCTTTTCGCCGTAAGGACATAACCATGAGAGGGCTAATAAGGTCCTTTCTGATAAGAACGTCACCATAATGTATTTATGGCGAAGAGAAAATAGCTGTTTTTAGCATTATCTGGCTAGTTTCTCTTCGCCGTAAGGACATAACCATGAGAGGGCTAATAAGGTCCTTTCGGATAAGAACCTGACCATAATGTCCTTATGGCGGAGAGAAAATAACTGTTTTTAGGATTATCTAGCTAGTTTCTCTTCGCCGTACGGACATGACCATCAGAGGACTAAGAAATTCCTTTCTGATAAGGACCTGACCGCAATGTCCTTATGGTGAAGAGAAAATAGCTGTTTTTAGGATTATCTGGCTAGTTTCTCTTCGACGTAAGGACATAACCATGAGAGGGCTAATAAGGTCCTTTCGGGTAAGAACGTGACCATAATGTCCTTATGGCGAAGAGAAAATAGCTGTTTTTAGGATTATCTGGCTAGTTTCTCTTCGCCGTAAGGACATGACCATCAGAGGGCTAATAAGGTCCTTTCGGATAAGAACGTGACCATAATGTCCTTATGGTGAAGAGAAAATAGCTGGTTTTAGCATTATCTGGCTAGTTTCTCTTCGCCGTAAGGACATAACCATGAGAGGGCTAATAAGGTCCTTTCGGATAAGAACGTGACCATAATGTCCTTATGGCGGAGAGAAAATAACTGTTTTTAGGATTATCTGGCTAGTTTCTTTTCGCCGTAAGGACATAACCATGAGAGGGCTAATAAGGTCCTTTCTGATAAGAACGTGACCATAATGTCTTTATGGCGAAGAGAAAATAGCTGTTTTTAGCATTATCTGGCTAGTTTCTCTTCGCCGTAAGGACATAACCATCAGAGGGCTAATAAGGTCCTTTCGAATAAGAATGTGACCATAATGTCCTTATGGTGAAGAGAAAATAGCTGGTTTTAGCATTATCTGGCTAGTTTCTCTTCGCCGTAAGGACATAACCATGAGAGGGCTAATAAGGTCCTTTCGGATAAGAACGTGACCATAATGTCCTTATGGCGGAGAGAAAATAACTGTTTTTAGGATTATCTGGCTAGTTTCTTTTCGCCGTAAGGACATAACCATGAGAGGGCTAATAAGGTCCTTTCTGATAAGAACGTCACCATAATGTATTTATGGCGAAGAGAAAATAGCTGTTTTTAGCATTATCTGGCTAGTTTCTCTTCGCCGTAAGGACATAACCATGAGAGGGCTAATAAGGTCCTTTCGGATAAGAACCTGACCATAATGTCCTTATGGCGGAGAGAAAATAACTGTTTTTAGGATTATCTAGCTAGTTTCTCTTCGCCGTAAGGACATGACCATCAGAGGACTAAGAAATTCCTTTCTGATAAGGACCTGACCGCAATGTCCTTATGGTGAAGAGAAAATAGCTGTTTTTAGGATTATCTGGCTAGTTTCTCTTCGACGTAAGGACATAACCATGAGAGGGCTAATAAGGTCCTTTCGGATAAGAACGTGACCATAATGTCCTTATGGCGAAGAGAAAATAGCTGTTTTTAGGATTATCTGGCTAGTTTCTCTTCGCCGTAAGGACATGACCATCAGAGGGCTAATAAGGTCCTTTCGGATAAGAACGTGACCATAATGTCCCGATGGCGAAGAGAAAATAGCTTTTTTTAGGATTATCTGGCTAGTTTCTCTTCACCGTAAGAACATGACCATGAGAGGGCTAATAAGGTCCTTTCGGATAAGAACGTGACCGCAATGTCCTTATGGTGTAGAGAAAATAGCTGTTTTTAGGATTATCTGGCTAGTTTCTCTTCGCCGTAAAGACATAACCATGAGAGGGCTAATAAGGTCCTTTCGGATAAGAACGTGACCATAATGTCCTTATGGCGAAGAGAAAATAGCTGTTTTTAGGATTATCTGGCTAGTTTCTCTTCGCCGTAAGGACATGACCATAAGAGGACTAAGAAATTCCTTTCTAATAAGGAACTGACCGCAATGTCCTTATGGTGAAGAGAAAATAGCTGTTTTTAGGATTATCTGGCTAGTTTCTCTTCGCCATAAGGACATAACCATGAGAGGGCTAATAAGGTCCTTTCGGATAAGAACGTGACCATAATGTCCTTATGGCGAAGAGAAAATAGCTGTTTTTAGCATTATCTGGCTAGTTTCTCTTCACCGTAAGGACATAACCATGAGAGGGCTAATAAGGTCCTTTCGGATAAGAACGTGGCCATAATGTCCCGATGGTGAAGAGAAAATAGCTGTTTTTAGGATTATCTGGCTAGTTTCTCTTCGCCGTAAGGACATAACCATGAGAGGGCTAATAAAGGTCCTTTCGGATAAGAACGTGACCATAATGTCCTTATGGCGAAGAGAAAATAGCTGTTTTTAGCATGATCTGGCTAGTTTCTCTTCACCGTAAGGACATAGCCATGAGAGGGCTAATAAGGTCCTTTCGGATAAGAACGTGACCATAATGTCCCAATGGTGAAGAGAAAATAGCTGTTTTTAGGATTATCTGGCTAGTTTCTCTTCGCCGTAAGGACATAACCATGAGAGGGCTAATAAGGTTTTTTCGGATAAGAACCTGACCATAATGTCCTTATGGCGGAGAGAAAATAACTGTTTTTAGGATTATCTAGCTAGTTTCTCTTCGCCGTAAGGACATGACCATCAGAGGACTAAGAAATTCCTTTCTGATAAGGACCTGACCGCAATGTCCTTATGGTGAAGAGAAAATAGCTGTTTTTAGGATTATCTGGCTAGTTTCTCTTCGACGTAAGGACATAACCATGAGAGGGCTAATAAGGTCCTTTCGGATAAGAACGTGACCATAATGTCCTTATGGCGAAGAGAAAATAGCTGTTTTTAGGATTATCTGGCTAGTTTCTCTTCGCTGTAAGGACATGACCATCAGAGGGCTAATAAGGTCCTTTCGGATAAGAACGTGACCATAATGTCCCGATGGCGAAGAGAAAATAGCTGTTTTTAGGATTATCTGGCTAGTTTCTCTTCACCGTAAGAACATAACCATGAGAGGGCTAATAAGGTCCTTTCGGATAAGAACGTGACCTTAATGTCCTTATGGTGTAGAGACCATAGCTGTTTTTAGGATTATCTGGCTAGTTTCTCTTCGCCGTAAAGACATAACCATGAGAGGGCTAATAAGGTCCTTTCGGATAAGAACGTGACCATAATGTCCTTATGGCGAAGAGAAAATAGCTGTTTTTAGGATTATCTGGCTAGTTTCTCTTCGCCGTAAGGACATGACCATCAGAGGGCTAATAAGGTCCTTTCGGATAAGAACGTGACCATAATGTCCCGATGGCGAAGAGAAAATAGCTGTTTTTAGGATTATCTGGCTAGTTTCTCTTCACCGTAAGAACATAACCATGAGAGGGCTAATAAGGTCCTTTCGGATAAGAACGTGACTTTAATGTCCTTATGGTGTAGAGAAAATAGCTGTTTTTAGGATTATCTGGCTAGTTTCTCTTCGCCGTAAGGACATAACCATGAGAGGGCTAATAAGGTCCTTTCGGATAAGAACGTGACCATAATGTCCTTATGGCGAAGAGAAAATAGCTGTTTTTAGGATTATCTGGCTAGTTTCTCTTCGCCGTAAGGACATGACCATAAGAGGACTAAGAAATTCCTTTCTGATAAGGAACTGACCGCAATGTCCTTATGGTGAAGAGAAAATAGCTGGATTTAGGATTATCTGGCTAGTTTATCTTCGCCGTAAGGATATAACCATGAGATGGGGCTAATAAGGTCCTTTCGGATAAGAACGTGACCATAATGTCCCGATGGCAAAGAGAAAATAGCTGTTTTTAGGATTATCTGGCTAGTTTATCTTCGCCGTAAGGACATAACCATGAGAGGGCTAATAAGGTGCTTTCGGATAAGAACGTGACCATAATGTCCTTATGGCGAAGAGAAAATAGCTGTTTTTAGCCTTATCTGGCTAGTTTCTCTTCGCCGTAAGGACATAACCATGAGAGGGATAAAAAGGTCCTTTCGGATAAGAACGTGACCATAATGTCCTTATGGCGAAGAGAAAATAGCTGTTTTTAGCCTTATCTGGCTAGTTTCTCTTCGCCGTAAGGACATAACCATGAGAGGGCTAATAAGGTCCTTTCGGATAAGAACGTGACCATAATGTCCTTATGGTGAAGAGAAAATAGCTGTTTTTAGCATTATCTGGCTAGTTTCTCTTCACCGTAAGGACATAACCATGTGAGGACTAAGAAATTCCTTTCTGATAAGGACCTGACCGCAATGTCCGTATGACGAAGAAAAAATAGTTGTTTTTAGCATTATCTGGCTAGTTTCTCTTCGCCGTAAGGACATAACCATGTGAGGACTAAGAAATTCCTTTCTGATAAGGACCTGACCGCAATGTCCTTATGGCGAAGAGAAAATAGCTGTTTTTAGCATTATCTGGCTAGTTTCTCTTCGCCGTAATGACATAACCATGAGAGGGCTAATAAGGTCCTTCACCATAATGTCCTTATGGTGAAGAGAAAATAGCTGTTTTTAGGATTATCTGGCTAGTTTCTCTTCGCCGTTTGGACATAACCATGAGAGGGCTAATAAGGTCCTTTCGGATAAGAACGTGACCATAATGTCCTGATGGCGAAGAGAAAATAGCTGTTTTTAGGATTATCTGGCTAGTTTCTCTTCGCCGTTTGGACATAACCATGAGAGGGCTAATAAGGTCCTTTCGGATAAGAACGTGCCCATAATGTCCTTATGGCAAAAAGAAAATAGCTGTTTTTAGGATTATCTGGCTAGTTTCTTTTAGCCGTAAGGACACAACCATGAGAGGGCTAATAAGGTCCTTTCGAATAAGAACGTGACCATAATGTCCTTATGGTGAAGAGAAAATAGCTGGTTTTAGCATTATCTGGCTAGTTTCTCTTCGCCGTAAGGACATAACCATGAGAGGGCTAATAAGGTCCTTTCGGATAAGAACGTGACCATAATGTCCTTATGGCGGAGAGAAAATAACTGTTTTTAGGATTATCTGGCTAGTTTCTCTTCGCCGTAAGGACATAACCATGAGAGGGCTAATAAGGTCCTTTCGGATAAGAAAGTGACCATAATGTCCTTATGGTGAAGAGAAAATAGCTGTTTTTAGGATTATCTGGCTAGTTTCTCTTCGCCGTTTGGACATAACCATGAGAGGGCTAATAAGGTCCTTTCGGATAAGAACGTGACCATAATGTCCTGATGGTGAAGAGAAAATAGCTGTTTTTAGGATTATCTGGCTAGTTTCTTTTCGCCGTAAGGACATAACCATGAGAGGGCTAATAAGGTCCTTTCTGATAAGAACGTCACCATAATGTATTTATGGCGAAGAGAAAATAGCTGTTTTTAGCATTATCTGGCTAGTTTCTCTTCGCCGTAAGGACATAACCATGAGAGGGCTAATAAGGTCATTTCGGATAAGAACCTGACCATAATGTCCTTATGGCGGAGAGAAAATAACTGTTTTTAGGATTATCTAGCTAGTTTCTCTTCGCCGTAAGGACATGACCATCAGAGGACTAAGAAATTCCTTTCTGATAAGGACCTGACCGCAATGTCCTTATGGTGAAGAGAAAATAGCTGTTTTTAGGATTATCTGGCTAGTTTCTCTTCGACGTAAGGACATAACCATGAGAGGGCTAATAAGGTCCTTTCGGATAAGAACGTGACCATAATGTCCTTATGGCGAAGAGAAAATAGCTGTTTTTAGGATTATCTGGCTAGTTTCTCTTCGCCGTAAGGACATGACGATCAGAGGGCTAATAAGGTCCTTTCGGATAAGAACTTGACCATAATGTCCTTATGGCGGAGAGAAAATAACTGTTTTTAGGATTATCTGGCTAGTTTCTTTTCGCCGTAAGGACATAACCATGAGAGGGCTAATAAGGTCCTTTCTGATAAGAACGTGACCATAATGTCTTTATGGCGAAGAGAAAATAGCTGTTTTTAGCATTATCTGGCTAGTTTCTCTTCGCCGTAAGGACATAACCATGAGAGGGCTAATAAGGTCCTTTCGAATAAGAATGTGACCATAATGTCCTTATGGTGAAGAGAAAATAGCTGGTTTTAGCATTATCTGGCTAGTTTCTCTTCGCCGTAAGGACATAACCATGAGAGGGCTAATAAGGTCCTTTCGGATAAGAACGTGACCATAATGTCCTTATGGCGGAGAGAAAATAACTGTTTTTAGGATTATCTGGCTAGTTTCTTTTCGCCGTAAGGACATAACCATGAGAGGGCTAATAAGGTCCTTTCTGATAAGAACGTCACCATAATGTATTTATGGCGAAGAGAAAATAGCTGTTTTTAGCATTATCTGGCTAGTTTCTCTTCGCCGTAAGGACATAACCATGAGAGGGCTAATAAGGTCCTTTCGGATAAGAACCTGACCATAATGTCCTTATGGCGGAGAGAAAATAACTGTTTTTAGGATTATCTAGCTAGTTTCTCTTCGCCGTAAGGACATGACCATCAGAGGACTAAGAAATTCCTTTCTGATAAGCACTGACCGCAATGTCCTTATGGTGAAGAGAAAATAGCTGTTTTTAGGATTATCTGGCTAGTTTCTCTTCGACGTAAGGACATAACCATGAGAGGGCTAATAAGGTCCTTTCGGATAAGAACGTGACCATAATGTCCTTATGGCGAAGAGAAAATAGCTGTTTTTAGGATTATCTGGCTAGTTTCTCTTCGCCGTAAGGACATGACCATCAGAGGGCTAATAAGGTCCTTTCGGATAAGAACGTGACCATAATGTCCCGATGGCGAAGAGAAAATAGCTGTTTTTAGGATTATCTGGCTAGTTTCTCTTCACCGTAAGGACACAACCATCAGAGGACTAAGAAATTCCTTTCTGATAAGGACCTGACCGCAATGTCCTTATGGTGAAGAGAAAATAGCTGTTTTTAGGATTATCTGGCTAGTTTCTCTTCACCGCAAGGACATAACCATGTGAGGACAAAGAAATTCCTTTCTGATAAGGACCTGACCGCAATGTCCTTATGGCGAAGAGAAAATAGCTGTTTTTAGCATTATCTGGCTAGTTTCTCTTCGCCGTAATGACATAACCGTGAGAGGGCTAATAAGGTCCTTTCGGATAAGAACGTGACCATAATGTCCTTATGGTGAAGAGAAAATAGCTGGTTTTAGGATTATCTGGCTAGTTTCTCTTCGCCGTAAGGACATAACCATGAGAGGGCTAATAAGGTCCTTTCGGATAAGAACGTGACCATAATGTCCTTATGGTGAAGAGAAAATAGCTGTTTTTAGGATTATCTGGCTAGTTTCTCTTCGCCGTTTGGACATAACCATGAGAGGGCTAATAAGGTCCTTTCGGATAAGAACGTGACCATAATGTCCTGATGGCGAAGAGAAAATAGCTGTTTTTAGGATTATCTGGCTAGTTTCTCTTCGCCGTTTGGACATACCCATGAGAGGGCTAATAAGGTCCTTTCGGATAAGAACGTGCCCATAATGTCCTTATGGCAAAAAGAAAATAGCTGTTTTTAGGATTATCTGGCTAGTTTCTTTTAGCCGTAAGGACATAACCATGAGAGGGCTAATAAGGTCCTTTCTGATAAGAACGTGACCATAATGTCCTTATGGCAAAGAGAAAATAGCTGTTTTTAGCATTATCTGGCTAGTTTCTCTTCGCCGTAAGGACATAACCATGAGAGGGCTAATAAGGTCCTTTCGAATAAGAACGTGACCATAATGTCCTTATGGTGAAGAGAAAATAGCTGGTTTTAGCATTATCTGGCTAGTTTCTCTTCGCCGTAAGGACATAACCATGAGAGGGCTAATAAGGTCCTTTCGGATAAGAACGTGACCATAATGTCCTTATGGCGGAGAGAAAATAACTGTTTTTAGGATTATCTGGCTAGTTTCTTTTCGCCGTAAGGACATAACCATGAGAGGGCTAATAAGGTCCTTTCTGATAAGAACGTGACCATAATGTCTTTATGGCGAAGAGAAAATAGCTGTTTTTAGCATTATCTGGCTAGTTTCTCTTCGCCGTAAGGACATAACCATGAGAGGGCTAATAAGGTCCTTTCGAATAAGAATGTGACCATAATGTCCTTATGGTGAAGAGAAAATAGCTGGTTTTAGCATTATCTGGCTAGTTTCTCTTCGCCGTAAGGACATAACCATGAGAGGGCTAATAAGGTCCTTTCGGATAAGAACGTGACCATAATGTCCTTATGGCGGAGAGAAAATAACTGTTTTTAGGATTATCTAGCTAGTTTCTCTTCGCCGTAAGGACATGACCATCAGAGGACTAAGAAATTCCTTTCTGATAAGGACCTGACCGCAATGTCCTTATGGTGAAGAGAAAATAGCTGTTTTTAGGATTATCTGGCTAGTTTCTCTTCGACGTAAGGACATAACCATGAGAGGGATAATAAGGTCCTTTCGGATAAGAACGTGACCATAATGTCCTTATGGCGAAGAGAAAATAGCTGTTTTAGGATTATCTGGCTAGTTTCTCTTCGCCGTAAGCACATGACCATCAGAGGGCTAATAAGGTCCTTTCGGATAAGAACGTGACCATAATGTCCCGATGGCGAAGAGAAAATAGCTGTTTTTAGGATTATCTGGCTAGTTTCTCTTCACCGTAAGAACATAACCATGAGAGGGCTAATAAGGTCCTTTCGGATAAGAACGTGACCTTAATGTCCTTATGGTGTAGAGAAAATAGCTGTTTTTAGGATTATCTGGCTAGTTTCTCTTCGCCGTAAGGACATAACCATGAGAGGGCTAATAAGGTCCTTTCGGATAAGAACGTGACCATAATGTCCTTATGGCGAAGAGAAAATAGCTGTTTTTAGGATTATCTGGCTAGTTTCTCTTCGCCGTAAGGACATGACCATAAGAGGACTAAGAAATTCCTTTCTGATAAGGAACTGACCGCAATGTCCTTATGGTGAAGAGAAAATAGCTGGATTTAGGATTATCTGGCTAGTTTATCTTCGCCGTAAGGATATAACCATGAGATGGGGCTAATAAGGTCCTTTCGGATAAGAACGTGACCATAATGTCCCGATGGCAAAGAGAAAATAGCTGTTTTTAGGATTATCTGGCTAGTTTATCTTCGCCGTAAGGACATAACCATGAGAGGGCTAATAAGGTCCTTTCGGATAAGAACGTGACCATAATGTCCTTATGGCGAAGAGAAAATAGCTGTTTTTAGCCTTATCTGGCTAGTTTCTCTTCGCCGTAAGGACATAACCATGAGAGGGCTAATAAGGTCCTTTCAGATAAGAACGTGACCGCAATGTCCTTATGGCGAAGAGAAAATAGCAGTTTTTAGCCTTATCTGGCTAGTTTCTCTTCGCCGTAAGGACATAACCATGAGAGGGCTAATAAGGTCCTTTCGGATAAGAACGTGACCATAATGTCCCGATGGCGAAGAGAAAATACCTGTTTTTAGCATTATCTGGCTAGTTTCTCTTCGCTGTAAGGACATGACCATAAGAGGACTAAGAAATTCCTTTCTGATAAGGAACTGACCGCAATGTCCTTATGGTGAAGAGAAAATAGCTGGATTTAGGATTATCTGGCTAGTTTCTCTTCGCCGTAAGGACATAACCATGAGAGGGCTAATAAGGTCCTTTCGGATAAGAACGTGACCATAATGTCCCGATGGCAAAGAGAAAATAGCTGTTTTTAGGATTATCTGGCTAGTTTCTCTTCGCCGTAAGGACATAACCATGAGAGGGCTAATAAGGTCCTTTCGGATAAGAACGTGACCATAATGTCCTTATGGCGAAGAGAAAATAGCTGTTTTTAGGATTATCTGGATAGTTTCTTTTCGCCGTAAGGACATAACCATGAGAGGGCTAATAAGGTCCTTTCTGATAAGAACGTGACCATAATGTCTTTATGGCGAAGAGAAAATAGCTGTTTTTAGCATTATCTGGCTAGTTTCTCTTCGCCGTAAGGACATAACCATGAGAGGGCTAATAAGGTCCTTTCGAATAAGAATGTGACCATAATGTCCTTATGGTGAAGAGAAAATAGCTGGTTTTAGCATTATCTGGCTAGTTTCTCTTCGCCGTAAGGACATAACCATGAGAGGGCTAATAAGGTCCTTTCGGATAAGAACGTGACCATAATGTCCTTATGGCGGAGAGAAAATAACTGTTTTTAGGATTATCTGGCTAGTTTCTTTTCGACGTAAGGACATAACCATGAGAGGGCTAATAAGGTCCTTTCTGATAAGAACGTCACCATAATGTATTTATGGCGAAGAGAAAATAGCTGTTTTTAGCATTATCTGGCTAGTTTCTCTTCGCCGTAAGGACATAACCATGAGAGGGCTAATAAGGTCCTTTCGGATAAGAACCTGACCATAATGTCCTTATGGCGGAGAGAAAATTAGAGATGAGCGCCGGAAATTTTTCGGGTTTTGTGTTTTGGTTTTGGGTTCGGTTCCGCGGCCGTGTTTTGGGTTCGACCGCGTTTTGGCAAAACCTCACCGAATTTTTTTTGTCGGATTCGGGTGTGTTTTGGATTCGGGTGTTTTTTTCAAAAAACCCTAAAAAACAGCTTAAATCATAGAATTTGGGGGTAATTTTGATCCCAAAGTATTATTAACCTCAAAAAACATAATTTACACTCATTTTCAGCCTATTCTGAACACATCACACCTCACAATATTATTTTTAGTCCTAAAATTTGCACCGAGGTCGCTGTGTGAGTAAGATAAGCGACCCTAGTGGCCGACACAAACACCGGGCCCATCTAGGAGTGGCACTGCAGTGTCACGCAGGATGGCCCTTCCAAAAAACCCTCCCCAAACAGCACATGACGCAAAGAAAAAAAGAGGCGCAATGAGGTAGCTGACTGTGTGAGTAAGATTAGCGACCCTAGTGGCCGACACAAACACCGGGCACATCTAGGAGTGGCACTGCAGTGTCACGCAGGATGTCCCTTCCAAAAAACCCTCCCCAAACAGCACATGACGCAAAGAAAAAAAGAGGCGCAATGAGGTAGCTGACTGTGTGAGTAAGATTAGCGACCCTAGTGGCCGACACAAACACCGGGCCCATCTAGGAGTGGCACTGCAGTGTCACGCAGGATGTCCCTTCCAAAAAACCCTCCCCAAACAGCACATGACGCAAAGAAAAAAAGAGGCGCAATGAGGTAGCTGACTGTGTGAGTAAGATTAGCGACCCTAGTGGCCGACACAAACACCGGGCCCATCTAGGAGTGGCACTGCAGTGTCACGCAGGATGTCCCTTCCAAAAAACCCTCCCCAATCAGCACATGATGCAAAGAAAAAGAAAAGAAAAAAGAGGTGCAAGATGGAATTATCCTTGGGCCCTCCCACCCACCCTTATGTTGTATAAACAAAACAGGACATGCACACTTTAACCAACCCATCATTTCAGTGACAGGGTCTGCCACACGACTGTGACTGATATGACGGGTTGGTTTGGACCCCCCCCAAAAAAGAAGCAATTAATCTCTCCTTGCACAAACTGGCTCTACAGAGGCAAGATGTCCACCTCATCTTCACCCTCCGATATATCACCGTGTACATCCCCCTCCTCACAGATTATCAATTCGTCCCCACTGGAATCCACCATCTCAGCTCCCTGTGTACTTTGTGGAGGCAATTGCTGCTGGTCAATGTCTCCGCGGAGGAATTGATTATAATTCATTTTAATGAACATCATCTTCTCCACATTTTCTGGATGTAACCTCGTACGCCGATTGCTGACAAGGTGAGCGGCGG
Source organism: Pseudophryne corroboree (assembly GCF_028390025.1). Classification (NCBI taxonomy): domain Eukaryota; kingdom Metazoa; phylum Chordata; class Amphibia; order Anura; family Myobatrachidae; genus Pseudophryne; species Pseudophryne corroboree. Next base: position 492,315,087 of record NC_086451.1, read on the forward strand.
CACTAAACACTCTTTCGGAGTACACACTTGTGGGAGGGCAACTTAGGTAGAATAAAGCCAGTTTGTGCAAGGGCCTCCAAATTGCCTCTTTTTCCTGCCAGTATAAGTACGGACTGTGTGACGTGCCTACTTGGATGCGGTCACTCATATAATCCTCCACCATTCTATCAATGTTGAGAGAATCATATGCAGTGACAGTAGACGACATGTCCGTAATCGTTGTCAGGTCCTTCAGTCCGGACCAGATGTCAGCATCAGCAGTCGCTCCAGACTGCCCTGCATCACCGCCAGCGGGTGGGCTCGGAATTCTGAGCCTTTTCCTCGCACCCCCAGTTGCGGGAGAATGTGAAGGAGGAGATGTTGACAGGTCGCGTTCCGCTTGACTTGACAATTTTGTCACCAGCAGGTCTTTCAACCCCAGCAGACCTGTGTCTGCCGGAAAGAGAGATCCAAGGTAGGCTTTAAATCTAGGATCGAGCACGGTGGCCAAAATGTAGTGCTCTGATTTCAACAGATTGACCACCCGTGAATCCTTGTTAAGCGAATTAAGGGCTGCATCCACAAGTCCCACATGCCTAGCGGAATCGCTCCGTGTTAGCTCCTTCTTCAATGCCTCCAGCTTCTTCTGCAAAAGCCTGATGAGGGGAATGACCTGACTCAGGCTGGCAGTGTCTGAACTGACTTCACGTGTGGCAAGTTCAAAGGGCATCAGAACCTTGCACAACGTTGAAATCATTCTCCACTGCACTTGAGACAGGTGCATTCCATCTCCTATATCGTGCTCAATTGTATAGGCTTGAATGGCCTTTTGCTGCTCCTCCAACCTCTGAAGCATATAGAGGGTTGAATTCCACCTCGTTACCACTTCTTGCTTCAGATGATGGCAGGGCAGGTTCAGTAGTTTTTGGTGGTGCTCCAGTCTTCTGTACGTGGTGCCTGTACGCCGAAAGTGTCCCGCAATTTTTCTGGCCACCGACAGCATCTCTTGCACGCCCCTGTCGTTTTTTAAAAAATTCTGCACCACCAAATTCAAGGTATGTGCAAAACATGGGACGTGCTGGAATTTGCCCATATTTAATGCACACACAATATTGCTGGCGTTGTCCGATGCCACAAATCCACAGGAGAGTCCAATTGGGGTAAGCCATTCCGCGATGATCTTCCTCAGTTGCCGTAAGAGGTTTTCAGCTGTGTGCGTATTCTGGAAAGCGGTGATACAAAGCGTAGCCTGCCTAGGAAAGAGTTGGCGTTTGCGAGATGCTGCTACTGGTGCCGCCGCTGCTGTTCTTGCGGCGGGAGTCCATACATCTACCCAGTGGGCTGTCACAGTCATATAGTCCTGACCCTGCCCTGCTCCACTTGTCCACATGTCCGTGGTTAAGTGGACATTGGGTACAACTGCATTTTTTAGGACACTGGTGAGTCTTTTTCTGACGTCCGTGTACATTCTCGGTATCGCCTGCCTAGAGAAGTGGAACCTAGATGGTATTTGGTAACGGGGGCACACTGCCTCAATAAATTGTCTAGTTCCCTGTGAACTAACGGCGGATACCGGACGCACGTCTAACACCAACATAGTTGTCAAGGACTCAGTTATCCGCTTTGCAGTAGGATGACTGCTGTGATATTTCATCTTCCTCGCAAAGGACTGTTGAACAGTCAATTGCTTACTGGAAGTAGTACAAGTGGGCTTACGACTTCCCCTCTGGGATGACCATCGACTCCCAGCGGCAACAACAGCAGCGCCAGCAGCAGTAGGCGTTACACGCAAGGATGCATCGGAGGAATCCCAGGCAGGAAAGGACTCGTCAGACTTGCCAGTGACATGGCCTGCAGGACTATTGGCATTCCTGGGGAAGGAGGAAATTGACACTGAGGGAGTTGGTGGGGTGGTTTGCGTGAGCTTGGTTACAAGAGGAAGGGATTTACTGGTCAGTGGACTGCTTCCGCTGTCACCCAAAGTTTTTGAACTTGTCACTGACTTATTATGAATGCGCTGCAGGTGACGTATAAGGGAGGATGTTCCGAGGTGGTTAACGTCCTTACCCCTACTTATTACAGCTTGACAAAGGGAACACACGGCTTGACACCTGTTGTCCGCATTTCTGGTGAAATACCTCCACACCGAAGAGCTGATTTTTTTGGTATTTTCACCTGGCATGTCAACGGCCATATTCCTCCCACGGACAACAGGTGTCTCCCCGGGTGCCTGACTTAAACAAACCACCTCACCATCAGAATCCTCCTGGTCAATTTCCTCCCCAGCGCCAGCAACACCCATATCCTCCTCATCCTGGTGTACTTCAACACTGACATCTTCAATCTGACTATCAGGAACTGGACTGCGGGTGCTCCTTCCAGCACTTGCAGGGGGCATGCAAATAGTGGAAGGCGCATGCTCTTCACGTCCAGTGTTGGGAAGGTCAGGCATCGCAAACGACACAATTGGACTCTCCTTGTGGATTTGGGATTTCAAAGAACGCACAGTTCTTTGCGGTGCTTTTGCCAGCTTGAGTCTTTTCAGTTTTCTAGCGAGAGGCTGAGTGCTTCCATCCTCATGTGAAGCTGAACCACTAGCCATGAACATAGGCCAGGGCCTCAGCCGTTCCTTGCCACTCCGTGTGGTAAATGGCATATTGGCAAGTTTACGCTTCTCCTCCGACAATTTTATTTTAGGTTTTGGAGTCCTTTTTTTTCTGATATTTGGTGTTTTGGATTTGACATGCTCTGTACTATGACATTGGGCATCGGCCTTGGCAGACGACGTTGCTGGCATTTTATCGTCTCGGCCATGACTAGTGGCAGCAGCTTCAGCACGAGGTGGAAGTGGATCTTGATCTTTCCCTAATTTTGGAACCTCAACTTTTTTGTTCTCCATATTTTATAGGCAGAACTAAAAGGCACCTCAGGTAAACAATGGAGATGGATGGATTGGATACTAGTATACAATTATGGACGGACTGCCACGGTTAGGTGGTATAAAAAAACCACGGTTAGGTGGTATATATTATAATAATAATACAATTATGGATGGACGGACTGCCTGCCGACTGCCGACACAGAGGTAGCCACAGCCGTGAACTACCGCACTGTACACTGGTTGATAAAGAGATAGTAGTATACTCGTAACAACTAGTATGACACTATGACGACGGTATAAAGAATGGAAAAAAAACCACGGTTAGGTGGTATATATTATAATAATAATACAATTATGGATGGACGGACTGCCTGCCGACTGCCGACACAGAGGTAGCCACAGCCGTGAACTACCGCACTGTACACTGGTTGATAAAGAGATAGTAGTATACTCGTAACAATTAGGATGACACTATGACGGTATAAAGAATGAAAAAAAAAACCACGGTTAGGTGGTAGGTATATAATAATAAATAATACAATTCTGGTCGGACGGACTGCCTGCCGTGTGCCGACACAGAGGTAGCCACAGCCGTGAACTACCGCACTGTACACTGGTTGATAAAGAGATAGTAGTATACTCGTAACAATTAGGATGACACTATGACGGTATAAAGAATGAAAAAAAAAACCACGGTTAGGTGGTAGGTATATAATAATAAATAATACAATTCTGGTCGGACGGACTGCCTGCCGTGTGCCGACACAGAGGTAGCCACAGCCGTGAACTACCGCACTGTACACTGGTTGATAAAGAGATAGTAGTATACTCGTAACAATTAGGATGACACTATGACGGTATAAAGAATGAAAAAAAAAACCACGGTTAGGTGGTAGGTATATAATAATAAATAATACAATTCTGGTCGGACGGACTGCCTGCCGTGTGCCGACACAGAGGTAGCCACAGCCGTGAACTACCGCACTGTACACTGGTTGATAAAGAGATAGTAGTATACTCGTAACAATTAGGATGACACTATGACGGTATAAAGAATGAAAAAAAAAACCACGGTTAGGTGGTAGGTATATAATAATAAATAATACAATTCTGGTCGGACGGACTGCCTGCCGTGTGCCGACACAGAGGTAGCCACAGCCGTGAACTACCGCACTGTACACTGGTTGATAAAGAGATAGTAGTATACTCGTAACAATTAGGATGACACTATGACGGTATAAAGAATGAAAAAAAAACCACGGTTAGGTGGTAGGTATATAATAATAAATAATACAATTCTGGTCGGACGGACTGCCTGCCGTGTGCCGACACAGAGGTAGCCACAGCCGTGAACTACCGCACTGTACACTGGTTGATAAAGAGATAGTAGTATACTCGTAACAATTAGGATGACACTATGACGGTATAAAGAATGAAAAAAAAACCACGGTTAGGTGGTAGGTATATAATAATAAATAATACAATTCTGGTCGGACGGACTGCCTGCCGTGTGCCGACACAGAGGTAGCCACAGCCGTGAACTACCGCACTGTACACTGGTTGATAAAGAGATAGTAGTATACTCGTAACAATTAGGATGACACTATGACGGTATAAAGAATGAAAAAAAAAACCACGGTTAGGTGGTAGGTATATAATAATAAATAATACAATTCTGGTCGGACGGACTGCCTGCCGTGTGCCGACACAGAGGTAGCCACAGCCGTGAACTACCGCACTGTACACTGGTTGATAAAGAGATAGTAGTATACTCGTAACAATTAGGATGACACTATGACGGTATAAAGAATGAAAAAAAAAACCACGGTTAGGTGGTAGGTATATAATAATAAATAATACAATTCTGGTCGGACGGACTGCCTGCCGTGTGCCGACACAGAGGTAGCCACAGCCGTGAACTACCGCACTGTACACTGGTTGATAAAGAGATAGTAGTATACTCGTAACAATTAGGATGACACTATGACGGTATAAAGAATGAAAAAAAAAACCACGGTTAGGTGGTAGGTATATAATAATAAATAATACAATTCTGGTCGGACGGACTGCCTGCCGTGTGCCGACACAGAGGTAGCCACAGCCGTGAACTACCGCACTGTACTGTGTCTGCTGCTAATATAGACTGGTTGATATTTAAAGAGATATTAGTAGTATACAACAATACTATACTGGTGGTCAGGCACTGGTCACCACTCCTGCAGCAAAAGTGTGCACTGTTAATTAATATAATTGTACTCCTGGCTCCTGCTAACAACCTGCAGTGCTCCCCAGTCTCCCCCACAATTAATTATAAGCTTTTAATTTATACATTGATGACTGTGCAGCACACTGGGCTGAGCTGAGTGCACACAGACTGAGTCACACTGTGTGACTGACTGTGCTGTGTATCGTTTTTTTTTTCAGGCAGAGAACGGATATAGCAGAGAGAAGTGAACGGATATATTATATTAAATAAAAGTTAACTAGCAACTGCACTGGTCACTGACTGTGGTAAACTAACTCTGTCTGCGACTCTGCACAATCTCTCTCTCTCTATCTAATCTATCTCTATTCTAATAGAGAGGACGCCAGACACGTCCTCTCCCTATCAATCTCAATGCACGAGTGAAAATGGCGGCGACGCGCGGCTCCTTATATAGAATCCGAGTCTCGCGATAGAATCCGAGCCTCGCGAGAATCCGACAGCGTCATGATGACGTTCGGGCGCGCTCGGGTTAACCGAGCAAGGCGGGAAGATCCGAGTCGCTCGGACCCGTGAAAAAAAACATGAAGTTCGGGCGGGTTCGGATTCCGAGGAACCGAACCCGCTCATCTCTAGAGAAAATAACTGTTTTTAGGATTATCTAGCTAGTTTCTCTTCGCCGTAAGGACATGACCATCAGAGGACTAAGAAATTCCTTTCTGATAAGGACCTGACCGCAATGTCCTTATGGTGAAGAGAAAATAGCTGGTTTTAGGATTATCTGGCTAGTTTCTCTTCGACGTAAGGACATAACCATGAGAGGGCTAATAAGGTCCTTTCGGATAAGAACGTGACCATAATGTCCTTATGGCGAAGAGAAAATAGCTGTTTTTAGGATTATCTGGCTAGTTTCTCTTCGCCGTAAGGACATGACCATCAGAGGGCTAATAAGGTCCTTTCGGATAAGAACGTGACCATAATGTCCCGATGGCGAAGAGAAAATAGCTGTTTTTAGGATTATCTGGCTAGTTTCTCTTCACCGTAAGAACATAACCATGAGAGGGCTAATAAGGTCCTTTCGGATAAGAACGTGACCTTAATGTCCTTATGGTGTAGAGAAAATAGCTGTTTTTAGGATTATCTGGCTAGTTTCTCTTCGCCGTAAAGACATAACCATGAGAGGGCTAATAAGGTCCTTTCGGATAAGAACGTGACCATAATGTCCTTATGGCGAAGAGAAAATAGCTGTTTTTAGGATTATCTGGCTAGTTTCTCTTCGCCGTAAGGACATGACCATAAGAGGACTAAGAAATTCCTTTCTGATAAGGAACTGACCGCAATGTCCTTATGGTGAAGAGAAAATAGCTGTTTTTAGGATTATCTGGCTAGTTTCTCTTCGCCATAAGGACATAACCATGAGAGGGCTAATAAGGTCCTTTCGGATAAGAACGTGACCATAATGTCCTTATGGCGAAGAGAAAATAGCTGTTTTTAGCATTATCTGGCTAGTTTCTCTTCACCGTAAGGACATAACCATGAGAGGGCTAATAAGGTCCTTTCGGATAAGAACGTGACCATAATGTCCCGATGGTGAAGAGAAAATAGCTGTTTTTAGGATTATCTGGCTAGTTTCTCTTCGCCGTAAGGACATAACCATGAGAGGGCTAATAAAGGTCCTTTCGGATGAGAACGTGACCATAATGTCCTTATGGCGAAGAGAAAATAGCTGTTTTTAGCATTATCTGGCTAGTTTCTCTTCACCGTAAGGACATAGCCATGAGAGGGCTAATAAGGTCCTTTCGGATAAGAACGTGACCATAATGTCCCAATGGTGAAGAGAAAATAGCTGTTTTTAGGATTATCTGGCTAGTTTCTCTTCGCCGTAAGGACATAACCATGAGAGGGCTAATAAGGTCCTTTCGGATAAGAACGTGACCATAATGTCCTTATGGTGAAGAGAAAATAGCTGTTTTTAGGATTATCTGGCTAGTTTCTCTTCGCCGTAAGGACATAACCATGAGAGGGCTAATAAGGTCCTTTCGGATAAGAACGTGACCATAATGTCCTTATGGCGAAGAGAAAATAGCTGTTTTTAGGATTATCTGGCTAGTTTCTCTTCGCCGTAAGGACATGACGATCAGAGGGCTAATAAGGTCCTTTCGGATAAGAACTTGACCATAATGTCCCGATGGCGAAGAGAAAATAGCTGTTTTTAGGATTATCTGGCTAGTTTCTCTTCACCGTAAGAACATAACCATGAGAGGGCTAATAAGGTCCTTTCGGATAAGAACGTGACCTTAATGTCCTTATGGTGTAGAGAAAATAGCTGTTTTTAGGATTATCTGGCTAGTTTCTCTTCGCCGTAAAGACATAACCATGAGAGGGCTAATAAGGTCCTTTCGGATAAGAACGTGACCATAATGTCCTTATGGCGAAGAGAAAATAGCTGTTTTTAGGATTATCTGGCTAGTTTCTCTTCGCCGTAAGGACATGACTATAAGAGGACTAAGAAATTCCTTTCTGATAAGGAACTGACCGCAATGTCCTTATGGTGAAGAGAAAATAGCTGTTTTTAGGATTATCTGGCTAGTTTCTCTTCGCCATAAGGACATAACCATGAGAGGGCTAATAAGGTCCTTTCGGATAAGAACGTGACCATAATGTCCTTATGGCGAAGAGAAAATAGCTGATTTTAGCATTATCTGGCTAGTTTCTCTTCACCGTAAGGACATAACCATGAGAGGGCTAATAAGGTCCTTTCGGATAAGAACGTGGCCATAATGTCCCGATGGTGAAGAGAAAATAGATGTTTTTAGGATTATCTGGCTAGTTTCTCTTCGCCGTAAGGACATAACCATGAGAGGGCTAATAAAGGTCCTTTCGGATAAGAACGTGACCATAATGTCCTTATGGCGAAGAGAAAATAGCTGTTTTTAGCATTATCTGGCTAGTTTCTCTTCACCGTAAGGACATAGCCATGAGAGGGCTAATAAGGTCCTTTCGGATAAGAACGTGACCATAATGTCCTTATGGCGAAGAGAAAATAGCTGTTTTTAGGATTATCTGGCTAGTTTCTCTTCGCCGTAAGGACATAACCATGAGAGGGCTAATAAGGTCCTTTCGAATAAGAACGTGACCATAATGTCCTTATGGTGAAGAGAAAATAGCTGGTTTTAGCATTATCTGGCTAGTTTCTCTTCGCCGTAAGGACATAACCATGAGAGGGCTAATAAGGTTCTTTCGGATAAGAACGTGACCATAATGTCCTTATGGCGGAGAGAAAATAACTGTTTTTAGGATTATCTGGCTAGTTTCTTTTCGCCGTAAGGACATAACCATGAGAGGGCTAATAAGGTCCTTTCTGATAAGAACGTGACCATAATGTCTTTATGGCGAAGAGAAAATAGCTGTTTTTAGCATTATCTGGCTAGTTTCTCTTCGCCGTAAGGACATAACCATGAGAGGGCTAATAAGGTCCTTTCGAATAAGAATGTGACCATAATGTCCTTATGGTGAAGAGAAAATAGCTGGTTTTAGCATTATCTGGCTAGTTTCTCTTCGCCGTAAGGACATAACCATGAGAGGGCTAATAAGGTCCTTTCGGATAAGAACGTGACCATAATGTCCTTATGGCGGAGAGAAAATAACTGTTTTTAGGATTATCTGGCTAGTTTCTTTTCGCCGTAAGGACATAACCAAGAGAGGGCTAATAAGGTCCTTTCTGATAAGAACGTCAGCATAATGTATTTATGGCGAAGAGAAAATAGCTGTTTTTAGCATTATCTGGCTAGTTTCTCTTCGCCGTAAGGACATAACCATGAGAGGGCTAATAAGGTCCTTTCGGATAAGAACCTGACCATAATGTCCTTATGGCGGAGAGAAAATAACTGTTTTTAGGATTATCTAGCTAGTTTCTCTTCGCCGTAAGGACATGACCATCAGAGGACTAAGAAATTCCTTTCTGATAAGCACTGACCGCAATGTCCTTATGGTGAAGAGAAAATAGCTGTTTTTAGGATTATCTGGCTAGTTTCTCTTCGACGTAAGGACATAACCATGAGAGGGCTAATAAGGTCCTTTCGGATAAGAACGTGACCATAATGTCCTTATGGCGAAGAGAAAATAGCTGTTTTTAGGATTATCTGGCTAGTTTCTCTTCGCCGTAAGGACATGACCATCAGAGGGCTAATAAGGTCCTTTCGGATAAGAACGTGACCATAATGTCCCGATGGCGAAGAGAAAATAGCTGTTTTTAGGATTATCTGGCTAGTTTCTCTTCACCGTAAGGACACAACCATCAGAGGACTAAGAAATTCCTTTCTGATAAGGACCTGACCGCAATGTCCTTATGGTGAAGAGAAAATAGCTGTTTTTAGGATTATCTGGCTAGTTTCTCTTCACCGCAAGGACATAACCATGTGAGGACAAAGAAATTCCTTTCTGATAAGGACCTGACCGCAATGTCCTTATGGCGAAGAGAAAATAGCTGTTTTTAGCATTATCTGGCTAGTTTCTCTTCGCCGTAATGACATAACCGTGAGAGGGCTAATAAGGTCCTTTCGGATAAGAACGTGACCATAATGTCCTTATGGTGAAGAGAAAATAGCTGGTTTTAGGATTATCTGGCTAGTTTCTCTTCGCCGTAAGGACATAACCATGAGAGGGCTAATAAGGTCCTTTCGGATAAGAACGTGACCATAATGTCCTTATGGTGAAGAGAAAATAGCTGTTTTTAGGATTATCTGGCTAGTTTCTCTTCGCCGTTTGGACATAACCATGAGAGGGCTAATAAGGTCCTTTCGGATAAGAACGTGACCATAATGTCCTGATGGCGAAGAGAAAATAGCTGTTTTTAGGATTATCTGGCTAGTTTCTCTTCGCCGTTTGGACATAACCATGAGAGGGCTAATAAGGTCCTTTCGGATAAGAACGTGCCCATAATGTCCTTATGGCAAAAAGAAAATAGCTGTTTTTAGGATTATCTGGCTAGTTTCTTTTAGCCGTAAGGACATAACCATGAGAGGGCTAATAAGGTCCTTTCTGATAAGAACGTGACCATAATGTCCTTATGGCAAAGAGAAAATAGCTGTTTTTAGCATTATCTGGCTAGTTTCTCTTCGCCGTAAGGACATAACCATGAGAGGGCTAATAAGGTCCTTTCGAATAAGAACGTGACCATAATGTCCTTATGGTGAAGAGAAAATAGCTGGTTTTAGCATTATCTGGCTAGTTTCTCTTCGCCGTAAGGACATAACCATGAGAGGGCTAATAAGGTCCTTTCGGATAAGAACGTGACCATAATGTCCTTATGGCGGAGAGAAAATAACTGTTTTTAGGATTATCTGGCTAGTTTCTTTTCGCCGTAAGGACATAACCATGAGAGGGCTAATAAGGTCCTTTCTGATAAGAACGTGACCATAATGTCTTTATGGCGAAGAGAAAATAGCTGTTTTTAGCATTATCTGGCTAGTTTCTCTTCGCCGTAAGGACATAACCATGAGAGGGCTAATAAGGTCCTTTCGAATAAGAATGTGACCATAATGTCCTTATGGTGAAGAGAAAATAGCTGGTTTTAGCATTATCTGGCTAGTTTCTCTTCGCCGTAAGGACATAACCATGAGAGGGCTAATAAGGTCCTTTCGGATAAGAACGTGACCATAATGTCCTTATGGCGGAGAGAAAATAACTGTTTTTAGGATTATCTAGCTAGTTTCTCTTCGCCGTAAGGACATGACCATCAGAGGACTAAGAAATTCCTTTCTGATAAGGACCTGACCGCAATGTCCTTATGGTGAAGAGAAAATAGCTGTTTTTAGGATTATCTGGCTAGTTTCTCTTCGACGTAAGGACATAACCATGAGAGGGATAATAAGGTCCTTTCGGATAAGAACGTGACCATAATGTCCTTATGGCGAAGAGAAAATAGCTGTTTTAGGATTATCTGGCTAGTTTCTCTTCGCCGTAAGCACATGACCATCAGAGGGCTAATAAGGTCCTTTCGGATAAGAACGTGACCATAATGTCCCGATGGCAAAGAGAAAATAGCTGTTTTTAGGATTATCTGGCTAGTTTATCTTCGCCGTTAAGGACATAACCATGAGAGGGCTAATAAGGTCCTTTCGGATAAGAACGTGACCATAATGTCCTTATGGCGAAGAGAAAATAGCTGTTTTTAGCCTTATCTGGCTAGTTTCTCTTCGCCGTAAGGACATAACCATGAGAGGGCTAATAAGGTCCTTTCAGATAAGAACGTGACCGCAATGTCCTTATGGCGAAGAGAAAATAGCAGTTTTTAGCCTTATCTGGCTAGTTTCTCTTCGCCGTAAGGACATAACCATGAGAGGGCTAATAAGGTCCTTTCGGATAAGAACGTGACCATAATGTCCCGATGGCGAAGAGAAAATACCTGTTTTTAGCATTATCTGGCTAGTTTCTCTTCGCTGTAAGGACATGACCATAAGAGGACTAAGAAATTCCTTTCTGATAAGGAACTGACCACAATGTCCTTATGGTGAAGAGAAAATAGCTGGATTTAGGATTATCTGGCTAGTTTCTCTTCGCCGTAAGGACATAACCATGAGAGGGCTAATAAGGTCCTTTCGGATAAGAACGTGACCATAATGTCCCGATGGCAAAGAGAAAATAGCTGTTTTTAGGATTATCTGGCTAGTTTCTCTTCGCCGTAAGGACATAACCATGAGAGGGCTAATAAGGTCCTTTCGGATAAGAACGTGACCATAATGTCCTTATGGCGAAGAGAAAATAGCTGTTTTTAGGATTATCTGGATAGTTTCTTTTCGCCGTAAGGACATAACCATGAGAGGGCTAATAAGGTCCTTTCTGATAAGAACGTGACCATAATGTCTTTATGGCGAAGAGAAAATAGCTGTTTTTAGCATTATCTGGCTAGTTTCTCTTCGCCGTAAGGACATAACCATGAGAGGGCTAATAAGGTCCTTTCGAATAAGAATGTGACCATAATGTCCTTATGGTGAAGAGAAAATAGCTGGTTTTAGCATTATCTGGCTAGTTTCTCTTCGCCGTAAGGACATAACCATGAGAGGGCTAATAAGGTCCTTTCGGATAAGAACGTGACCATAATGTCCTTATGGCGGAGAGAAAATAACTGTTTTTAGGATTATCTGGCTAGTTTCTTTTCGACGTAAGGACATAACCATGAGAGGGCTAATAAGGTCCTTTCTGATAAGAACGTGACCATAATGTATTTATGGCGAAGAGAAAATAGCTGTTTTTAGCATTATCTGGCTAGTTTCTCTTCGCCGTAAGGACATAACCATGAGAGGGCTAATAAGGTCCTTTCGGATAAGAACGTGACCATAATGTCCTTATGGCGAAGAGAAAATAGCTGTTTTTAGGATTATCTAGCTAGTTTCTCTTCGCCGTAAGGACATGACCATCAGAGGACTAAGAAATTCCTTTCTGATAAGGACCTGACCGCAATGTCCTTATGGTGAAGAGAAAATAGCTGGTTTTAGGATTATCTGGCTAGTTTCTCTTCGACGTAAGGACATAACCATGAGAGGGCTAATAAGGTCCTTTCGGATAAGAACGTGACCATAATGTCCTTATGGCGAAGAGAAAATAGCTGTTTTTAGGATTATCTGGCTAGTTTCTCTTCGCCGTAAGGACATGACCATCAGAGGGCTAATAAGGTCCTTTCGGATAAGAACGTGACCATAATGTCCCGATGGCGAAGAGAAAATAGCTGTTTTTAGGATTATCTGGCTAGTTTCTCTTCACCGTAAGAACATAACCATGAGAGGGCTAATAAGGTCCTTTCGGATAAGAACGTGACCTTAATGTCCTTATGGTGTAGAGAAAATAGCTGTTTTTAGGATTATCTGGCTAGTTTCTCTTCGCCGTAAAGACATAACCATGAGAGGGCTAATAAGGTCCTTTCGGATAAGAACGTGACCATAATGTCCTTATGGCGAAGAGAAAATAGCTGTTTTTAGGATTATCTGGCTAGTTTCTCTTCGCCGTAAGGACATGACCATAAGAGGACTAAGAAATTCCTTTCTGATAAGGAACTGACTGCAATGTCCTTATGGTGAAGAGAAAATAGCTGTTTTTAGGATTATCTGGCTAGTTTCTCTTCGCCATAAGGACATAACCATGAGAGGGCTAATAAGGTCCTTTCGGATTAGAACGTGACCATAATGTCCTTATGGCGAAGAGAAAATAGCTGTTTTTAGCATTATCTGGCTAGTTTCTCTTCACCGTAAGGACATAACCATGAGAGGGCTAATAAGGTCCTTTCGGATAAGAACGTGACCATAATGTCCCGATGGTGAAGAGAAAATAGCTGTTTTTAGGATTATCTGGCTAGTTTCTCTTCGCCGTAAGGACATAACCATGAGAGGGCTAATAAAGGTCCTTTCGGATGAGAACGTGACCATAATGTCCTTATGGCGAAGAGAAAATAGCTGTTTTTAGCATTATCTGGCTAGTTTCTCTTCACCGTAAGGACATAGCCATGAGAGGGCTAATAAGGTCCTTTCGGATAAGAACGTGACCATAATGTCCCAATGGTGAAGAGAAAATAGCTGTTTTTAGGATTATCTGGCTAGTTTCTCTTCGCCGTAAGGACATAACCATGAGAGGGCTAATAAGGTCCTTTCGGATAAGAACGTGACCATAATGTCCTTATGGTGAAGAGAAAATAGCTGTTTTTAGGATTATCTGGCTAGTTTCTCTTCGCCGTAAGGACATAACCATGAGAGGGCTAATAAGGTCCTTTCGGATAAGAACGTGACCATAATGTCCTTATGGCGAAGAGAAAATAGCTGTTTTTAGCATTATCTTGCTAGTTTCTCTTCGCCGTAATGACATAACCATGAGAGGGCTAATAAGGTCCTTTCGGATAAGAACGTGACCATAATGTCCTTATGGTGAAGAGAAAATAGCTGGTTTTAGGATTATCTGGCTAGTTTCTCTTCACCGTAAGGACACAACCATCAGAGGACTAAGAAATTCCTTTCTGATAAGGACCTGACCGCAATGTCCTTATGGTGAAGAGAAAATAGCTGTTTTTAGGATTATCTGGCTAGTTTCTCTTCACCGTAAGGACATAACCATGTGAGGACTAAGAAATTCCTTTCTGATAAGGACCTGACCGCAATGTCCTTATGGCGAAGAGAAAATAGCTGTTTTTAGCATTATCTTGCTAGTTTCTCTTCGCCGTAATGACATAACCATGAGAGGGCTAATAAGGTCCTTTCGGATAAGAACGTGACCATAATGTCCTTATGGTGAAGAGAAAATAGCTGGTTTTAGGATTATCTGGCTAGTTTCTCTTCGCCGTAAGGACATAACCATGAGAGGGCTAATAAGGTCCTTTCGGATAAGAACGTGACCATAATGTCCTTATGGTGAAGAGAAAATAGCTGTTTTTAGGGTTATCTGGCTAGTTTCTCTTCGCCGTTTGGACATAACCATGAGAGGGCTAATAAGGTCCTTTCGGATAAGAACGTGACCATAATGTCCTGATGGCGAAGAGAAAATAGCTGTTTTTAGGATTATCTGGCTAGTTTCTCTTCGCCGTTTGGACATAACCATGAGAGGGCTAATAAGGTCCTTTCGGATAAGAACGTGCCCATAATGTCCTTATGGCAAAAAGAAAATAGTTGTTTTTAGGATTATCTGGCTAGTTTCTTTTAGCCGTAAGGACATAACCATGAGAGGGCTAATAAGGTCCTTTCTGATAAGAACGTGACCATAATGTCCTTATGGCAAAGAGAAAATAGCTGTTTTTAGCATTATCTGGCTAGTTTCTCTTCGCCGTAAGGACATAACCATGAGAGGGCTAATAAGGTCCTTTCGAATAAGAATGTGACCATAATGTCCTTATGGTGAAGAGAAAATAGCTGGTTTTAGCATTATCTGGCTAGTTTCTCTTCGCCGTAAGGACATAACCATGAGAGGGCTAATAAGGTCCTTTCGGATAAGAACGTGACCATAATGTCCTTATGGCGGAGAGAAAATAACTGTTTTTAGGATTATCTAGCTAGTTTCTCTTCGCCGTAAGGACATGACCATCAGAGGACTAAGAAATTCCTTTCTGATAAGGACCTGACCGCAATGTCCTTATGGTGAAGAGAAAATAGCTGTTTTTAGGATTATCTGGCTAGTTTCTCTTCGACGTAAGGACATAACCATGAGTGGGATAATAAGGTCCTTTCGGATAAGAACGTGACCATAATGTCCTTATGGCGAAGAGAAAATAGCTGTTTTTAGGATTATCTGGCTAGTTTCTCTTCGCCGTAAGGACATGACCATCAGAGGGCTAATAAGGTCCTTTCGGATAAGAACGTGACCATAATGTCCCGATGGCGAAGAGAAAATAGCTGTTTTTAGGATTATCTGGCTAGTTTCTCTTCACCGTAAGAACATAACCATGAGAGGGCTAATAAGGTCCTTTTGGATAAGAACGTGACCTTAATGTCCTTATGGTGTAGAGAAAATAGCTGTTTTTAGGATTATCTGGCTAGTTTCTCTTCGCCGTAAGGACATAACCATGAGAGGGCTAATAAGGTCCTTTCGGATAAGAACGTGACCATAATGTCCTTATGGCGAAGAGAAAATAGCTGTTTTTAGGATTATCTGGCTAGTTTCTCTTCGCCGTAAGGACATGACCATAAGAGGACTAAGAAATTCCTTTCTGATAAGGAACTGATCGCAATGTCCTTATGGTGAAGAGAAAATAGCTGGATTTAGGATTATCTGGCTAGTTTATCTTCGCCGTAAGGATATAACCATGAGATGGGGCTAATAAGGTCCTTTCGGATAAGAACGTGACCATAATGTCCCGATGGCAAAGAGAAAATAGCTGTTTTTAGGATTATCTGGCTAGTTTATCTTCGCCGTAAGGACATAACCATGAGAGGGCTAATAAGGTCCTTTCGGATAAGAACGTGACCATAATGTCCTTATGGCGAAGAGAAAATAGCTGTTTTTAGCCTTATCTGGCTAGTTTCTCTTCGCCGTAAGGACATAACCATGAGAGGGCTAATAAGGTCCTTTCAGATAAGAACGTGACCGCAATGTCCTTATGGCGAAGAGAAAATAGCTGTTTTTAGCCTTATCTGGCTAGTTTCTCTTCGCCGTAAGGACATAACCATGAGAGGGCTAATAAGGTCCTTTCGGATAAGAACGTGACCATAATGTCCCGATGGCAAAGAGAAAATAGCTGTTTTTAGGATTATCTGGCTAGTTTCTCTTCGCCGTAAGGACATAACCATGAGAGGGCTAATAAGGTCCTTTCGGATAAGAACGTGACCATAATGTCCTTATGGCGAAGAGAAAATAGCTGTTTTTAGCCTTATCTGGCTAGTTTATCTTCGCCGTAAGGACATAACCATGAGAGGGCTAATAAGGTCCTTTCGGATAAGAACGTGACCATAATGTCCTTATGGCGAAGAGAAAATAGCTGTTTTTAGCCTTATCTGGCTAGTTTCTCTTCGCCGTAAGGACATAACCATGAGAGGGATAAAAAGGTCCTTTCGGATAAGAACGTGACCATAATGTCCTTATGGCGAAGAGAAAATAGCTGTTTTTAGGATTATCTGGCTAGTTTCTCTTCGCCGTAAGGACATAACCATGAGAGGGATAATAAGGTCCTTTCGGATAAGAACGTGACCATAATGTCCTTATGACGAAGAGAAAATAGTTGTTTTTAGGATTATCTGGCTAGTTTCTCTTCGCCGTAAGGACATGACCATGAGAGGGCTAATAAGGTCCTTTCGGATAAGAACGTGACCATAATGTCCTTATGACGAAGAGAAAATAGTTGTTTTTAGGATTATCTGGCTAGTTTCTCTTCGCCGTAAGGACATGACCATGAGAGGGCTAATAAGGTCCTTTCGGATAAGAACGTGCCCATAATGTCTCAACATAACCCTCTGTTCCACGCTCTCTATGTACCCCATCTGTGTCATCCCTGTCTGTCTACCCCTCCCCTTAGAATGTAAGCTCTCACGAGTAGGGCCCTCTTCCCTCATGTGCTTATACTTTTCTTACTTTAATAATCCTCAACCGCCCAGATCCCACAGTTTTTTGACCACCTGGAACTTATCTCTATGTTTACTGGTGTAGTTATGCTTAGCTGCCCTGTACTTGTCCTATATTGTATTCAACTGTAAGTCACTGTTTTCCTATTTTTTATGTGCATTTGTACTCTGTAATCGGGCGCTGCGGAACCCTTGTGGCGCCATATAAATAAAGGATAATAATAATAATAATAATAATGTCCTTATGACGAAGAGAAAATAGTTGTTTTTAGGATTATCTGGCTAGTGTCTCTTCGCCGTAAGGACATGACCATGAGAGGGCTAATAAGGTCCTTTACATGAAGAGAAAATAGCCAAGTGTCAGTAGAAGTGGTTGATTTACTTTCATATGCAGGACCTGACCACTAGGTGGCAAAAAGGTCCTTATCACGAAGGTAAAGTAGACTGCTCTGCATAGATTGAGATAATTTCTCTTCATCATAAAGACCACGTCCTTACGGCGTAGAGAAAATATACTCAACCGGTGTGGGTGTTATATTACAGTTGTGTCTATGTTGCCTTCGTGCTCAGGACCTGTGACAAAACGAGAGGGCAGGACAGAGCCGGACCTAACCAATATGATGCCCTAGGCAAGATTTGAGCTGGTGCCCCCTAGCACCACCGCTGGTTCCGCCTCTGACCTTGCACCTCTTTCCCAGCACCATCACCCCTCACATATAGCAGTCCTTATTTTGGTATTTGTACCCCCTATATTTGAAATAGGAACAGTTCGCACATTTGGCGCACAGCCCAAAAAGGGGGTGTTTGCTGGCAAGGGGCATGGCCACACAATAGTAACCCCAATTCCAATTACGCCACACAGTACTGCAACTTCATTCACATTTTATCTTGCGATAGTGTCCATGATTCATATTACATCCCACAGTAGTATCACTTTACCTTATAAACGTTACTCCTCACAGTAGTGCCCCTTATTCACATTACATCACACTGAATTGCTCCTTATTCACATTACACCACACCCTATTGCTCTTTATTCACATAACATCACACCCTATTGCTCTTTATTCACATTACACCACACCCTATTGCTCTTTATTCACATTACACCACACCCTATTGCTCTTTATTCACATTACACCACACCCTATTGCTCTTTATTCACATTACATCACACCCTATTGCTCTTTATTCACATTACACCACACCATATTGCTCTTTATTCACATTACACCACACCCTATTGCTCTTTATTCACATTACATCACACCCTATTGCTCTTTATTCACATTACACCACACCCTATTGCTCTTTATTCACATTAGACGACACAGTAGTGCCCTTTCTATACGCAATGCCACATAGTAGAGCACCTTATACACATAATGCCACACATAGTAATGCATTTATACACATAATTCCACACAGTAATGCCCCTTACACATATGGGACACATTATTAATGTCCTTATAAACATAATGCGCCTTACACATTATGACAACCTTTATTAATGCCCTTTTACACATAGTGCCCCCTACACATTTGCTGCACATTATTAATGACCTTATACACATAATGACACACATAGTGCCCCTTACACATATGAGACACATTATTAATGTCCTTATACACATAATGTGCCTTACACATTATAACAACCTTTATCAATGCCCTTATACACATAATGTGCCTTACACATTATGACAACCTTTATTAATGCCCTTTTACACATAATGACACATACACATATGCCACACATTATTAATGCCCTTATACACATAATGACACACATAGTGCCCCCTACACATATGTTGCACATTATTAATTCATTTTTATATGACACACATAATGCTTCTTACACATATTCTGAACACTACTGCACAACCAACCCACTCACATGCACACAGCACTCACACTGCCACTAACACTGTGACCTCTGCCTCTGCTTGGATACAGATGTGTCCTCATAAATCTTGCCTCAATGCTAACGTCGGCCACACCTTTTTTATTTTATTTTAATGAAAATGCATCTTATTTGCATTGCTATGTGGCTAGGATGCACAAGCAGCTTCTGCTGATTAAACTGATATGCAGCATGCCTATATACTGCGTGAGACTGTGGCTGTATCTGCATATGAAATGCTACACACAGAATATAGGCATGCTGCATATCATTTTAATCAGCAGAAGCTGCTGATGCCCCTAGGCATATCAAATGCCCTAGGCAATTGCCTAGTTTGCCTATGCCTATGGCCGGCTCTGGGGCAGGAGAGAACTTCCGCCCTTACAGCACCTACATGTTTTCTTCGGTCTCCGTTCTTTTGGGGAATTTTTTTTTACTATGCAGCATTGGACGCTCGCCACGCTTCGGGCTCGGTGTCTCGCTCCGCTTCGCTCACCACACTTTACTACTACAAATCGATTGTGACATGGACCAAGGGGGTTATGGGAAAGGTCCTCTGCACGAAGGTAAACTAGACGCTACCGTTATATTACTCTTGGTGTAGCCGCAGGCTGGACGGGACCTGGGTGTATAATGCTCTCTTCCCCTGATGCCTGGCTCCCGCTCCCTCCCCCGGTGCCTGGCTCTCTCCCCCCGGTTCCTGGCTCCCGCTCCCTCCCCCGGTGCCTGGCTCTCTCCCCCCGGTTCCTGCTCTCTCCCCCCGGTTCCTGGCTCCCGCTCCCTCCCCCGGTGCCTGGCTCCTGCTCTTTCCCCCCGGTTCCTGGCTTCCGCTCCCTCCCCCGGTGCCTGGCTCTCTCCCCCCGGTTCCTGCTCTCCCCCCCCGGTTCCTGGCTCCTGCTCCCTCCCCCTGGTGCCTTGTTCCCGCTCCCTCCCCCGGTGCCTGGCTCCCGCTCTCTCCCCCTGGTGCCTCTCTCCCGCTACCTCCCCCTGGTGCCTGGTTCCCGCTCCCTCCCCCGGTGCCTGTCTCCCGCTCCCTCCCTCTGGTGCCTGGTTCCCGCTCCCTCCCCCGGTGCCTCTCTCTTGCTCCTTCCCCCTGGTGCCTGGTTCACGCTCCCTCCCCCGATGCCTCTCTCCCGCTCCCTCCCCCGGTGCCTCTCTCCCGCTCCCTCCCCCGGTGCCTGGCTGGGCCGTTACACACAGACTCCTCTGAGGACAACACTGAATGTAGGGGGTATGAGAACATGGAGGACTGCAGGGGGTGCTGACCCACCGCTGGGCTTATACTGAGAAGCAATGTACACTATATAGCAGAGGTGACAGAGCAGAGACTACAGGGGCCCCATCCCCTTCAGTGGTGTATTCAGGCCTGCAGGGGCCCCATCCCCTTCAGTGGTGTGTTCAGGCCTGCAGGGGCCCCATCCCCTTCAGTGGTGTGTTCAGGCCTGCAGTGGCCCCATCCCCTTCAGTGGTGTGTTCAGGCCTGCAGGGGCCCCATCCCCTTCAGTGGTGTGTTCAGGCCTGCAGTGGCCCCATCCCCTTCAGTGGTGTGTTCAGGCCTGCAGGGGCTCCATCCCCTTCAGTGGTGTGTTCAGGCCTGCAGGGGCCCCATCCCCTTCAGTGGTGTATTCAGCCCTGCAGTGGCCCCATCCCCTTCAGTGGTGTATTCAGGCCTCCAGTGGCCCCATCCCCTTCAGTGGCGTATTCAGGCCTGCAGGGGCCCCCTCCCCTTTAGTGGTGTATTCAAGCCTCCAGTGGCCCCATCCCCTTCAGTGGTGTATTCAGGCCTGCAAGGGCCCCATCCCCTTCAGTGGTGTATTCAGGCCTGCAGTGGCCCCCTCCCTTTCAGTGGTGTATTCAGGCCTGCAGGGGCCCCCTCCCCTTTAGTGGTGTGTTCAGGCCTCCAGTGGCCCCATCCCCTTCAGTGGTGTATTCAGGCTTCCAGTGGCCCCCATCCCCTTCAGTGGTGTATTCAGGCCTGCAGGGCCCCATCCCCTTCAGTGGTGTATTCAGGCTTCCAGTGTCCCCATCTCCTTCAGTGGTGTGTTCAGGCCTCCAGTGGCCCCCATCCCCTTCAGTGGTGTATTCAGGCCTGCAGGGCCCCATCCCCTTCAGTGGTGTATTCAGGCTTCCAGTGGCCCCCATCCCCTTCAGTGGTGTATTCAGGCCTGCAGGGGCCCCATCCCCTTCAGTGGTGTATTCAGGCCTGCAGTGGCCCCCTCCCTTTCAGTGGTGTATTCAGGCCTGCAGGGGCCCCATCCCCTTCAGTGGTGTGTTCAGGCCTGCAGTGGCCCCATCCCCTTCAGTGGTGTGTTCAGGCCTGCAGGGGCCCCATCCCCTTCAGTGGTGTGTTCAGGCCTGCAGGGGCCCCATCCCCTTCAGTGGTGTATTCAGCCCTGCAGTGGCCCCATCCCCTTCAGTGGTGTATTCAGGCCTGCAGTGGCCCCATCCCCTTTAGTGGCGTATTCAGGCCTGCAGGGGCCCCCTCCCCTTTAGTGGTGTATTCAAGCCTCCAGTGGCCCCATCCCCTTCAGTGGTGTATTCAGGCCTGCAAGGGTCCCATCCCCTTCAGTGGTGTATTCAGGCCTGCAGGGGCCCCCTCCCCTTTAGTGGTGTGTTCAGGCCTCCAGTGGCCCCATCCCCTTCAGTGGTGTATTCAGGCTTCCAGTGGCCCCCATCCCCTTCAGTGGTGTATTCAGGCCTGCAGGGCCTCATCCCCTTCAGTGGTGTATTCAGGCTTCCAGTGTCCCCATCTCCTTCAGTGGTGTATTCAGGCCTGCAGGGGCTTCATCCCCTTCAGTGGTGTATTCAGGCCTCCAGTGGCCCCATCCCCTTCAGTGGTGTATTCAGGCTTCCAGTGTCCCCATCTCCTTCAGTGGTGTATTCAGGCCTGCAGGGGCTTCATCCCCTTCAGTGGTGTATTCAGGCCTCCAGTGGCCCCATCCTCTTCAGTGGTGTTTTCTAGCCTGCAGGGGCCCCATCCCCTCCAGTGGTGTATTCAGGCCTCCAGTGGCCCCATCCCCTTCAGCATACCTCCCAACTGTCCCGCTATTCGGACCCTGTCCCGCTGTCCCACCCACGGGCAGCAGTGTCCCGCGGGTGGGGGGGCAGTTAGGGGAGGCTTTGATCACCCGCTGCTCTGCTCTGCAAAGCAGCCTGTGATCACTGAATACATGCTGTGCGCAAGCGCACGGTATGTATTCAGAGCTAGGAGGGGAGCGGGGGTTGCCCAGCTGCTGGGAGAGTGCTAGGCATGCCCCAAAAAGGGAAAAAAACGGGCCGTTTGGTGAGACCACGCCCACTCGAGCGAGGCCACGCCCATCACGGTTGAGTCCACGCCCCCTTTTCAGATCGGCGCGGCGCGAGAGTCCCGCTATCGACAAGCCAAAAGTTGGTAGGTATGCCTTCAGTGGTGTATTCAGGCCTGCAGGGGCCCCATCCCCTTCAGTGGTGTATTCAGCCCTGCAGGGGCCCCATCCCCTTCAGTGGTGTGTTCAGGCCTGCAGTGGCCCCATCCCCTTCAGTGGTGTGTTCAGGCCTGCAGGGGCTCCATCCCCTTCAGTGGTGTGTTCAGGCCTGCAGGGGCCCCATCCCCTTCAGTGGTGTATTCAGCCCTGCAGTGGCCCCATCCCCTTCAGTGGTGTATTCAGGCCTCCAGTGGCCCCATCCCCTTCAGTGGCGTATTCAGGCCTGCAGGGGCCCCCTCCCCTTTAGTGGTGTATTCAAGCCTCCAGTGGCCCCATCCCCTTCAGTGGTGTATTCAGGCCTGCAAGGGCCCCATCCCCTTCAGTGGTGTATTCAGGCCTGCAGTGGCCCCCTCCCTTTCAGTGGTGTATTCAGGCCTGCAGGGGCCCCCTCCCCTTTAGTGGTGTGTTCAGGCCTCCAGTGGCCCCATCCCCTTCAGTGGTGTATTCAGGCTTCCAGTGGCCCCCATCCCCTTCAGTGGTGTATTCAGGCCTGCAGGGCCCCATCCCCTTCAGTGGTGTATTCAGGCTTCCAGTGTCCCCATCTCCTTCAGTGGTGTGTTCAGGCCTCCAGTGGCCCCCATCCCCTTCAGTGGTGTATTCAGGCCTGCAGGGCCCCATCCCCTTCAGTGGTGTATTCAGGCTTCCAGTGGCCCCCATCCCCTTCAGTGGTGTATTCAGGCCTGCAGGGGCCCCATCCCCTTCAGTGGTGTATTCAGGCCTGCAGTGGCCCCCTCCCTTTCAGTGGTGTATTCAGGCCTGCAGGGGCCCCATCCCCTTCAGTGGTGTGTTCAGGCCTGCAGTGGCCCCATCCCCTTCAGTGGTGTGTTCAGGCCTGCAGGGGCCCCATCCCCTTCAGTGGTGTGTTCAGGCCTGCAGTGGCCCCATCCCCTTCAGTGGTGTGTTCAGGCCTGCAGGGGCCCCATCCCCTTCAGTGGTGTGTTCAGGCCTGCAGGGGCCCCATCCCCTTCAGTGGTGTATTCAGCCCTGCAGTGGCCCCATCCCCTTCA
This sequence comes from Pseudophryne corroboree, assembly GCF_028390025.1. Taxonomy (NCBI): domain Eukaryota; kingdom Metazoa; phylum Chordata; class Amphibia; order Anura; family Myobatrachidae; genus Pseudophryne; species Pseudophryne corroboree. The sequence goes on from NC_086451.1 coordinate 492,338,553, forward strand.
GTGGTGTATTCAGGCCTGCAGTGGCCCCATCCCCTTTAGTGGCGTATTCAGGCCTGCAGGGGCCCCCTCCCCTTTAGTGGTGTATTCAAGCCTCCAGTGGCCCCATCCCCTTCAGTGGTGTATTCAGGCCTGCAAGGGTCCCATCCCCTTCAGTGGTGTATTCAGGCCTGCAGGGGCCCCCTCCCCTTTAGTGGTGTGTTCAGGCCTCCAGTGGCCCCATCCCCTTCAGTGGTGTATTCAGGCCTGCAGGGCCTCATCCCCTTCAGTGGTGTATTCAGGCTTCCAGTGTCCCCATCTCCTTCAGTGGTGTATTCAGGCCTGCAGTGGCCCCATCCCCTTCAGTGGTGTATTCAGGCCTGCAGTGGCCCCATCTCCTTCAGTGGTGTATTCAGGCCTGCAGGGGCTTCATCCCCTTCAGTGGTGTATTCAGGCCTCCAGTGGCCCCATCCCCTTCAGTGGTGTATTCAGGCTTCCAGTGTCCCCATCTCCTTCAGTGGTGTATTCAGGCCTGCAGGGGCTTCATCCCCTTCAGTGGTGTATTCAGGCCTCCAGTGGCCCCATCCTCTTCAGTGGTGTTTTCTAGCCTGCAGGGGCCCCATCCCCTCCAGTGGTGTATTCAGGCCTCCAGTGGCCCCATCCCCTTCAGCATACCTCCCAACTGTCCCGCTATTCGGACCCTGTCCCGCTGTCCCACCCACGGGCAGCAGTGTCCCGCGGGTGGGGGGGCAGTTAGGGGAGGCTTTGATCACCCGCTGCTCTGCTCTGCAAAGCAGCCTGTGATCACTGAATACATGCTGTGCGCAAGCGCACGGTATGTATTCAGAGCTAGGAGGGGAGCGGGGGTTGCCCAGCTGCTGGGAGAGTGCTAGGCATGCCCCAAAAAGGGAAAAAAATGGGCCGTTTGGTGAGACCACGCCCACTCGAGCGAGGCCACGCCCATCACGGTTGAGTCCACGCCCCCTTTTCAGATCGGCGCGGCGCGAGAGTCCCGCTATCGACAAGCCAAAAGTTGGTAGGTATGCCTTCAGTGGTGTATTCAGGCCTGCAGGGGCCCCATCCCCTTCAGTGGTGTATTCAGCCCTGCAGGGGCCCCATCCCCTTCAGTGTTGTATTCAGGCCTGTAGTGTCCCCATCACCTTCAGTGGTGCATTCAGCCCTGCAGGGGCCCCATCCCATACTTGCCGACTTCTAGGCTGCTCTCTCCGGGAGAGAGCAGCCAGGTCGGCTCAGCAGGGGGGCGGGCAGTGAGGTTACGTCCAGAGTGGGGCGGGCCAGAGGCGAGACGGGGCATGGCGGAGGCGGGATGGGGGCGTGGCGGCGGAAATCGCGTCGTGTAAGCCACGCCCCCGCAGTGTAATGCCGCTATTACCGGCATTATACAGCAGGGGGCGTGGCTATGATGACGCGATTCAACAAGAATCGCGTCATCTCCTGCCCGGACCGCCCACTTTACTCGCTAAGTGGGCGGCCGGGCAGAGAGGACCCCTGAGATCGGGAGACCTGCCTGCTCTTTCGGGGGGCCGGGAGGGTCACTCGATTTTCGGGAGCCTCCCGGCCATTCCGGGAGAGTAGGCAAGTATGCCCCATCCCCTTCAGTGGTGTATTCAGGCCTGCAGGGCCCCATCCCCTTCAGTGGTGTGTTCAGGCCTGCAGGGGCCCCCTCCCCTTTAGTGGTGTATTCAGGCCTGCAGTGGTCCCATCCCCTTCAGTGGTGTGTTCAGGCCTGCAGGGGCCCCATCCCCTTCAGTGGTGTATTCAGGCCTGCAGGGGCCCCCTCCCCTTTAGTGGTGTGTTCAGGCTTCCAGTGGCCCCATCCCCTTCAGTGGTGTATTCAGGCTTCCAGTGGCCTCCATCCCCTTCAGTGGTGTATTCAGGCCTGCAGGGCCCCCATCCCCTTCAGTGGTGTATTCAGGCCTGCAGGGCCCCATCCCCTTCAGTGGTGTATTCAGGCTTCCAGTGGCCCCCATCCCCTTCAGTGGTGTATTCAGGCCTGCAGGGCCCCATCCCCTTCAGTGGTGTATTCAGGCCTGCAGGGGCCCCATCTCCTTCAGTGGTGTATTCAGGCCTGCAGGGCCCCCATCCCCTTCAGTGGTGTATTCAGGCCTGCAGGGCCCCATCCCCTTCAGTGGGTATTGAGAGGATGTATTGAAAGGAATGACACTCTGGTCTGCATAAACAGAATGCCAATGGACTATAATGGGAGCGTATTGAACACTTATGCACTATATCACCCTAAGGGGATGTCACATATTATATATGCAGTATGACACGGAATGATGGCTATTTTATTTTCCACCCCTAAGCAAAATTAGCATTAAAACAGTGCGCATGTCCCATATAAAACCCTGCTTTTTCTAAGATCTCCGAAGCGCGCACACATACTTTTCCATATGCACCCGCCCAGGCCACATCTGTACCAGGGCCGTCTTAGCAGCAGTGTAGGCCCTGAGCACAGCAATGCACTGTGGCCCCTACCCATCCTCCAGCAGTAGGGGAGGGTGATGTTACCAGCGGCAGCTTTGATGTAGAGATGAGCGCCTGAAATTTTTCGGGTTTTGTGTTTTGGTTTTGGGTTCGGTTCCGCGGCCGTGTTTTGGGTTCGACCGCGTTTTGGCAAATCCTCACCGAATTTTTTTTGTCGGATTCGGGTGTGTTTTGGATTCGGGTGTTTTTTTCAAAAAACCCTAAAAAACAGCTTAAATCATAGAATTTGGGGGTCATTTTGATCCCATATTATTATTAACCTCAAAAACCATAATTTCCACTCATTTTCAATCTATTCTGAATACCTCACACCTCACAATATTATTTTTAGTCCTAAAATTTGCACCAAGGTCGCTGGATGACTAAGCTAAGCGACACTAGTGGCCGACACAAACACCTGGCCCATCTAGGAGTGGCACTGCAGTGTCACGCAGGATGTCCCTTCCAAAAAACCCTCCCCAATCAGCACATGACGCAAAGAAAAAAAGAGGCGCAATGAGGTAGCTGACTGTGTGAGTAAGATAAGCGACCCTAGTGGCCGACACAAACACCGGGCCCATTTAGGAGTGGCACTGCAGTGTCACGCAGGATGTCCCTTCCAAAAAACCCTCCCCAATCAGCACATGACGCAAAGAAAAAAAGAGGCGCAATGAGGTAGCTGACTGTGTGAGTAAGATTAGCGACCCTAGTGGCTGACACAAACACCGGGCCCATTTAGGAGTGGCACTGCAGTGTCACGCAGGATGTCCCTTCCAAAAAACCCTCCCCAATCAGCACATGACGCAAAGAAAAAAAGAGGCGCAATGAGGTAGCTGACTGTGTGAGTAAGATTAGCGACCCTAGTGGCCGACACAAACACCGGGCCCATTTAGGAGTGGCACTGCAGTGTCACGCAGGATGTCCCTTCCAAAAAACCCTCCCCAAACAGCACATGACGCAAAGAAAAATAAAAGAAAAAAGAGGTGCAAGATGGAATTGTCCTTGGGCCCTCCCACCCACCCTTATGTTGTATAAACAGGACATGCACACTTTAACCAACCCATCATTTCAGTGACAGGGTCTGCCACACGACTGTGACTGATATGACGGGTTGGTTTGGACCCCCCCCAAAAAAGAAGCAATTAATCTCTCCTTGCACAAACTGGCTCTACAGAGGCAAGATGTCCACCTCATCATCACCCTCCGATATATCACCGTGTACATCCCCCTCCTCACAGATTATCAATTCGTCCCCACTGGAATCCACCATCTCAGCTCCCTGTGTACTTTGTGGAGGCAATTGCTGCTGGTCAATGTCTCCGCGGAGGAATTGATTATAATTCATTTTAATGAACATCATCTTCTCCACATTTTCTGGATGTAACCTCGTACGCCGATTGCTGACAAGGTGAGCGGCGGCACTAAACACTCTTTCGGAGTACACACTTGTGGGAGGGCAACTTAGGTAGAATAAAGCCAGTTTGTGCAATGGCCTCCAAATTGCCTCTTTTTCCTGCCAATATAAGTATGGACTGTGTGTTGTGCCTACTTGGATGCGGTCACTCATATAATCCTCCACCATTCTTTCAATGGTGAGAGAATCATATGCAGTGACAGTAGACGACATGTCCGTAATCGTTGTCAGGTCCTTCAGTCCGGACCAGATGTCAGCATCAGCAGTCGCTCCAGACTGCCCTGCATCACCGCCAGCGGGTGGGCTCGGAATTCTGAGCCTTTTCCTCGCACCCCCAGTTGCGGGAGAATGTGAAGGAGGAGATGTTGACAGGTCGCGTTCCGCTTGACTTGACAATTTTCTCACCAGCAGGTCTTTCAACCCCAGCAGACTTGTGTCTGCCGGAAAGAGAGATCCAAGGTAGGCTTTAAATCTAGGATCGAGCACGGTGGCCAAAATGTAGTGCTCTGATTTCAACAGATTGACCACCCGTGAATCCTTGTTAAGCGAATTAAGGGCTCCATCCACAAGTCCCACATGCCTAGCGGAATCGCTCCGTGTTAGCTCCTCCTTCAATGTCTCCAGCTTCTTCTGAACTGGCAGTGTCTGAACTGACTTCACGTGTGGCAAGTTCAAAGGGCATCAGAACCTTGCACAACGTTGAAATCATTCTCTTGATCTTTCCCTAATTTTGGAACCTCAACATTTTTGTTCTCCATATTTTAATAGGCACAACTAAAAGGCACCTCAGGTAAACAATGGAGATGGATGGATACTAGTATACAATTATGGACGGACTGCCGACACAGAGGTAGCTACAGCCGTGAACTACCGTACTGTGTCTGCTGCTAATATAGACTGGTTGATAAAGAGATGTCGTAGTATGTATGTATAAAGAAGAAAGAAAAAAAAAACCACGGTTAGGTGGTATACAATTATGGACGGACTGCCGAGTGCCGACACAGAGGTAGCCACAGCCGTGAACTACCGTACTGTACTGTGTCTGCTGCTAATATAGACTGGTTGATAAAGAGATGTAGTAGTATGTATGTATAAAGAAGAAAGAAAAAAAAACCACGGGTAGGTGGTATACAATTATGGATGGACTGCCGAGTGCCGACACAGAGGTAGCTACAGCCGTGAACTACCGTACTGTGTCTGCTGCGACTGGATGATAAATAATGATATAAAAAATATATATATATCACTACTGCAGCCGGACAGGTATATATATTATATAATGACGGACCTGCTGGACACTGTCTGTCAGCAGAATGAGTTTTTTATAGAATAAAAAAAAAAAACACCACACAAGTGAAGTCACACGACGAGTGTTTAACTTTTTAAGGCAATCACAATATAGTATACTACTAACTATACTGGTGGTCAGTGTGGTCAGGTCACTGGTCAGTCACACTGGCAGTGGCACTCCTGCAGCAAAAGTGTGCACTGTTTAATTTTAATATAATATGTACTCCTGGCTCCTGCTATAACCTATAACTGGCACTGCAGTGCTCCCCAGTCTCCCCCACAATTATAAGCTGTGTGAGCTGAGCACAGTCAGATATATATATACATAGATGATGCAGGCATGCAGCACACTGGGCTGAGCAGTGCACACAGATATGGTATGTGACTGAGTCACTGTGTGTACCGTTTTTTTCAGGCAGAGAACGGATATATTAAATAAAACAACTGCACTGCTGGTGGTCACTGTGGTCAGTCACTAAACTCTGCACTCTCTTCTACAGTATCAGCCTCAGGTCAATCTCTCTCTCTCTCTCCTAATCTAAATGGAGAGGACGCCAGCCACGTCCTCTCCCTATCAATCTCAATGCACGTGTGAAAATGGCGGCGACGCGCGGCTCCTTATATAGAATCCGAGTCTCGCGAGAATCCGACAGCGTCATGATGACGTTCGGGCGCGCTCGGGTTAACCGAGCAAGGCGGGAAGATCCGAGTCGCTCGGACCCGTGAAAAAAAACATGAAGTTCGTGCGGGTTCGGATTCAGAGAAACCGAACCCGCTCATCTCTACTTTGATGTCCCGCGGGCGGTAGGGGGTGTTCTATTTTTCACTCAGCGTGTAGGTCCTGGAGCAGTAATTTCTGCTAATTACGCCTTTACTCATACCTCCCAACTTTCTTTACCTGTGGAGCGGCAAAGTCGCGCGCTCCCGAAAAGGGGGCGTGGCCTATGAAAGGGGGCGTGGCGTCGCGGGAGGGCCCACGATCGCGAGCCACGCCCCCGTTTTCATCACTGAGGGGGCATGCCCAGCGCTCTGTGAGCCGCTGGCATGCTCCCTCCCTCTGACTCCACTGAACAGAGCAGCGATTGACAGAGCCTCCCAACTGACCCCCCCACCGCGGGATACTGTGGCCCGCGGGTGGGACAGCGGGACAGTCCCCAAAAAACGGTACTGTCCCGCGAAAATCGGGACAGTTGGGAGGTATGCTTTACTGCACAGATGGTGGGAGGGAGAACACTAAACTGTAGAAGGGGCATTGTGCTGAACGAAGGGGCCCTGCTACATGACTTCCAGGGTGCTAGGGGGTGTTAAATACGTAAGGGAGGGATGGATAGTAGACTGGGCTTAATATTCATCATTTTCCCGTGAGAGGGCAGCTTCCCTGACTGCAGATATCTCTAGTTCCTGGAAATAGACTTCTAAGCTTACAATGGGATAAAAAAAACCTGTCAGGAGGTACTGGGGTCCCCTGTCAGGAGGTACTGGGGTCCCGTATCAGGAGGTACTGGGTCCCCTGTCAGGAGGTGCTGGGGTCCCGTATCAGGAGGTACTGGGGTCCCCTGTCAGGAGGTGCTGGGGTCCCCTGTCAGGAGGTGCTGGGGTCCCGTGTCAGGAGGTGCTGGGGTCCCGTGTCAGGAGGTGCTGGGGTCCCGTATCAGGAGGTACTGGGGTCCCCTGTCAGGAGGTACTGGGGTCCCGTGTCAGGAGGTACTGGGGTCCCGTGTCAGGAGGTACTGGGGTCCCCTGTCAGGAGGTACTGGGGTCCCCTGTCAGGAAGTACTGGGGTCCCCTGTCAGGAGGTACTGGGGTCTCCTGTCAGGAGGTACTGGGGTCCCGTGTCAGGAGGTACTGGGGTCCCCTGTCAGGAGGTACTGGGGTCACCTGTCAGGAGGTACTGGGGTCCCGGGTCAGGAGGTAGTAGTAGAGACAAGCTGCCAGTGACAAAGGGGAGAGTCCCAGCTTTTGGAGTATACCCTCAGAAAAACTGTAAGGGGCATCTTTATTAAAATGATTTTTACTAAAATAATGTGAAAAAGGGTGTTTTCTGTTTTCACATTATTTTAGTTTCACTTAAATGTACTAAGGGGAATTGAAGGAGAATTCTCCAAATTAATTTTTTTTTAGTAAGCAGAACGCATTTCCCATAACTGTAATGTTACCTGCTCAGATTTACTAAACTGAAATTGTAAAAAAATAGCGGAGGTTAGCCTAGTGCTAATAACGGCAGGTGTAACCAGCGTGACCCAAGCTTCTGCAGTTGCGACAAAGCTGTTTTCTTGAGGAAAAAGAGTGTATTCCGGCTCCCCCCTCCAGCGAGATGAGGAATCCTCTGTGCACAGACGGACATGGTAATTACCAGCTTTGTGCAGGTTTCTTTACAGAATACAGGATGGCTGTTTGGCTGAGTGCAGCGCTGGAGCTCCAGACTGGTTCAGGAGTAGGGTGTCACGTCTACCTGCCCTTTCCAGCCGTACAGGAGATCGGCACGTAGTGAATCAGCTCCGTGAATGCTGCGGCTCTCCTTTCATCCCTGAAGCGGCACATGCGAATAGACTAACGTTACAGCAGAGAGAGGGATTCGCCAGGACTATATCGCAAGCACTGTTCTGGCATTCGGATTTTGTTACATTGCATCCGGAAAGTATTCACACTTCAAGGGCCGCAGAACTTTTCTGCTGTGCTGCGGCTCCATCACCTCCCTCAACGGTGCTGCATACTCCCGCGGCCTGGTTCCCGGGTACTTGCAGCGGGGACGCACCGGTTTCTAGGCACACCACTGCTGCTAATCTCCTGGATCGCATGGCTGCAACGACGGAGGAGGTAAGAGGGTCCGCCAGGTGGGACCCGCCGGTAAAACCGCAATCCGGTCGCGGTCCCAGGAGACTGGCTGCGACGCTGGCGTGGACACTGTACTGCTCAGGGACCCCACTATTTCCACCAGGGCAGGGAGCACAGGTCGGATTTGTTACAGGCTCCACAGAGGGGATAAGGCGCTGACCTGTAGCCCCTCCCCCAGCGCCGTGCGCCATCTACTGCTGGTGTTCCCGCCCTGGAACTGCATTTCTCTCCCTGTCAACGTTTGGGCGCCATTTCACAGAGCTGCGCTGATCCTGGGACTGCTGGGTGATGACTCCTCCGTAAAGCCTCCTGTCTCATCAGCCTGTGCATTTACATACATTTAAGTATTCTACATGTCATTCTAGACAAGCGTTAGTTAAGAACAAGTGCATTACTACAGGGATATTTACTACAAGTACCCTGTGATATACATCCGGTATTTACTGTGTATTGTTATTTCTGTATACATATATAGCTCTACTTGGTATTACTAGTCCAGTGCAGTCTTATTGTTTATATGTAATAATTTCTGCATTGTGACTGTGTGTGCCTATAGCTGCTGTGTGGATTCTATTCTTTGTATCACACATATTGCTATCACTATATTCTGTACCCTGGGGGGCTAAATGCGTCAGGGTCTCATATAATATATAGTGTTCCACAGGATATACTGTTTTGTATTTCTCTTACGTCCTAGAGGATGCTGGGGTCCATATTAGTACCATGGGGTATAGACGGGTCCACCAGGAGCCATGGGCACTTTAAGACTTTAACAGTGTGGGCTGGCTCCTCCCTCTATGCCCCTCCTACCAGACTCAGTTTAGAAAATGTGCCCGAGGAGCCAGTCACAGCTAGGGGAGCTCTTAGAGCTTCTTTGTTTTTTTGTTGTTGTTTTTTTTGAGTTATCAGGCACAGGCAGGCTGCTGGTAACAGCCTCCTTGCTTCGTGGGACTTAGGGGGGGAGCAGTGTCCAAACCTCTGAGGTTAATGGCCACTATCTCCGCTGACAGGACACTGAGCTCCTGAGGATGATGATCGTTAGCCCCCGAGGCGACCGCTCACTCTCGCAGCATGCCGCCACCCCCTAACAGCCAGAAGATCGAGGGGGTGAGTGTGTAACCGGTGACCTGACAAGCGGGGAGTTGGTGGGCATGGTGGCTACAGGGTTGGAGCGCAGTACTAACACTATGCTCCGAAAGGCTCAGCGGTACAGGTGCAGCGCTGTGAGGGGCGCCCTGGGCCTGCGCAATACCCTTACAACTGGTCACTCAGGCTGCTAGCACCATTACCTCAGGCCAGTATAAATATTCAAAGTGCGGGAAGACGCGCCATGTTTGGGGGCGGAGCTTCTCAGAGCGGACCCAGCAGCTCACCAGCGCCATTTTCTCCCTGCAGATCCACACTCTGAGACGCTGACAGGGAGCGCTGACCCTCCACGACTCCAGCTATCCTGTGTGGTACCAGGAGGTTTTAGAAGGGGGGGGGGGACTGTCTATTAACTGTGTAGTTCTATTAAGGGTACACCGCGCCAGGCAAGTATTCTATAACTGCCTACTGGGGCGCTGTGTGTGTGCTGATTATCACATAGCCATGTCCTGGGACGCTGTGTGTGTGCTGATTATCACATAGCCATGTCCTGGGACGCTGTGTGTGTGCTGATTATCACATAGCCATGTCCTGGGGCGCTGTGTGTGTGCTGATTATCACATAGCCATGTCCTGGGACGCTGTGTGTGTGTGCTGATTATCACATAGCCATGTCCTGGGACGCTGTGTGTGTGCTGATTATCACATAGCCATGTCCTGGGACGCTGTGTGTGTGCTGATTATCACATAGCCATGTCCTGGGGCGCTGTGTGTGTGCTGATTATCACATAGCCATGTCCTGGGGCGCTGTGTGTGTGCTGATTATCACATAGCCATGTCCTGGGACGCTGTGTGTGTGCTGATTATCACATAGCCATGTCCTGGGGCGCTGTGTGTGTGCTGATTATCACATAGCCATGTCCTGGGACGCTGTGTGTGTGCTGATTATCACATAGCCATGTCCTGGGGCGCTGTGTGTGTGTGCTGATTATCACATAGCCATGTCCTGGGACGCTGTGTGTGTGTGCTGATTATCACATAGCCATGTCCTGGCGCGCTGTGTGTGTGTGCTGATTATCACATAGCCATGTCCTGGGGCGCTGTGTGTGTGCTGATTATCACATAGCCATGTCCTGGGGCGCTGTGTGTGTGCTGATTATCACATAGCCATGTCCTGGGACGCTGTGTGTGTGCTGATTATCACATAGCCATGTCCTGGGACGCTGTGTGTGTGCTGATTATCACATAGCCATGTCCTGGGACGCTGTGTGTGTGCTGATTATCACATAGCCATGTCCTGGGACGCTGTGTGTGTGCTGATTATCACATAGCCATGTCCTGGGGCGCTGTGTGTGTGCTGATTATCACATAGCCATGTCCTGGGGCGCTGTGTGTGTGCTGATTATCACATAGCCATGTCCTGGGACGCTGTGTGTGTGCTGATTATCACATAGCCATGTCCTGGGACGCTGTGTGTGTGCTGATTATCACATAGCCATGTCCTGGGGCGCTGTGTGTGTGCTGATTATCACATAGCCATGTCCTGGGACGCTGTGTGTGTGCTGATTATCACATAGCCATGTCCTGGGGCGCTGTGTGTGTGCTGATTATCACATAGCCATGTCCTGGGACGCTGTGTGTGTGCTGATTATCACATAGCCATGTCCTGGGACGCTGTGTGTGTGCTGATTATCACATAGCCATGTCCTGGGACGCTGTGTGTGTGCGGACTATCACATAGCCATGTCCTGGGACGCTGTGTGTGTGCTGATTATCACATAGCCATGTCCTGGGGCGCTGTGTGTGTGCTGATTATCACATAGTCATGTCCTGGGACGCTGTGTGTGTGCTGATTATCACATAGCCATGTCCTGGGACGCTGTGTGTGTGCTGATTATCACATAGCCATGTCCTGGGACGCTGTGTGTGTGCTGATTATCACATAGCCATGTCCTGGGACGCTGTGTGTGTACTGATTATCACATAGCCATGTCCTGGGGCGCTGTGTGTGTGCTGATTATCACATAGCCATGTCCTGGGACGCTGTGTGTGTGCTGATTATCACATAGCCATGTCCTGGGACGCTGTGTGTGTGCTGATTATCACATAGCCATGTCCTGGGGCGCTGTGTGTGTGCTGATTATCACATAGCCATGTCCTGGGACGCTGTGTGTGTGTGCTGATTATCACATAGCCATGTCCTGGGACGCTGTGTGTGTGTGCTGATTATCACATAGCCATGTCCTGGGACGCTGTGTGTGTGCTGATTATCACATAGCCATGTCCTGGGGCGCTGTGTGTGTGTGCTGATTATCACATAGCCATGTCCTGGGACGCTGTGTGTGTGTGCTGATTATCACATAGCCATGTCCTGGCACGCTGTGTGTGTGTGCTGATTATCACATAGCCATGTCCTGGGGCGCTGTGTGTGTGCTGATTATCACATAGCCATGTCCTGGGGCGCTGTGTGTGTGCTGATTATCACATAGCCATGTCCTGGGACGCTGTGTGTGTGCTGATTATCACATAGCCATGTCCTGGGACGCTGTGTGTGTGCTGATTATCACATAGCCATGTCCTGGGACGCTGTGTCTTGTGCTGATTATCACATAGCCATGTCCTGGGACGCTGTGTGTGTGCTGATTATCACATAGCCATGTCCTGGGACGCTGTGTGTGTGCTGATTATCACATAGCCATGTCCTGGGACGCTGTGTGTGTGCTGATTATCACATAGCCATGTCCTGGGACGCTGTGTGTGTGCTGATTATCACATAGCCATGTCCTGGGACGCTGTGTGTGTGCTGATTATCACATAGCCATGTCCTGGGACGCTGTGTGTGTGCTGATTATCACATAGCCATGTCCTGGGACGCTGTGTGTGTGCTGATTATCACATAGCCATGTCCTGGGACGCTGTGTGTGTGCGGACTATCATATAGCCATGTCCTGGGACGCTGTGTGTGTGCTGATTATCACATAGCCATGTCCTGGGGCGCTGTGTGTGTGCTGATTATCACATAGCCATGTCCTGGGACGCTGTGTGTGTGCTGATTATCACATAGCCATGTCCTGGGACGCTGTGTGTGTGCTGACTATCACATAGCCATGTCCTGGGGCGCTGTGTGTGTGCTGATTATCACATAGCCATGTCCTGGGACGCTGTGTCTTGTGCTGATTATCACATAGCCATGTCCTGGGGCGCTGTGTGTGTGCCGATTATCACATAGCCATGTCCTGGGACGCTGTGTCTTGTGCTGATTATCACATAGCCATGTCCTGGGGCGCTGTGTGTGTGCCGATTATCACATAGCCATGTCCTGGGACGCTGTGTCTTGTGCTGATTATCACATAGCCATGTCCTGGGACGCTGTGTGTGTGCTGATTATCACATAGCCATGTCCTGGGACGCTGTGTGTGTGCTGATTATCACATAGCCATGTCCTGGGACGCTGTGTCTTGTGCTGATTATCACATAGCCATGTCCTGGGACGCTGTGTGTGTGCTGATTATCACATAGCCATGTCCTGGGGCGCTGTGTGTGTGCTGATTATCACATAGCCATGTCCTGGGACGCTGTGTGTGTGCTGATTATCACATAGCCATGTCCTGGGACGCTGTGTGTGTGCTGATTATCACATAGCCATGTCCTGGGACGCTGTGTGTGTGCTGATTATCACATAGCCATGTCCTGGGACGCTGTGTCTTGTGCTGATTATCACATAGCCATGTCCTGGGACGCTGTGTGTGTGCTGATTATCACATAGCCATGTCCTGGGATGCTGTGTGTGTGCTGATTATCACATAGCCATGTCCTGGGGCGCTGTGTGTGTGTGCTGATTATCACATAGCCATGTCCTGGGGCGCTGTGTCTTGTGCTGATTATCACATAGCCATGTCCTGGGGCGCTGTGTCTTGTGCTGATTATCACATAGCCATGTCCTGGGGCGCTGTGTGTGTGCTGATTATCACATAGCCATGTCCTGGGACGCTGTGTGTGTGCTGATTATCACATAGCCATGTCCTGGGACGCTGTGTGTGTGCTGATTATCACATAGCCATGTACTGGGACGCTGTGTGTGTGCTGATTATCACATAGCCATGTCCTGGGGCGCTGTGTGTGTGCTGATTATCACATAGCCATGTCCTGGGACGCTGTGTGTGTGCTGATTATCACATAGCCATGTCCTGGGACGCTGTGTGTGTGCTGATTATCACATAGCCATGTCCTGGGGCGCTGTGTGTGTGCTGATTATCACATAGCCATGTCCTGGGACGCTGTGTCTTGTGCTGATTATCACATAGCCATGTCCTGGGGCGCTGTGTGTGTGCTGATTATCACATAGCCATGTCCTGGGACGCTGTGTCTTGTGCTGATTATCACATAGCCATGTCCTGGGGCGCTGTGTGTGTGCTGATTATCACATAGCCATGTCCTGGGACGCTGTGTCTTGTGCTGATTATCACATACCCATGTCCTGGGGCGCTGTATGTGTGCTGATTATCACATAGCCATGTCCTGGGACGCTGTGTCTTGTGCTGATTATCACATAGCCATGTCCTGGGGCGCTGTGTGTGTGCTGATTATCACATAGCCATGTCCTGGGACGCTGTGTGTGTGCTGATTATCACATAGCCATGTCCTGGGACGCTGTGTGTGTGCTGATTATCACATAGCCATGTCCTGGGACGCTGTGTGTGTGCTGATTATCACATAGCCATGTCCTGGGACGCTGTGTGTGTGCTGATTATCACATAGCCATGTCCTGGGACGCTGTGTGTGTGCTGATTATCACATAGCCATGTCCTGGGGCGCTGTGTGTGTGCTGATTATCACATAGCCATGTCCTGGGGCGCTGTGTGTGTGCTGATTATCACATAGCCATGTCCTGGGGCGCTGTGTGTGTGCTGATTATCACATAGCCATGTCCTGGGGCGCTGTGTGTGTGCTGATTATCACATAGCCATGTCCTGGGACGCTGTGTGTGTGCTGATTATCACATAGCCATGTCCTGGGGCGCTGTGTGTGTGCTGATTATCACATAGCCATGTCCTGGGACGCTGTGTGTGTGCTGATTATCACATAGCCATGTCCTGGGGCGCTGTGTGTGTGCTGATTATCACATAGCCATGTCCTGGGACGCTGTGTCTTGTGCTGATTATCACATAGCCATGTCCTGGGGCGCTGTGTGTGTGCTGATTATCACATAGCCATGTCCTGGGACGCTGTGTCTTGTGCTGATTATCACATAGCCATGTCCTGGGGCGGTGTGTGTGTGCTGATTATCACATAGCCATGTCCTGGGACGCTGTGTCTTGTGCTGATTATCACATAGCCATGTCCTGGGGCGCTGTGTGTGTGCTGATTATCACATAGCCATGTCCTGGGACGCTGTGTGTGTGCTGATTATCACATAGCCATGTCCTGGGGCGCTGTGTGTGTGCTGATTATCACATAGCCATGTCCTGGGGCGCTGTGTGTGTGCTGATTATCACATAGCCATGTCCTGGGACGCTGTGTGTGTGCTGATTATCACATAGCCATGTCCTGGGGCGCTGTGTGTGTGCTGATTATCACATAGCCATGTCCTGGGGTGCTGTGTGTGTGCTGATTATCACATAGCCATGTCCTGGGGCACTGTGTGTGTGCTGATTATCACATAGCCATGTCCTGGGGCGCTGTGTGTGTGCTGATTATCACATAGCCATGTCCTGGGACGCTGTGTCTTGTGCTGATTATCACATAGCCATGTCCTGGGGCGCTGTGTGTGTGCTGATTATCACATAGCCATGTCCTGGGACGCTGTGTGTGTGCTGATTATCACATAGCCATGTCCTGGGGCGCTGTGTGTGTGCTGATTATCACATAGCCATGTACTGGGACGCTGTGTGTGTGCTGATTATCACATAGCCATGTACTGGGACGCTGTGTGTGTGCTGATTATCACATAGCCATGTCCTGGGGCGCTGTGTGTGTGCTGATTATCACATAGCCATGTCCTGGGGCGCTGTGTGTGTGCTGATTATCACATAGCCATGTCCTGGGGCGCTGTGTGTGTGCTGATTATCACATAGCCATGTCCTGGGGCGCTGTGTGTGTGCTGATTATCACATAGCCATGTCCTGGGGCGCTGTGTGTGTGCTGATTATCACATAGCCATGTCCTGGGACGCTGTGTGTGTGCTGATTATCACATAGCCATGTCCTGGGACGCTGTGTGTGTGCTGATTATCACATAGCCATGTCCTGGGGCGCTGTGTGTGTGCTGATTATCACATAGCCATGTCCTGGGGCGCTGTGTGTGTGCTGATTATCACATAGCCATGTCCTGGGGCGCTGTGTGTGTGCTGATTATCACATAGCCATGTCCTGGGGCGCTGTGTGTGTGCTGATTATCACATAGCCATGTCCTGGGGCGCTGTGTGTGTGCTGATTATCACATAGCCATGTCCTGGGGCGCTGTGTGTGTGCTGATTATCACATAGCCATGTCCTGGGGCGCTGTGTGTGTGCTGATTATCACATAGCCATGTCCTGGGGCGCTGTGTGTGTGCTGATTATCACATAGCCATGTCCTGGGGCGCTGTGTGTGTGCTGATTATCACATAGCCATGTCATGGGACGCTGTGTGTGTGCTGATTATCACATAGCCATGTCCTGGGACGCTGTGTGTGTGCTGATTATCACATAGCCATGTCCTGGGGCGCTGTGTGTGTGCTGATTATCACATAGCCATGTCCTGGGACGCTGTGTGTGTGTGCTGATTATCACATAGCCATGTCCTGGGACGCTGTGTGTGTGCTGATTATCACATAGCCATGTCCTGGGACGCTGTGTGTGTGTGCTGATTATCACATAGCCATGTCCTGGGACGCTGTGTGTGTGTGCTGATTATCACATAGCCATGTCCTGGGGCGCTGTGTGTGTGCTGATTATCACATAGCCATGTCCTGGGGCGCTGTGTGTGTGCTGATTATCACATAGCCATGTCCTGGGACGCTGTGTGTGTGCTGATTATCACATAGCCATGTCCTGGGGCGCTGTGTGTGTGCTGATTATCACATAGCCATGTCCTGGGGCGCTGTGTGTGTGCTGATTATCACATAGCCATGTCCTGGGGCGCTGTGTGTGTGCTGATTATCACATAGCCATGTCCTGGGGCGCTGTGTGTGTGCTGATTATCACATAGCCATGTCCTGGGGCGCTGTGTGTGTGCTGATTATCACATAGCCATGTCCTGGGGCGCTGTGTGTGTGCTGATTATCACATAGCCATGTCCTGGGGCGCTGTGTGTGTGCTGATTATCACATAGCCATGTCCTGGGGCGCTGTGTGTGTGCTGATTATCACATAGCCATGTCCTGGGGCGCTGTGTGTGTGCTGATTATCACATAGCCATGTCCTGGGGCGCTGTGTGTGTGCTGATTATCACATAGCCATGTCATGGGACGCTGTGTGTGTGCTGATTATCACATAGCCATGTCCTGGGACGCTGTGTGTGTGCTGATTATCACATAGCCATGTCCTGGGGCGCTGTGTGTGTGCTGATTATCACATAGCCATGTCCTGGGACGCTGTGTGTGTGTGCTGATTATCACATAGCCATGTCCTGGGACGCTGTGTGTGTGCTGATTATCACATAGCCATGTCCTGGGACGCTGTGTGTGTGTGCTGATTATCACATAGCCATGTCCTGGGACGCTGTGTGTGTGTGCTGATTATCACATAGCCATGTCCTGGGGCGCTGTGTGTGTGCTGATTATCACATAGCCATGTCCTGGGGCGCTGTGTGTGTGCTGATTATCACATAGCCATGTCCTGGGACGCTGTGTGTGTGCTGATTATCACATAGCCATGTCCTGGGACGCTGTGTGTGTGCTGATTATCACATAGCCATGTCCTGGGACGCTGTGTGTGTGCTGATTATCACATAGCCATGTCCTGGGGCGCTGTGTGTGTGCTGATTATCACATAGCCATGTCCTGGGACGCTGTGTGTGTGCTGATTATCACATAGCCATGTCCTGGGACGCTGTGTGTGTGCTGACTATCACATAGCCATGTCCTGGGGCGCTGTGTGTGTGCTGATTATCACATATAGCCATGTCCTGGGACGCTGTGTGTGTGCTGATTATCACATAGCCATGTCCTGGGACGCTGTGTGTGTGCTGATTATCACATAGCCATGTCCTGGGGCGCTGTGTGTGTGCTGATTATCACATAGCCATGTCCTGGGACGCTGTGTGTGTGCTGATTATCACATAGCCATGTCCTAGGACGCTGTGTGTGTGCTGATTATCACATAGCCATGTCCTGGGACGCTGTGTGTGTGCTGATTATCACATAGCCATGTCCTGGGACGCTGTGTCTTGTGCTGATTATCACATAGCCATGTCCTGGGACGCTGTGTGTGTGCTGATTATCACATAGCCATGTCCTGGAACGCTGTGCTGATTATCACATAGCCATGTCCTGGGGCGCTGTGTGTGTGCTGATTATCACATAGCCATGTCCTGGGACGCTGTGTGTGTGCTGATTATCACATAGCCATGTCCTGGGACGCTGTGTGTGTGCTGATTATAACATAGCCATGTCCTGGGACGCTGTGTGTGTGCTGATTATCACATAGCCATGTCCTGGGGCGCTGTGTGTGTGCTGATTATCACATAGCCATGTCCTAAAACGCTGTGTGTGTGCTGATTATCACATAGCCATGTCCTGGGACGCTGTGTGTGTGCTGATTATCACATAGCCATGTCCTGGGGCGCTGTGTGTGTGCTGATTATCACATAGCCATGTCCTGGGACGCTGTGTCTTGTGCTGATTATCACATAGCCATGTCCTGGGGCGCTGTGTGTGTGCTGATTATCACATAGCCATGTCCTGGGACGCTGTGTCTTGTGCTGATTATCACATAGCCATGTCCTGGGGCGCTGTGTGTGTGCTGATTATCACATAGCCATGTCCTGGGACGCTGTGTGTGTGCTGATTATCACATAGCCATGTCCTGGGGCGCTGTGTGTGTGCTGATTATCACATAGCCATGTCCTGGGACGCTGTGTCTTGTGCTGATTATCACATAGCCATGTCCTGGGGCGCTGTGTGTGTGCTGATTATCACATAGCCATGTCCTGGGACGCTGTGTGTGTGTGCTGATTATCACATAGCCATGTCCTGGGACGCTGTGTGTGTGCTGATTATCACATAGCCATGTCCTGGGACGCTGTGTGTGTGCTGATTATCACATAGCCATGTCCTGGGACGCTGTGTGTGTGCTGATTATCACATAGCCATGTCCTGGGACGCTGTGTGTGTGCTGATTATCGCATAGCCATGTCCGGGGGCGCTGTGTGTGTGCTGATTATCACATAGCCATGTCCTGGGGCGCTGTGTGTGTGCTGATTATCACATAGCCATGTCCTGGGGCGCTGTGTGTGTGCTGATTATCACATAGCCATGTCCTGGGGCGCTGTGTGTGTGCTGATTATCACATAGCCATGTCCTGGGGCGCTGTGTGTGTGCTGATTATCACATAGCCATGTCCTGGGGCGCTATGTGTGTGCTGATTATCACATAGCCATGTCCTGGGACGCTGTGTGTGTGCTGATGATTATCACATAGCCATGTCCTGGGGCGCTGTGTGTGTGCTGATTATCACATAGCCATGTCCTGGGACGCTGTGTCTTGTGCTGATTATCACATAGCCATGTCCTGGGGCGCTGTGTGTGTGCTGATTATCACATAGCCATGTCCTGGGACGCTGTGTCTTGTGCTGATTATCACATAGCCATGTCCTGGGGCGCTGTGTGTGTGCTGATTATCACATAGCCATGTCCTGGGACGCTGTGTCTTGTGCTGATTATCACATAGCCATGTCCTGGGGCGCTGTGTGTGTGCTGATTATCACATAGCCATGTCCTGGGACGCTGTGTGTGTGCTGAATATCACATAGCCATGTCCTGGGGCGCTGTGTGTGTGCTGATTATCACATAGCCATGTCCTGGGGCGCTGTGTGTGTGCTGATTATCACATAGCCATGTCCTGGGGCGCTGTGTGTGTGCTGATTATCACATAGCCATGTCCTGGGACGCTGTGTGTGTGCTGATTATCACATAGCCATGTCCTGGGGCGCTGTGTGTGTGCTGATTATCACATAGCCTTGTCCTGGGGCGCTGTGTGTGTGCTGATTATCACATAGCCATGTCCTGGGGCGCTGTGTGTGTGCTGATTATCACATAGCCATGTCCTGGGGCGCTGTGTGTGTGCTGATTATCACATAGCCATGTCCTGGGGCGCTGTGTGTGTGCTGATTATCACATAGCCATGTCCTGGGACGCTGTGTCTTGTGCTGATTATCACATAGCCATGTCCTGGGGCGCTGTGTGTGTGCTGATTATCACATAGCCATGTCCTGGGACGCTGTGTGTGTGCTGATTATCACATAGCCATGTCCTGGGGCGCTGTGTGTGTGCTGATTATCACATAGCCATGTACTGGGACGCTGTGTGTGTGCTGATTATCACATAGCCATGTCCTGGGGCGCTGTGTGTGTGCTCATTATCACATAGCCATGTCCTGGGGCGCTGTGTGTGTGCTGATTATCACATAGCCATGTCCTGGGGCGCTGTGTGTGTGCTGATTATCACATAGCCATGTCCTGGGGCGCTGTGTGTGTGCTGATTATCACATAGCCATGTCCTGGGGCGCTGTGTGTGTGCTGATTATCACATAGCCATGTCCTGGGACGCTGTGTGTGTGCTGATTATCACATAGCCATGTCCTGGGACGCTGTGTGTGTGCTGATTATCACATAGCCATGTCCTGGGACGCTGTGTGTGTGCTGATTATCACATAGCCATGTCCTGGGGCGCTGTGCGTGTGCTGATTATCACATAGCCATGTCCTGGGGCGCTGTGCGTGTGCTGATTATCACATAGCCATGTCCTGGGGCGCTGTGCGTGTGCTGATTATCACATAGCCATGTCCTGGGGCGCTGTGCGTGTGCTGATTATCACATAGCCATGTCCTGGGGCGCTGTGCGTGTGCTGATTATCACATAGCCATGTCCTGGGACGCTGTGTGTGTGCTGATTATCACATAGCCATGTCCTGGGACGCTGTGTGTGTGCTGATTATCACATAGCCATGTCCTGGGGCGCTGTGTGTGTGCTGATTATCACATAGCCATGTCCTGGGGCGCTGTGTGTGTGCTGATTATCACATAGCCATGTCCTGGGGCGCTGTGTGTGTGCTGATTATCACATAGCCATGTCCTGGGGCGCTGTGTGTGTGCTGATTATCACATAGCCATGTCCTGGGGCGCTGTGTGTGTGCTGATTATCACATAGCCATGTCCTGGGGTGCTGTGTGTGTGCTGATTATCACATAGCCATGTCCTGGGACGCTGTGTGTGTGCTGATTATCACATAGCCATGTCCTGGGGCGCTGTGTGTGCTGATTATCACATAGCCATGTCCTGGGGCGCTGTGTGTGTGCTGATTATCACATAGCCATGTCCTGGGACGCTGTGTGTGTGCTGATTATCACATAGCCATGTCCTGGGGCGCTGTGTGTGTGCTGATTATCACATAGCCATGTCCTGGGACGCTGTGTGTGTGCTGATTATCACATAGCCATGTCCTGGGACGCTGTGTGTGTGCTGATTATCACATAGCCATGTCCTGGGACGCTGTGTGTGTGCTGATTATCACATAGCCATGTCCTGGGGCGCTGTGTGTGTGCTGATTATCACATAGCCATGTCCTGGGGCGCTGTGTGTGTGCTGATTATCACATAGCCATGTCCTGGGGCGCTGTGTGTGTGCTGATTATCACATAGCCATGTCCTGGGGCGCTGTGTGTGTGCTGATTATCACATAGCCATGTCCTGGGGTGCTGTGTGTGTGCTGATTATCACATAGCCATGTCCTGGGACGCTGTGTGTGTGCTGATTATCACATAGCCATGTCCTGGGGCGCTGTGTGTGCTGATTATCACATAGCCATGTCCTGGGGCGCTGTGTGTGTGCTGATTATCACATAGCCATGTCCTGGGGCGCTGTGTGTGTGCTGATTATCACATAGCCATGTCCTGGGACGCTGTGTGTGTGCTGATTATCACATAGCCATGTCCTGGGACGCTGTGTGTGTGCTGATTATCACATAGCCATGTCCTGGGACGCTGTGTGTGTGCTGATTATCACATAGCCATGTCCTGGGGCGCTGTGTGTGTGCTGATTATCACATAGCCATGTCCTGGGGCGCTGTGTGTGTGCTGATTATCACATAGCCATGTCCTGGGGCGCTGTGCGTGTGCTGATTATCACATAGCCATGTCCTGGGGCGCTGTGCGTGTGCTGATTATCACATAGCCATGTCCTGGGGCGCTGTGTGTGTGCTGATTATCACATAGCCATGTCCTGGGACGCTGTGTGTGTGCTGATTATCACATAGCCATGTCCTGGGACGCTGTGTGTGTGCTGATTATCACATAGCCATGTCCTGGGGCGCTGTGTGTGTGCTGATTATCACATAGCCATGTCCTGGGGCGCTGTGTGTGTGCTGATTATCACATAGCCATGTCCTGGGACGCTGTGTGTGTGCTAATTATCACATAGCCATGTCCTGGGACGCTGTGTGTGTGCGCTGATTATCACATAGCCATGTCCTGGGGCGCTGTGTGTGTGCTGATTATCACATAGCCATGTCCTGGGACGCTGTGTGTGTGCTGATTATCACATAGCCATGTCCTGGGGCGCTGTGTGTGTGCTGATTATCACATAGCCATGTCCTGGGACGCTGTGCCTTGTGCTGCAGAATATGTATCTTCTCTAGAGGAATCCATTCCATGTACCCAGGAATGTAATATTTTGTCTCAGCCTTCCGAATCAGAGCCCCAGTGGGTAGCTTCTAGTAAGGGAATGATTTCCCAGATTTCTACTAGGATTGCGCGTTATAAGACTGAATCACAGATTTGAAAACAATCTGTGGAGGTTTTGTCTGGTTCTGTTCCCCACTACCTCAAACTCCCCTGGTGTATGCCCCAAGAAACGTGCACTTGCTCAGATTATGCAAGTCGACACCGACTCTGACATGGCAGAGGGTGATGCGGATATGCGGGGGGGGTGAGGCTTCCCTGGCAAGAGGGGTGCAACTCATGATTGAGGCTATTAGGGATGTGTTACACATTACTGACAAACCTCCTGAGCAGGTGGAGGAGGCTTACTTTACGGACAATAAGAAAGTCTCCCTGACCTTCCCTGCGTCTAAGGAATTAAATGCATTATTTAAAAAATCCTGGGAAAATCCAGAGAAAAAATTCCAGATCCCAAAGAGGGTACTTGTGGCTTTTCCTTTCCCTGAGGATGATAGGAAAAAGTGGAAAAACCACCTATAGTAGACGCTTCTGTATCTAGACTGTCTAAAAAGGTGGTTTTACCTGTCCCTGGGTCTACCGCTTTGAAAGAACCGGCAGACCGCAAGTGGCGTTAAGGCCCACTATTGCCTGTGCATGGATTTCTAAAACCATAGTAAAGTGGTCAGGCACATTACTAGAGGACTTAGATTCTATGGATAGAAGTGACATTAAATTGTTTTTACGTAACATACAGGATTCGGTGGGTTTCATGGAGGAGGCCATGAAGAACCTGGGTAATCTGACTGCAAGGCCATCGTCCATGGCTGTATCAGCACGCAGGGGACTCTGGCTACGCCAATGGTCTGCAGACGTGGAATACAGGAGAAGTGTGGAGAACGTACCCTTCACAGGTCAGGCTCTTTTTGGGGAAGCATTGGATGCGTGGATTTCCACGGCAACCGCTGGTAAGTCAACCTTTCTTCCCTCAGCCTCTCAGACGACGAAGAAACCTTTTTCTACGTCCTCTATGCAGTCCTTTCGGTCTGCAAAAGCTAAAAAGTCCAAGACTCCTGCCACTTTCTTCAGAGGTGAGCGAGCAAAATCCAAAAAACCGGCACCTGCAGGTTCCCAAGACCAGAAACCTGACTCTGTGTCATCAAAATCCTCAGCATGACGGTGGACCTCCCTGCCTGGAGAACGGGCAGGTGGGTGCGAGGCTCAGACGTTTCAGTCACATCTGGGTGTCGTCCGGTCTGGATCCCTGGGTACAGGATATTGTGTCCCAGGGGTACAAACTGGAGTTTCAAAAGCTCCCACCACACAGGTTCTGCAAATCAGGCTTGCCAGCTTTGCTGGTGGAAAGGGCTATCCTTCAGGAAGCCATTCAAAAATTGGAAAGGTCAGATGTAATTTTTCCAGTTCCACCTCATCTGGTAAACCAGGGTTACTCTTCAAACCTATTTGTGGTACCGAAACCGGATGGTTCGGTCAGGTCAATTTCGAACCTGAAGTCGCTAAACCATTATCTGAGGGAATTCAAGTTCAAAATGGAGTCTCTGGGGTATATTTACTAAGGTCCCGATTTTGACCGAGATGCCGTTTTTTCATCAAAGTGTCATCTCGGTAATTTACTAAGCAATAATCACGGCAGTGATGAGGGCATTCGTAATTTTTTGGAAGTCCAACAAAAAAAATACGAATGAATACACCATCGGTCAAAACGCGGCTGTTTAAGTATGAATCTCGGTAATTTACTAAGAAGTGCAAAGCAAAAAAAAAAAAAAAACACTGCCGTGAAAAATTACAACTCGTAAAAAAGTGCTAAAAAAAAACCAGACCTGCTTTTTTAATCCGTGATTGTATAGGCATGCAGGGATCCATGAGATCCGTGCATGTATATCAGTGGGAAGGGGTGGGAAAGTGGTTATTTTCTTTAAAAAAATTGCGTGGGGTCCCCCCTCCTAAGCATAACCAGCCTCGGGCTCTTTGAGCCGATCCTGGTTGCAGAAATATGGGGAAAAAATTGACAGGGGTTCCCCCATATTTAAGCAACCAGCATCGGGCTCTGCGCCTGGTCCTGGTTCCAAAAATACGGGGGACAAAAAGAGTAGTGGTCCCCCGTATTTTTAAAACCAGCACCGGGCTCCACTAGCTGGACAGATAATGCCACAGCCGGGGGTCACTTTTATATAGTGCCCTGCGGCCGTGGCATCAAGAATCCAACTAGTCACCCCTGGCCGGGGTACCCTGGGGGAGTGGGGACCCCTTCAATCAAGGGGTCCCCCCCCCCCCAGCCACCCAAGGGCCAGGGGTGAAGCCCGAGGCTGTCCCCCCCCATCCAATTGGCTGCGGATGGGGGGCTGATAGCCTTTTGTGAAAATGAAAAGATATTGTTTTTAGTAGCAGTACTACAAGGCCCAGCAAGCCTCCCCCGCATGCTGGTACTTGGAGAACCACAAGTACCAGCATGCGGCGGAAAAACGGGCCCCCTGGTACCTGTAGTACTACTACTAAAAAAATACCCAAAAAAAGACAATACACACACACCTTGAAAGTAAAGTTTTATTACATGCATCCACACAAACATACATACATACTTACCTTATGTTCACACGAGGGTCTGTCCTCTTCTCCAGTAGAATCCATGGGGTACCTGTTGAATAAATTCTACTCACCAGATCCAGGGTCCCAGGCTCCTCGTAGCATCCATTTGTAATCCACGTACTTGAATAAAATAAAAAAACGGAGAGCCGAGCCACGCACTGAAAGGGGACCCTTTCCCCGAATGCCAGAAACCCACTCTGACTGATGTCTAAGTGGGTTTCTTCAGCCAATCAGGGAGCGCCACGTTGTAGCACCCTCCTGATCGGCTGTGTGCTCCTGTACTGTCTGACAGGCGGCACACGGCAGTATTACAATGTAGCGCCTATGCGCTCCATTGTAACCAATGGTGGGAACTTTCTGCCCTGCGGTTGACCGAAAGTGACCTCACCGCTGAGCAGAAAGTTCCCACCATTGCTGCAAGGTGAGAGTGAGTGAGAGTGCTGCTAGGGGAGAGAAAGTGTGAGGGCTGCTGCAAGGTGAGAGTGAGTGTGTGCTGCTAGGGGAGAGAAAGTGTGAGAGCTGCTGCAAGGTGAGAGTGAGTGAGAGTGCTGCTAGGGGAGAGAAAGTGTGTGAGGGCTGCTGCAAGGTGAGAGTGAGTGAGAGTGCTGCTAGGGGAGAGAAAGTGTGAGGGCTGCTGCAAGGTGAGAGTGAGTGTGTGCTGCTAGGGGAGAGAAAGTGTGTGAGGGCTGCTGCAAGGTGAGAGTGAGTGAGAGTGCTGCTAGGGGAGAGAAAGTGTGTGAGGGCTGCTGCAAGGTGAGAGTGAGTGAGAGTGCTGCTAGGGGAGAGAAAGTGTGAGGGCTGCTGCAAGGTGAGAGTGAGTGTGTGCTGCTAGGGGAGAGAAAGTGTGTGAGGGCTGCTGCAAGGTGAGAGTGAGTGTGTGCTGCTAGGGGAGAGAAAGTGTGAGGGCTGCTGCAAGGTGAGAGTGAGTGAGAGTGCTGCTAGGGGAGAGAAAGTGTGAGGGCTGCTGCAAGGTGAGAGTGAGTGAGAGTGCTGCTAGGGGAGAGAAAGTGTGAGTGCTGCTGCAAGGTGAGAGTGAGTGTGTGCTGCTAGGGGAGAGAAAGTGTGTGAGGGCTGCTGCAAGGTGAGAGTGAGTGAGAGTGCTGCTAGGGGAGAGAAAGTGTGAGGGCTGCTGCAAGGTGAGAGTGAGCGAGAGTGCTGCTAGGGGAGAGAAAGTGTGAGGGCTGCTGCAAGGTGAGAGTGAGTGAGAGTGCTGCTAGGGGAGAGAAAGTGTGTGAGGGCTGCTGCAAGGTGAGAGTGAGTGAGAGTGCTGCTAGGGGAGAGAAAGTGTGAGGGCTGCTGCAAGGTGAGAGTGAGTGAGAGTGCTGCTAGGGGAGAGAAAGTGTGAGGGCTGCTGCAAGGTGAGAGTGAGTGAGAGTGCTGCTAGGGGAGAGAAAGTGTGTGAGGGCTGCTGCAAGGTGAGAGTGAGTGAGAGTGCTGCTAGGGAAGAGAAAGTGTGCGAGTGCTGCTGCAAGGTGAGAGTGAGTGTGTGCTGCTAGGGGAGAGAAAGTGTGTGAGGGCTGCTGCAAGGTGAGAGTGAGTGTGTGCTGCTAGGGGAGAGAAAGTGTGTGAGGGCTGCTGCAAGGTGAGAGTGAGTGAGAGTGCTGCTAGGGGAGAGAAAGTGTGAGGGCTGCTGCAAGGTGAGAGTGAGTGAGAGTGCTGCTAGGGGAGAGAAAGTGTGTGAGGGCTGCTGCAAGGTGAGAGTGAGTGAGAGTGCTGCTAGGGGAGAGAAAGTGTGAGGGCTGCTGCAAGGTGAGAGTGAGTGAGAGTGCTGCTAGGGGAGAGAAAGTGTGAGGGCTGCTGCAAGGTGAGAGTGAGTGAGAGTGCTGCTAGGGGAGA
Organism: Pseudophryne corroboree; assembly: GCF_028390025.1. NCBI lineage: Eukaryota > Metazoa > Chordata > Amphibia > Anura > Myobatrachidae > Pseudophryne > Pseudophryne corroboree. The sequence continues at coordinate 492,364,929 of NC_086451.1, forward strand.
GAAAGTGTGTGAGGGCTGCTGCAAGGTGAGAGTGAGTGAGAGTGCTGCTAGGGGAGAGAAAGTGTGTGAGGGCTGCTGCAAGGTGAGAGTGAGTGTGTGCTGCTAGGGGAGAGAAAGTGTGTGAGGGCTGCTGCAAGGTGAGAGTGAGTGAGAGTGCTGCTAGGGGAGAGAAAGTGTGAGGGCTGCTGCAAGGTGAGAGTGAGTGTGTGCTGCTAGGGGAGAGAAAGTGTGTGAGGGCTGCTGCAAGGTGAGAGTGAGTGAGAGTGCTGCTAGGGGAGAGAAAGTGTGAGGGCTGCTGCAAGGTGAGAGTGAGTGTGTGCTGCTAGGGGAGAGAGTGTGTGAGGGCTGCTGCAAGGTGAGAGTGAGTGAGAGTGCTGCTAGGGGAGAGAAAGTGTGTGAGGGCTGCTGCAAGGTGAGAGTGAGTGAGAGTGCTGCTAGGGGAGAGAAAGTGTGAGGGCTGCTGCAAGGTGAGAGTGAGTGAGAGTGCTGCTAGGGGAGAGAAAGTGTGTGAGGGCTGCTGCAAGGTGAGAGTGAGTGAGAGTGCTGCTAGGGGAGAGAAAGTGTGAGGGCTGCTGCAAGGTGAGAGTGAGTGAGAGTGCTGCTAGGGGAGAGAAAGTGTGTGAGGGCTGCTGCAAGGTGAGAGTGAGTGAGAGTGCTGCTAGGGGAGAGAAAGTGTGTGAGGGCTGCTGCAAGGTGAGAGTGAGTGTGTGCTGCTAGGGGAGAGAAAGTGTGTGAGGGCTGCTGCAAGGTGAGAGTGAGTGAGAGTGCTGCTAGGGGAGAGAAAGTGTGAGGGCTGCTGCAAGGTGAGAGTGAGTGTGTGCTGCTAGGGGAGAGAAAGTGTGTGAGGGCTGCTGCAAGGTGAGAGTGAGTGAGAGTGCTGCTAGGGGAGAGAAAGTGTGAGGGCTGCTGCAAGGTGAGAGTGAGTGTGTGCTGCTAGGGGAGAGAGTGTGTGAGGGCTGCTGCAAGGTGAGAGTGAGTGAGAGTGCTGCTAGGGGAGAGAAAGTGTGTGAGGGCTGCTGCAAGGTGAGAGTGAGTGAGAGTGCTGCTAGGGGAGAGAAAGTGTGAGGGCTGATGCAAGGTGAGAGTGAGTGTGTGCTGCTAGGGGAGAGAGTGTGTGAGGGCTGCTGCAAGGTGAGAGTGAGTGAGAGTGCTGCTAGGGGAGAGAAAGTGTGTGAGGGCTGCTGCAAGGTGAGAGTGAGTGAGAGTGCTGCTAGGGGAGAGAAAGTGTGAGGGCTGCTGCAAGGTGAGAGTGAGTGAGAGTGCTGCTAGGGGAGAGAAAGTGTGTGAGGGCTGCTGCAAGGTGAGAGTGAGTGAGAGTGCTGCTAGGGGAGAGAAAGTGTGAGGGCTGCTGCTGGGTGAGTGAGTGTGTGCTGCTAGGGGAGAGAAAGTGTGTGAGGGCTACTGCTGGGTGAGTGAGTGAGTGCTGCTAGGGGAGAGAAAGTGTGAGTGCTGCTGCTGGGTGAGTGTGCACTGCTGGGGGAGAGAAAGTGTGAGTGCTGCTGCTGGGTGAGTGAGTGTGTGCTGCTAGGGGAGAGAAAGTGTGTGAGGGCTACTGCTGGGTGAGTGAGTGAGTGCTGCTAGGGGAGAGAAAGTGTGAGTGCTGCTGCTGGGTGAGTGTGCACTGCTGGGGGAGAGAAAGTGTGAGTGCTGCTGCTGGGTGAGTGAGTGTGTGCTGCTAGGGGAGAGAAAGTGTGTGAGGGCTACTGCTGGGTGAGTGAGTGAGTGCTGCTAGGGGAGAGAAAGTGTGAGTGGTGCTGCTGGGTGAGTGAGTGTGCACTGCTGGAGTCACAGCCTGTGTGAGAGAGGTCTGTGGACTGTGGAGGAAGTAGGTGCTGGAAGCCGGGTGCATGTCAGTAAAGGGGGGTACTCACGGGAGAGATGTGTGCTGAGCGATCTTAACACAGACCGCTCAGCACACATCTCTCACCCCGCTCAGCACAGCGCGATGTGCTGAGCGAGGGGGAAAGCCGACGGGGGGCCGCTCACTTCACACAACGGTGAAGTGAGCGACCCGCTAGATTGAGCCTGCATGCAGCTCAATCTAGCATCGGCGATAGCGATGCGCGGGGCCGCGCATCGCTATCGCTGGAGGGCATACACACGGCAGATCCGTGCTTAAAATCTAAGCAATCTAGCAAGATTGCTTAGATTTTAAGTACGGATCTCTCCGTGTGTACCCCCCTTAAGTGAGGGGGTGAAGAGAGCTGGAGCAGCGATGACACAGGAGATAAGTATTGATTACCTACTTCATTGTGTATGTGATTGAATGGCTATTTCTATTGTGTCGTGAATATTGATTCTGTCCACAGCCAGGTCATAGTCAGTATCGTATTGCACAGATTGTATTGTTTTGCATTGCTCTTCGGAAGATAATAGGGAGTTGAGTTGTCAAGCAATGGGAGGGGCCGTGATTGAGAGTCTCACTCAGTGCGTGTCGTGCAAGATGTATGCGCGCCTGGAGCAGCCGACCCAGTGCGAATACATATGCACGAGATGTGAGCCAACGGTTGGTAACTGATCTAGAGCAAACCGTTATGCGGCTGAGGAGTATTCACAATCTCCAGCAAAGTTTAGATAAAATGGTGGAGGAGTTGCGGGAGGGGTCACTGGTAGATGAGTATAATCAGGTAGACAGCTGGGTCACAGTTAGAAGGAAGAAAAAGAGGGGGAGGCACGACATTTTTGAAATATCAAACCCAATCAAATTTGCCAGATTGGACAAAGATTCGGTCGATGATAGCGAGGAAATGACTAAGACGGAGGAGACTGTTCCCTCTAGCAACCGGAGAAGTGGTCCCTCCGGCGGAGGGGCTGGGAACGACCCGGTGGTCTTGGTGCACGTTGGCACAAATGACAAAGTTAGTGGTATGTGGGATGTCCTTAAAGATTATAGGGACTTAGGCCAGAAACTAAAAGAAAGGACATCTAAGGTAATATTCTCCGAAATATTACCAGTGCCACGCGCGAGATCAGGACGGTAAATGTGTGGCTTAGATACTGGTGCAGGAAGGAGGGGTTTGTGTTCCTGGAACACTGGGTGGAATTCTCAGTCAGGGGCCATCTTTTTTGTTGCAATGGATTGCACCTAAATGAGGGGCCAACGGTGCTGGTGGGGGGGGAGGGGGGGGGGGGAAGGAAGGTTAGTAGGTTGGAGGAGCTTTTAAACTAGGAGCCCGGGGGGAGGGTTTAGTTAGAAACTACGGGTCATGCAGTGAGAATAGTGGGGATGGGGGTAGTGAACTAAATGGGGGTGGAGAAGGGGGGAGGGAAAGAGCAGCTGGCAAGGGTATTTACATAGGTTCTAAAAAGGGTATTAATAAAGGTATTGCCAAAACATTAACTGACAACATTTATGTGTCATCATTACGGCATATAGAAAAGGATGTACGTAGCATAGAGGAAAATACTAATGTCAGGGCGGAGAGTTTAGGCCGAAACACTGGGTTGATCAAAGAGAAGAGTAAGGGGGGCAGTATTAAGTATGGTGGGGGTGGAGAGGGAACGAGAAGGACAGTCAGTAAGAGTAACTCTAGGGAGGCACTTGTAAACCATGATAGAATACCTTTAAAAAAACAAGTGGACAAGGGAACCACTAAACTAAGATGTATGCTTGCGAACGCAAGAAGCCTAGCAGGTAAAATGGGGGAATTGGAATTCTTAGCATCAAAGGCTGAGTATGATGTTATAGGTATTATGGAAACCTGGTAGGACAACTCTCACGACTGGGTTGCAAACTTGGAGGGATATTCTCTTTTCAGGAGGGACAGGGCTAACAAAAGAGGAGGAGGTGTATGTCTATGTTAAACCATCTCTTAAACCATACTTAAAGGATGTTATTTATGAGGGGACTGGCGATAATGTGGAGTCACTATGGGTTGAAATCTCAAGTGGGGTGTCACAACTGAGGGCCTGAGCTGACGGGAGGCAGCCTCAGTTGTAGGGGCTGAGATGTACCGGAACCTGGGAGGTTGTATCAGACCCCTGGACATGTAAGTAACATGAATAATAACTGCCCGAAGGCGTGACCACGACAACTTGGATAAAAGTCAATGATGTTTATTATGACAACTCCGCAACACAGCAGCAGTAAAAGAAAACGTAAAAGTCAGCAAAGAATAAATACAGTTCCTGGGTACTACAGGATGGCAGGAGCCACAGGGCACTGGTAGTGTGAGATAGTTCTCATAATCTTCTAGATGGAAAGTCCTTACCAGGCCCGACTGTAGCAATGGAGATAACCCAGGATTGTGCCAGCTGGTGTTCCAGGAAAAGCTGGGTTGCTGAAGATAAAACAGCTGCTGTGGATACTGGCTGGAACCAGACTGTTGTTAGCACGGAGTGGATACTGGCTGGAACCAGTTAAATAATAAATGAACTTGGGAGCGATGAAATATGAACTGAAATGTAGAACTTGAGAGCGGAGAAATAATAATACCGGTGGAGAGTGGTAAAGTGTAGAAAGGACACCGGCCCTTTAAGGGAAGCTGTACTCTGCTGGAAGCTGAGCTGGAAGCAGGTAATGTTGTAGCTGGAAACAGATGAATCCACAATGGATTGGAGAGTCAGGCTACACCGCAGGTGGAATGCTGGTGCGGGTCTCTATGGTGGAAGTCTTGAGACAGGAGCTGGAACCTGGAAGACAATCATAGGAGAGAGACAAACAGGAACTAGGTTTGACAACCAAAGCACTGACGCCTTCCTTGCTCAGGCACAGTGTATTTATACCTGCAGCAAGGAAGGGATTGGCTAGGCAATTATGCAGATTATCAATACTGAGAACAGATTGGTGGAAATGATCAGCTGACAGAATCCAAGATGGCTGCGCCCATGCAGACACTTGGAGGGAAGTTTGGTTTGTAATCCACGTGGTAATGAAAACAGTAATGGCGGCGCCGGCCACCGGAGACAGGAGGCGCCAGGCTGACAGATGCACATCCAACCACGCGGACACAGCGGAGGCCGCGGCTGACGTAATCGCCACTCAGACACTCTGCATGCAGAAGTTCAGGGACGGCGGCGGAGGCCGCGGGAGACGCCATGCCAGGTGTAATATGGCGTTTACTGTGACAGCGTCCCAGAGTGACAGGAGAGGATGCAGGAATGTGAACATTAGGATAACAGATGGGATCCGGTCCTGGAGCGCTGAGCCAGCCTTAGGAGGCATCTGATGGGTAAGAAATGGCGTCCAGATACCCGGATCGTGACAGCACCCCCCCCTTTAGGAGTGGCCCCAGGACACTTCTTTGGCTTTTGAGGAAACTTGGAATGGAATCTCCGGACCAAGGCAGGAGCATGGACATCAGAAGCATTGGTCCATGAACGTTCCTCAGGACCATAACCCTTCCAGTCAATAAGATATTGTAGTTGACCGTAACGGTGACGTGAGTCCAGGATCTTGGCCACTTCATACTCAACGCCTCGTTGAGTTTGGACTTTCGGAGTTGGAGGAAGTGAGGAATGAAACCGATTCAAGATCAGCGGTTTCAACAGGGAAACATGGAATGTCCTGGGTATTTTTAAGAAGGGAGGCAACTGGAGTCTGTAAGCAACAGGATTGATGACTTGTTCAATTTTGAAAGGACCGATATAGCGAGGTGCAAACTTCATACTGGGAACTCTTAACCTCAAATTCTTCGTGGATAACCATACCCGATCACCCACCTTGAGAGCAGGAACTGCTCGACGCTTCTTATCCGCAAACTTCTTGTACCTGAACGATGCCTTGAGCAGAGCTGATCGTACGCTCTTCCAGATATTGGCAAACTGATGCAAGGTGATATCCACTGCGGGAACAGAAGTTGCTGGAAGCGGTTGGAACTCAGGAACTTTAGGGTGGAATCCAAAGTTAGTGAAGAATGGTGTTGAAGCAGATGAAGAATGATACTGGTTGTTATGACAGAACTCGGCCCAGGGAAGTAATTGAACCCAGTCATCTTGAGAGGAGGACACATAGATGCGGAGGAAGGCCTCCAAGTCCTGATTCACCCTCTCGGTTTGACCATTGGTCTGAGGATGGTAAGCCGTGGAAAACTTTAGCTTGACTTGGAGGACTTGACATAAACTTCGCCAGAATTTGGCTGTGAATTGAACTCCTCGATCTGAGATAATTTCTTCAGGAAGACCGTGGAGTCGGAAGATCTCTTGTATGAATACTTGAGCCAACTTGGAAGCTGACGGAAGACCGGTGAGAGGAATGAAGTGTGCCATCTTGGTGAACCGGTCAACTACCACCCAGATGGTATTGAACTTGTTGCACATGGGTAAGTCTGTAATGAAATCCATCGACAAGTGGGTCCATGGTCGACGGGGAACGGATAGTGGAACCAGTTGCCCCGCAGGCGACTGGCGGGATACTTTATGTTGGGCACACTTTGGGCAAGATGCAATAAACTCCAAGACGTCCTTTTTCAGAGTTGGCCACCAATAGGACCTAGAGATAAACTCCAGGGTTTTTTGGATACCTGTATGTCCGGCAAAACGGGAAGCATGGGCCCAATGCATGAGCTTCTTCCTTAGCATCGGCTTCACAAAACTTTTCCCTGATGGGGGCGTAGAGTCCATCCCTACCGTGGAGAATGCCAACGGATTTATAATAGGATGCTTGTCTGAAGACTCTGACTCATTTTCTTGCTCCCATGAGCGGGAAAGGGCATCGGCCTTGCGATTCTGAGAGCCCGGACAGAACTGGAGTTTAAAGTCGAACCTGGAAAAGAAAAGTGCCCATCTGGCCTGACGAGGGTTGAGACATTGTGCGCCCTTCAGGTATAAAAGGTTCTTGTGGTCTGTAAGTATGGTGATTAAATGAGAAGCTCCCTCCAACAGATACCTCCACTCTTCTAGAGCGAGCTTGATGGCTAGCAACTCCTGGTCGCCAATGGCATAGTTGCGCTCAGCTGGGGAGAACTTCCGGGAGAAGAAACTGCAAGGATGTAAATGGCCATCTTTAGCCCTCTGAGATAACACCGCTCCTACTCCAACGGAGGAGGCATCCACCTCTAGGATGAAAGGAGAGTCGATGTCAGGCTGTTTCAGGACAGGCGCAGAGATGAACCTCTGTTTTAAAAGATGAAAAGCTTGCATGGCTTCTTCAGACCACTTGGACGGGTTAGCACCCTTCTTGGTGAAAGCAGTAATAGGCACCACAATGGTGGAAAAGTCTCGTATAAACTTTCGGTAATAATTGGCGAACCCTAAGAACCTCTGGACCCCTTTGAGGGTTAAGGGTACCGGCAAATTCTGAATTGCTTGTAGTTTCTCAGGATCCATCTCTAGTCCGGAACCGGACACAATGTACCCTAGAAACGGAATGGACTTGACTTCAAAGACGCATTTTTCTAATTTGCAATAGAGATGATTGACACGGAGACGGGACAGAACCTCTTTAACCCAAAAACGATGTTCCTCTAAATCGTTGGCAAAAATGAGGATATCGTCTAGATAGACCACGACATGACGGTATAGAATGTCTCTGAAAATCTCATTGACAAAATGCTGGAAGACAGCTGGAGCATTGCTCAATCCGAAGGGCATGACGAGGTACTCATAATGTCCGTCACGGGTGTTAAAGGCGGTCTTCCACTCGTCACCCTCACGGATCCGGATGAGATTGTATGCACCTCGCAAGTCCAGCTTTGTAAAGATGGTAGCTCCGCTAACTCTGTCAAAGAGCTCAGTAATCAGGGGTAAAGGATAACGGTTCTTGATGGTAATGTCGTTCAAACCTCTGTAGTCGATGCACGGCCGCAGACCACCATCTTTCTTTTTTACAAAAAAGAAGCCTGCGCCGGCTGGGGAAGAAGAAGGTCGAATGAACCCCTTTGCTAGGTTCTCTTTAATGTATTCCTCCATAGAATGCGTCTCAGGCAGAGACAACGGATAAGTTCGGCCTCGAGGTGGAACCTTCCCTGGAACGAGATCAATCGGGCTGTCCCATTCTCTATGAGGAGGAAGGATATCAGCAGAAGCTTTACTGAACACATCCGTGAAATCTTGATATGGAGGAGGTGGAACATCAGACGACCTGGGGGAGGAAGAACAGACAGGCAATACTTTAAACAAACATGTCTCTGCACAGGAGGAACCCCATGCCAGGATTTGCGTAGTCGTCCAATCAATTGTAGGATTGTGAAGACGGAGCCATGGAAGGCCCAGGACCACAGGATGTGTGGCTCTTGGAATCACTAAAAGTGAAATAAGTTCGGAATGAAGAACTCCCACTCTCAGACGAACTGGTAGAGTCCTTAGAGCAATAACAGTATCAAAAATTTTACTGCCATCCACGGCAGTTAAGGAAAAGGAGGAAGGAAGTCTCTCGGTGGGTAGGGACCACCGTTTAACATAGGCTTCAGTAATAAAGTTCCCAGCTGCTCCGGAATCAAGGAGAGCAATGACGTTCCGATAACGTTGAGCAACTTGAAGCGAGACTGGGAGATTACAATCATGAGGAGATGGAGAGGAGATCATTACTCCTAGCCGGCCCTCTCCTGGGCGAGCTAGGGTTTGGAGTTTTCCCGGACGTTCGGGACAGGCATTGATGGTGTGAGACGGAGCTGCACAGTAAAGACAAAGAGACTCAGAGAGACGTCTTCGGCGCTCAGCAGGAGTTAAACGGGAACGGCCAATTTGCATGGGCTCATCTTTAGATGGTGACAGTTGACGAGGAGGAGGAGCAGAAGATTTTGGAGCAGATGATCTTCCACGCTCAGTTGCTCTCTCTCTGAAACGTAAATCAACTTTCGTGCAGAGTGAGATTAGCTCATCTAACTTAGAAGGTAAGTCTCTGGTAGCTAACTCATCTTTAATAAGCTCAGATAAGCCATGCCAGAATGCAGCATACAGGGCCTCGTCGTTCCATGCCAGTTCGGATGCCAGGATCTGGAACTGTATCAGATATTGTCCTACAGTACGTGACCCCTGGCGTAAACGGAGAATCTCGGATGAAGCTGAGGTTACCCGGCCTGGCTCGTCAAAGATGCGCCTGAATGTTGTGACAATGCTAAATTCCTTTGTCGTATAACCAACCCTTTATGAAGTCTAAGAACACTGTACGCTGTTTACTTAAGAAGTATCGTATGGGTACGCTAGTTGCGTAACGATCGCTCAGCCGTAGGCGAGACGCTCAAGCGTCACGTTCGCTCACGGCCCAGAGATCACAGGACAGAATGATTCGCTATGGCGTAGCGGTTCGCTCGAGACCACGAGGAGATCACCAGCGGCGCAGACGCTCACAACGCTATACTTTTATGTCTAAACCTTATACCAATGAAATACACAGAATACCTTAATGTGAATACAGGGTGTAAGTGCAACCTTGTGTAACCTGACTAACTACAAAGCTGCTTGAGCGTCACCGACGCTCAAGTGAACACATTACACTATAGGAAATACACAGATACTGGTTTAGGGTCCAAAGCCTATTAACTGTATTATATCTAATATACTTGTAAAAGAGAATCACAGTACAAATGATACACTACAATATAACAGAGACTACCTAACCAGATAACTACACAAGAAATACAATACAATACAATTACTATTTATGGGAAAATGGAAGGGGAAGAGAAGAAGAGAGAGATAGAGAGAAATGGCTCATGATAACATTAAATAAGAGACAACATGGTTGCAGATAAAACTACACATGTGAGAGACAATCGCTGCGCAGTTAGTCAATGCTGAATACAGCATGGGATGGAAGCTAGACTCCATTTTGAGAAAACTCCCATAATTCTAAAGACTGCACCACATGCCTGAAAGGGGGAGGGGAAGACATCCAGCAGCAGCCATTTTAGATTTGCAGGTCCAAACACATGGCACTCTATACTAAACCACAATCACATAGCAGAAAACACAAGACTCCATTTTCTTCCAAAATGTCCAAGCCTCAAAACAATGCATATGTTCTGATTTTACAATTCCAAACCATCTAAAACACCTTTCACAATGTAATCCAACTTCCTAGAACCATCTCATAATTTCACATCCCAAACAACTTCAGTATCTCAATAACCAGAGCATATTCATCACAAGACCAGATCACAATGTAATTAACACAAACGTAACTGCATGGTGGTATTTATGATTAACAGGATATATATATTATAACTAACCAGCACAATCTATTTTAAATCTCCATAGGCAAACAAATACCACAAATACTATGCTACAGATTGTATACTGTTCCAATTCATCACGGACTTCACAGAGTATCCACAAACACCCAACAATCACACAACCAAGTTACAATATCCTATTTAAACCAGAAAGCAATCTGTCTGTTTCCTTATCTAGCCATGTGAGGTTCAATACTTAGCCTTTAGTTTGGAGGATGTCCTGGGGATTCAGCCGCCATGCTGCTTGGTGCCAGGTAGCTGTGTGTGTGTCTGTGAGTGTAGCTACATTACATCTGTTCTCTGAGGCCACACCTGACCACTACCTTCCTGTTTGACCAGTACCTGGGGGAGGGGTCTTTCTTTCTCCTTTGTATTGAGTCACCATTCTCTTTGTATATGCTAATCAGGTTCAGCCCTGAAAACTTAGTAAAAGGTTGTCTTGAGCATCCATTGTTCTAACAATATGATCTTAGCTTTTATACATATAATCATATCTATCCGCTGCAATGTCCCACAACAACACAACAGGCCTCAAACTAACCCACACCTCATTCTGCTTGCTTCAATACCAAACATGATGTGTTTATCTGGTTCGGTTCGAATGATACACATCCATGACATTAATTCATTAGCCAATTCTAAATCTCCATGATGTCTGGTGCTGTTCATTATTATAACCATGTACTGTATGAAACAAGTGCCGAATCCATCTCTGTGCCATGTCCGAGCAAATGCGTGTGTTTCCATATATTGCTGTGCTCGCTGCGCATATTTGCAAGTATAGCGACTTATATGTGTGCAGTTTATATGGTCTCTCTATGTAATATTTTTGACTTTGACAGTCCACCCTTTGGCAGTCACCAATAACTGCCACTTCCTAAAACATTTCAAAAAGAGAAAAATATATGTCAGGGGTTAATACATTTCCATGGTTGGGTAAGGGAGGAGAGAGGAGAAGGTGTGAAGAGGGTATGACCTAGTGAGAAAGCAGAAGCATGTGTGTATGAATCCATGTTTGGGGGGGTCATGTATCATCGTGCCGTACGTGTTGTACATCAAGCTTCGAGGTATTGCGAAGTATACATTTGAATTCCTTCTTATCCTGTGGTACAGGTCTGTGGATGGGCTGTCAAACTTTACCGAGCTCATTTCGGCTGTGGTTGTAACAAAATGGGGGAGCACATTTTAGTTGATGATACATGAATGGGGGAGGTATGTGGTTGCTGATATCTGTGCCTGTATTCCCTATCGACTATGTGTGTCATTACCTGAGGGTTGTAGAGATGAAGATAAAGAACACTTATGGAAAATGCAATGATATTCTATGTCAGGGAAATGTACATCTGTTGTTGAAGTTTTGTTCGGTATCTGTTGAGAGTCGTCTTCTTTGCGCTGTATTGCTCTTTGGGCATGAGCAAATAGCTTTGTCAGTGCCATCAGATTTACAAAAAATGTTGGGCTAGCGTGAGTTTAAAATACTAGGGAAACTGGGGATCCATGGCAAAGTTCATCAAGTGTCCATATCATAGGTCGTCAAAACTTCATCTTTGGTTCTTGTCTGTTGTCTGTATAGCGTCTCGTTAACTTCCTCGTCCAAGGGGTCTTTGTATCTTGGAGAAAAGCAGAAAAACAGGTGAAAGAAACGGACCGTATAATCGCATTTTCATCACATCATGGTTTCTATCATTGGGTCATATACCAAATCCAGGTTAATTACAGTTTCCTCACTCCTTAGACTCATTACCTCAGGTAGTACTTTTCCAATACAACACAATCCTTCAGAGTTTGGGGCAAGCCGCTCATACGCCTTTCTCCCGCATATGAAATATGCGTCATCGGGGAGAACATAAGGGACGGAGAAGGACATGACCATGTTACAAACCTTCCAGGTGAAATCTCCTGACCCTAATTCTTCCATCTGCTTAATACACGTATCAGTTTGTACGATATGTGCACAGTATCCTGGTGATACTTCTCCAACTCTCGTAATCCTATTTCCTAAGGTATACCTATACCGGAAAGATTTTCCTCTACTGGCTATGTGGCGTACAAGCTCTGTATCTGTAGGCATTCTATCTGCTCTATGCGAAAAGGTCATGGTTTGGTTGCTCCATGACACTTCCCAATTTCCCGGCTTTCGGGGATTGGAGATGTTAAAACATAATAGGGACCTATCCACATGGTATTGGTGGAGCTTCAAACTAGGAGGGCTGGAGATATTAAACCTCCTGTCCACCGGTCTCCCACCCTTTAGCTCAAGTACCTCCCCTACCGTTAAAGGAAATGGTACTAGCCCTGATTTACTATGACCCTGAGGTACTTGAGAGCATACCCAACAATCTGTTTTATTTAACACACTACCCACTAAGGAGTGATAGTCACTCAATGGATGCCGGTCCATATGGATATTAAAACTGGATTGGCATTTCTTTATGCATCCATCCTCAACCATTGTCACAGAGCCTACAGATACAGTTTTCTTTTTGAACTAACAATCCTTCAAAGAAAATGTTTACAGATAACATGGTTGTTAGATCGTGCCCGGTACTCGCCTTTGCTTGGTGATTGGGTTGCTATTGGAAATTTACACCTCCGTCTCAGTCATCAGGACCTTTCTGGATCCTTTCTCGACCTCACTGGTACTCTCACCGAAACAGACTGCTCTGGTCAACATCATGGTTAACGGGAAAATCCATATCACAGTCTCTTGGGGCAAGTCCATCTTACAGGAGGAGAAAAGAAGAAATTTGTAAAGGGGGTATAAGAAAACAGTTTGAGGGGGAGAGAACTTGTTACGATAATAAGTTCTCTCGTCTTGTTGTTCTTCTTGTTCTGCTGTCCTCTCAAAGGTGCTGTCTCTCAGTCTTCCAAACGAACATTCTGGTGATGCAATATTCCTTCCTAACCGGCGATCTTTCTGTAAGGAGAAAAAATCTGGCATTACCATTGGTCCAACTGAGGGGTGACATACCATCTTTAAACCATGGAAACATGAGTGGGAAGAGAGAGACAACAAAAAAACAAAAGAGATAGAGAACAATTCATGTGCATATATACATTACATAACTCGACAATAACCACCAATGAGAAAAGAGAAACAAAACATTTTTAAACATTGTCAACATTAAGAAAACATTGTTAGCATTAGAAAAACATTGTCAGACTTATTAGGCTGTCATATCTATGTGTCTACTGGTCTCCTTGAGCAGTCCCTCCCCACCAGCACCTGCATTACTCCACTGTCTGTATCTGGCCAGAAATACATTGTGGCGGAGGTCATGCTGGGGTTTGGTAGACTTCTGCAAGGACCAAGTGGGTATGCAATGTGTGAATTCTTACCAATACTCGTCAGAGATGGGGATAGAGAGAGAGAGAGAGAAAAAACATTTCACTGATACATTTACAACGTTTCACCTGGTCATTCCTGTGTCTTTCAGTGACTGACCTCCCAATTTATTAACCGTTACCTCAGGCTTACCATCAGTCGTATGATCACCTTTCTTGACTACCTATCATGGGTGTGGCTCAAAATTCTTCCTATGTGATCCCTGATTATAATTTGGTGTGTCATAACTTTTGCTCATATTCATGTCTAGGGGGTCTGATTTTATGTGGGCTGTTGCAGTTACTGGCATAATGCCCTTCTCTTTTGCACAGATCACAAATCCTTAAGTTCCTCCATGTGCCAATGGCCTGGGGTTTTGGTTGATTTGATGCCTCCTCAAACGCTTGGATGCTCATCACCATCAACCGCTTTCCCTGTACCTACCTGATTCCTTGGATACCATGATTATGTCGTTGTCTAGGGGGTTGGTATGCCTTCTGTGAATCTTTGATCATACAGTTAGATCTTTCCTAGGATCTGGGTAATCAGACATGATTGATCTCAATTCTGTCCGGGACCAGGGATGGCGCATTGCACTGTCCTTGACGGGAATGGTTCCCTGATCGTCAGTCTTCCCATTGGGGACTGTGATCACCCTGACAGGACTAAACTCAATTACATCACCTTGTTTTGGTCTTATAATATGGGGTACATTTGTTTGTGCGTGATATAAAACATTGTACGTACCTGTGGACACGACCTCACCTGACCCTCCGTTAGGGGGTTTGATTATTGCCTTTACCAATTTGGTCGCGTCCACCTGGATGTCTTGTAGGATGGCTTCTTTAAGAGGTGCCGACATCGTTCTGGGCTCACTTTCTTGTTGGTAATCCTGAGGGAAGTTTAACATGGGGTGCGACTTGCACAGGTTAACATTTGTAATTTTTACACTTTCATTTTCATAAACATTATTACATTTAACACTTTCATTCTTAATACAGTTACTAAGTGCATTTTTATCGTACAACATTGTGCCATTTCTCTGCAACCATAATCCTCTTCAATGCCATGTCTCTCCTCTCAAGATGAAAGTTAGATATGTAAGTTACATTTCTTTGCATTTCACTTTCCTGTTGCCATAACTGCAAACAATCATCATGTTTAACTCGTTGTTTCCAGGATTTTATGAGACTGATCCTTTGCCTTAAATTATGCAACACCTCTGAGTCAAAACTACCTATCCCGGGAAATGGTGTCTTATCCCCCGCAGTCATTCGTGTCCATTCATCACAAAAGGTCTCAGAGTGGGGACCATATTTCCCCCACATTACTAACCGAGCAGACCCTCAGGGTCTGCAAGCCTCTGGAGTCTGAATCCTGACCTCCGACCGTCTCTGTGTTGTGCACTTGGCTGCCATTGTGGACCTTTTTAACACAGGAAAACTTCCTAAAATGCACCAAACACAGAACTTCGTTGGAAATCCTTAAAGCTCTTCCACTGAACTTCTTCTGCTCCGGGTATCTCCGGTCCGCCTTCTAGCAGACACGTGTAGCCGTTGCAGGCCCTATCTCTAGAGATTTTCCTGAGAAAATTCCCTTCCTTTTTCTTTTACACAAATCACGCTTGCATGTGCTCCCTACAACACGTATGAGGGCAAGATTTACGCATGGATATACGACCTCATATCACGTTGCGTTATTGGTCACACATACAACCGTGCGGTCCAATCGTACCACTTATAGACACTTGTTGCCCATAAATGGTAGGATCATTGGAGTCTCCCTACTGTGCTCCAAAACAGCCAGAGCGTAATACAACGAACTTTATCACACTCTGTTGCACGTTTTCACTCAGATCGTGCTCATCACGTTCCACATAGATCACACAGATCACAAAGTCCACAAAGCGGAATTCAATACCGTTTTATCACATAGATCACAAAGTCCACAAAGCGGGATTCAATACACTCATACCGTTTTCAACCCACTATCATTCTTATAGTTTTCTGATCAGAAAAATCATTTCCCGTAGTCTGATAGCTCTCCCCAGAGGCGTTACAGTAAAGTAAGGTATTTAAACTAAATTTTGGAAACTGAACAAATGTGTGCTATTGTCTTGTGGCTTCTGTATCGCCTTACTATAAGCGATATTTCACTATATAAACGCTTACCAAACACCACACAGTATCTTCTATGCTGTGTGCTTGTTTTTTCTCAGCACGTTATCAATGCAAATGGCAAACAGGAAGGTGAGATGTGAAACTTACACAGATGAAAATGCAATTCTAAATTTAATCTAATAACATACATTGATGTAAGCACACGCATATAGATATTACATATAAGTACCAATCACTATTACTTATGATTGACTATGATATAGATTAAATAAATGCATTAAAAAAAAACTCATTAAATGATGATTTCTTTTTGACAGTGGATGGCTGATTGTTTCCTGAGTCAACTGAAAACCAGCCGCTCAGAAAAAAAATAAAAATTTGACCTTCCCAAAATGGCCGCTGCTCCTCCCCCTTCCACCTCCATGAGGGTCACACAAAATGGTGGACAGACCATGCGGCCTCTTGTCACAAAGAAAGTCATCATTCAAAACTCCTAAAGTTATTCTAGGCCTGAGTGTGTAGTTGGCACCAAATTGAAATAAAAACCAGATTTTCAAAGACAATAGCGTACTGTTCTTACCTCCGGTCCCGGATTCCCTCAGCACCCTTTACTAAGCGAAACAGACGCTTATCCAATCAGCACTGCAAGGAATATGATCCCGCCCTTTGCTGATGGATAATGTCTGCTGATATTACCTAGCAGAGATATGTGAAGGATAGGACGAGTCCCCCAATTGACAATGCTAAATTCCTTTGTCGTATAACCAACCCTTTATGAAGTCTAAGAACACTGTACGCTGTTTACTTAAGAAGTATCGTATGGGTACGCTAGTTGCGTAACGATCGCTCAGCCGTAGGCGAGACGCTCAAGCGTCACGTTCGCTCACGGCCCAGAGATCACAGGACAGAATGATTCGCTATGGCGTAGCGGTTCGCTCGAGACCACGAGGAGATCACCAGCGGCGCAGACGCTCACAACGCTATACTTTTATGTCTAAACCTTATACCAATGAAATACACAGAATACCTTAATGTGAATACAGGGTGTAAGTGCAACCTTGTGTAACCTGACTAACTACAAAGCTGCTTGAGCGTCACCGACGCTCAAGTGAACACATTACACTATAGGAAATACACAGATACTGGTTTAGGGTCCAAAGCCTATTAACTGTATTATATCTAATATACTTGTAAAAGAGAATCACAGTACAAATGATACACTACAATATAACAGAGACTACCTAACCAGATAACTACACAAGAAATACAATACAATACAATTACTATTTATGGGAAAATGGAAGGGGAAGAGAAGAAGAGAGAGATAGAGAGAAATGGCTCATGATAACATTAAATAAGAGACAACATGGTTGCAGATAAAACTACACATGTGAGAGACAATCGCTGCGCAGTTAGTCAATGCTGAATACAGCATGGGATGGAAGCTAGACTCCATTTTGAGAAAACTCCCATAATTCTAAAGACTGCACCACATGCCTGAAAGGGGGAGGGGAAGACATCCAGCAGCAGCCATTTTAGATTTGCAGGTCCAAACACATGGCACTCTATACTAAACCACAATCACATAGCAGAAAACACAAGACTCCATTTTCTTCCAAAATGTCCAAGCCTCAAAACAATGCATATGTTCTGATTTTACAATTCCAAACCATCTAAAACACCTTTCACAATGTAATCCAACTTCCTAGAACCATCTCATAATTTCACATCCCAAACAACTTCAGTATCTCAATAACCAGAGCATATTCATCACAAGACCAGATCACAATGTAATTAACACAAACGTAACTGCATGGTGGTATTTATGATTAACAGGATATATATATTATAACTAACCAGCACAATCTATTTTAAATCTCCATAGGCAAACAAATACCACAAATACTATGCTACAGATTGTATACTGTTCCAATTCATCACGGACTTCACAGAGTATCCACAAACACCCAACAATCACACAACCAAGTTACAATATCCTATTTAAACCAGAAAGCAATCTGTCTGTTTCCTTATCTAGCCATGTGAGGTTCAATACTTAGCCTTTAGTTTGGAGGATGTCCTGGGGATTCAGCCGCCATGCTGCTTGGTGCCAGGTAGCTGTGTGTGTGTCTGTGAGTGTAGCTACATTACATCTGTTCTCTGAGGCCACACCTGACCACTACCTTCCTGTTTGACCAGTACCTGGGGGAGGGGTCTTTCTTTCTCCTTTGTATTGAGTCACCATTCTCTTTGTATATGCTAATCAGGTTCAGCCCTGAAAACTTAGTAAAAGGTTGTCTTGAGCATCCATTGTTCTAACAATATGATCTTAGCTTTTATACATATAATCATATCTATCCGCTGCAATGTCCCACAACAACACAACAGGCCTCAAACTAACCCACACCTCATTCTGCTTGCTTCAATACCAAACATGATGTGTTTATCTGGTTCGGTTCGAATGATACACATCCATGACATTAATTCATTAGCCAATTCTAAATCTCCATGATGTCTGGTGCTGTTCATTATTATAACCATGTACTGTATGAAACAAGTGCCGAATCCATCTCTGTGCCATGTCCGAGCAAATGCGTGTGTTTCCATATATTGCTGTGCTCGCTGCGCATATTTGCAAGTATAGCGACTTATATGTGTGCAGTTTATATGGTCTCTCTATGTAATATTTTTGACTTTGACAGTTGACACGAATGCAGTGTAAGAAGATAGCAGGGTGTCGGACCTCTCCCATAACGGTGATGCCCAGTCAAGGGCGGAGCCACTGAGAAGAGAGATGATGTAGGCAATTTTTGTACGGTCACTGGGAAAATTGCCAGGTTGTAGCTCAAACTGAATCTCACACTGGTTGAGAAATCCCCTGCAGAATCTTGGAGATCCGTCAAATTTTGCTGGCGTTGGAAGATGAAGACGTGGAGCAGAAATGGGTAAGGTGGGTGGGGTTATAGCTGGAGTCACTGTGGTTGACGCACCAGATGCGCCTGATCCACGGAGAGTTGTCTGAATCCCATCCAGCCGAGTAGAGAGATCCTGGAGACAGCGGATGATGTGGCCCTGTGCAGCCTCCTGATGTTCTAGTCGGGCTGCCAGTTCTTGCATCGGCCTGGCCGCTTGATCCTGGTCTCCGGCTGGATTCATTAGGTCAGTGCTTACTGTCACAACTGAGGGCCTGAGCTGACGGGAGGCAGCCTCAGTTGTAGGGGCTGAGATGTACCGGAACCTGGGAGGTTGTATCAGACCCCTGGACATGTAAGTAACATGAATAATAACTGCCCGAAGGCGTGACCACGACAACTTGGATAAAAGTCAATGATGTTTATTATGACAACTCCGCAACACAGCAGCAGTAAAAGGAAACGTAAAAGTCAGCAAATAATAAATACAGTTCCTGGGTACTACAGGATGGCAGGAGCCACAGGGCACTGGTAGTGTGAGATAGTTCTTATGATCTTCTAGATGGAAAGTCCTTACCAGGCCCGACTGTAGCAATGGAGATAACCCAGGATTGTGCCAGCTGGTGTTCCAGGAAAAGCTGGGTTGCTGAAGATAAAACAGCTGCTGTGGATACTGGCTGGAACCAGACTGTTGTTAGCACGGAGTGGATACTGGCTGGAACCAGTTAAATAATAAATGAACTTGGGAGCGATGAAATATGAACTGAAATGTAGAACTTGAGAGCGGAGAAATAATAATACCGGTGGAGAGTGGTAAAGTGTAGAAAGGACACCGGCCCTTTAAGGGAAGCTGTACTCTGCTGAAAGCTGAGCTGGAAGCAGGTAATGTTGTAGCTGGAAACAGATGAATCCACAATGGATTGGAGAGTCAGGCTACACCGCAGGTGGAATGCTGGTGCGGGTCTCTATGGTGGAAGTCTTGAGACAGGAGCTGGAACCTGGAAGACAATCATAGGAGAGAGACAAACAGGAACTAGGTTTGACAACCAAAGCACTGACGCCTTCCTTGCTCAGGCACAGTGTATTTATACCTGCAGCAAGGAAGGGATTGGCTAGGCAATTATGCAGATTATCAATACTGAGAACAGATTGGTGGAAATGATCAGCTGACAGAATCCAAGATGGCTGCGCCCATGCAGACACTTGGAGGGAAGTTTGGTTTGTAATCCATGTGGTAATGAAAACAGTAATGGCGGCGCCGGCCACCGGAGACAGGAGGCGCCAGGCTGACAGATGCACATCCAACCACGCGGACACAGCGGAGGCCGCGGCTGACGTAATCGCCACTCAGACACTCTGCATGCAGAAGTTCAGGGACGGCGGCGGAGGCCGCGGGAGACGCCATGCCAGGTGTAATATGGCGTTTACTGTGACAGCGTCCCAGAGTGACAGGAGAGGATGCAGGAATGTGAACATTAGGATAACAGATGGGATCCGGTCCTGGAGCGCTGAGCCAGCCTTAGGAGGCATCTGATGGGTAAGAAATGGCGTCCAGATACCCGGATCGTGACATGGGGGTATTGATGCAAAAAAACTAGTCATAGGCACGTGCTACAAACAGTCGGATATTGGAATACAATCGAAAGGGCTGTGGGATTGGGGGACATCCTAGTGTTTGGGGATTTTAATTATCCTGATATAAATTGGAGTAACGAGTTATGTGTTAAAGCGAGGGGCAACAGGTTCTTAAATATGTTAAAGGATCACGTCTCAATTAGTCGAGGACCCAGCTAGGGGTAAAACTACTCTGGATCTAGTAATTACTAATAATGTGGACATTATATCAAACACTAAAGTTAGGGAGATTTTGGGTACCAGTGATCACTATATGATCACATTCGACATCAGTTTCAGGAAACAGCTATAAGGGTTCAACAAAAACATTTAACTTTAGGAAGGCTAATTTCAGAATGCTGAGATGTGCACTTAACGACATTGAGTGGGAAGTTTTGTTTCATAGCAAGAACACTTTGGAAATGTTGGATGCTTTAAAAGGGTTGCTAGATAGCAATATTCACAAACTCATTCCCATGGGCAGTAAACTCAAACCGATGTGGCTTAACAAGATGGTCAAGGCAGAAATGGATAAAAAGAAGCGTGCTTTCAAAGCATTTAAATCTAATGGAAAGGAGGAGTCATTCCAGTATTACAAGGAATGCAATAAAAATTGCAAAACGCAATAAGAGCAGCTAAAATGGAAAAAGAAAAGCAAAGCGCTAGAGAGAGTAAAACCAATCCTAAAAAGTTTTTTAAATACATAAACAGTAAAAATAGAATTTTAATACCTACCGGTAAATCCTTTTCTCTTAGTCCGTAGAGGATGCTGGGGATGCTTCAAGAACCATGGGGTATAGACGGGATCCGCAGGAGACATGGGCACTTTAAGACTTTAAAAGGGGTGTGAACTGGCTCCTCCCTCTATGCCCCTCCTCCAGACTCCAGGTATAGGAACTGTGCCCAGGGAGACGGACATTTCAAGGAAAAGGATTGATTTAATTTTAAAAACTAAGGTGAGATACATACCAGCTCACACCTCAAACACGCCGTACAACATGGCATTCAACAACAATGCATGCAACGGCATGACCAACCTCAGCCACAGACTGACTGAACTTAACTCAACATGAGCGTAACTATAACCAATAACTGCAGATACAGCCCGCACTGGGACGGGCGCCCAGCATCCTCTACGTACTAAGAGAAAAGGATTTACTGGTAGGTATTAAAATCCTATTTCTCTTACGTCCTAGAGGATGCTGGGGACTCCAAAAGGACCATGGGGTATAGACGGGATCCGCAGGAGACTGTCACGATCCGGGTATCTGGACGCCATTACTTGCCTTTCAGATGTCTCCTGAGGCTGGCTCAGCGTTCCAAGGCCGGATCTCATCTGTGTCCACATTCTGCATATCCCTTCTGTCACGCTGAGACGCTGTCACAGCGGCGCCATGTTTGAATCCTGCATGGCGTCTCCTGTCCTCTGCGGCCGGCGCCGCCATTACTGTTATGTTTCCACATGGTTTCCAAACCAGCTTTCCCTCCAAGTTCTAGCATGGGCGCAGCCATGTTGGATCCAATCACATGTCTCAGTTCTACCAATCCACTGCCTCTAGAAATCTGCATAATTGCCCAGCCAATACCTGCATTGCTGCAGGTATAAGTATCCTGTGCCTGGGCCAGGAAATGGTCAGTGCTTTGTTTGTCATACCTTGTTCCAGTCTCTCTCCTGTGGTTGTGTTTCCAGGTTCCAGCTCCTGTCTCCAGCATCCACTAAGAGACCCTCACCTGCCTACCATCCTGCGGTGCAGCCTGACTCTGCAATCCTCCGTGGCTGATCCAGCTTCCAGCTATTAACCCATCTGCTTCCAGCAGCCTGCTTCCAGCAGATTCCAGTATCCTTAAAGTGCCGGTGTTGTTCCAGCGGATTCCTACTTATCAGCAGTATCCACTACCACCGGTAACCTTCCTTTAACTCCTCTGTTTCCACGCTCCCTAGCATCTTACAGTTTCCACTCCGTGTATCATTACCTGGCTGGTTCCATCCAGCATTCACTCAGTGACTTTATCACCTGGCTGATCCCACTCAGCATCCACTCCGTGTCTTACCACCTGGCTGGTTCTATCCAGCAAACACAACAGCTGATTCAAGTTACCAGCTTCATCTATTCCATCTACTGGCATGTTCCTTGGTTATCTGCACTACTACAGCCAGGCCTGGTAAGGTTTTTCCATCAAGGACTTTAACAGCTGTTCTTAACCTACCAGTGCTCTGTTACACCTTCCATGGTCAAAGTGTTCCAGGAATATTATTTATTGCCACTGTCATCATTTGCTGTCTGTTACATGGAGTTTGTCAATAAACTTTTAATTTACTTTTACCTGTTTGTCATGGTCACACCTTCAGGTTTCCTTTTAACACTTACATGTCCAGGGGTCTGATTAAACCTCCCCGGTTTAAGTTCTTCTCAGCCCCTACAACTGAGGCTTCCTCCTGTCAGCTAAAACCCTCAGTTGTGACAGTAAGCACTGACCATATGAATCCAGCCGGAGACCAGGATCAAGCGGCTAGGCCGATGCAAGAACTGGCAGCCCGACTTGAACATCAGGAGGCTGCACAAGGCCATATCATCTGCTGTCTCCAGGATCTCTCTACGCGGCTGGATGGGATTCAAACGACCCTCCGTGAACCTGACACGTCCGGTGCGTCCACCACAGTGACACCAGCTGTAACCCCACCCACCTTGCCCATTTCAATTCCACGTCTTCCTCTTCCAACGCCAGCAAAATTTGACGGATCTTCAAGGTTCTGCAGGGGATTTCTCAACCAATGCGAAATCCATTTTGAGCTTCAACCTGGCAATTTCCCCAGTGACCGTACTAAAATTGCCTATATCATCTCCCTTCTCAGCGGCTCAGCCCTTGACTGGGCATCACCTTTATAGGAGAAGTCTGATCCCCTGCTGTCCTCCTATACTGACTTTGTGGCAACATTCAGGCGCATCTTCGACGAGCCAGGCCGGGTAACCTCTGCTTCATCTGATATTCTCCGTTTACGCCAGGGAACACGTACTGTGGGACAGTATCTAATACAGTTCCAAATCCTGGCATCCGAACTGGCATGGAACGACGAGGCCCTGTATGCTGCATTCTGGCATGGCTTATCTGAGCGCATCAAGGATGAGTTAGCTACCAGAGACTTGCCCTCTAAGTTGGATGAGCTAATTTCATTATGCACGAAGGTTGATCTACGATTCAGCGAAAGAGCAATTGAGCGGGGAAGGTCATCCACTCCAAAATCTTCTGCTCCTCCTCCTCGTCAACCGTCTCCGTCCGAAGATGAGCCCATGCAAATTGGTCGTTCCCGTCTATCCCCTGCTGAGCGCCGAAGACGTCTTTCCGAGTTCCTCTGTCTCTACTGTGCAGCTCCGTCTCACGCAATCAATGCCTGTCCCAAACGTCCGGGACTTCAAGTCCTAGCTCGCCAAGGAGAGGGCCGGCTAGGAGTAATGCTCTCCTTTCCATCTCCTCGTGATTGTAATCTCCCAGTCTCGCTTCAAATTGCTCAACGTTACAGGAACGTCATTGCCCTCCTTGATTCCGGAGCAGCTGGGAATTTCATAACCGAAGCTTATGTTGAACGGTGGTCCCTACCCACCGAGAGACTTTCCTCGTCCATCTCCTTGACTGTGTCAGGTCTCTGGGTTTGTCTGTCCCCGGCGGGGGCGCTAGTGGGTCAGTGTTGGTGCGATGTACAAAGCGGGGAGGCAATATGAAAGTTCGGTGCATAAGCGCTGATGTTTATTACACAGGGATCACAGAGTAGATGGTATAGCAGTGAATGACAAACTGGAACCAGGCAATAAAGTAACAGTGATTGGTAATTGAATCCAAAACAACTGAAAAGTCTCTTGCAACAGAAATATATAGTGACTTGATGCTGAATGTGAATGAAATAAACAGAACTCCGGTAAGACTTGAAAAACACACAGTTTCTGTATAACAAAGTCCTTATGGCCACACTAGGCCCAAGCAGGAGACAGTCTCTATGCAATGAGATGATATAACTTGCAGAGATGCACAGATGATATGCAAATAGCAGTGCACAGGTAGTAATGAATGAAACACCTGAGGAGATTCTCTTACTGCTTGATGAGCTGGTAACTGGCTGTGGATGAAGTCTGAAGAAAACAGGAGAGCTGAAGTGAGATGAGATGACAGGAGGTAACCACGGGGGATCGCTGGAAACAGGAACACAGGAGTCCGGAGAACAAGGCACACCATATGTGACTCGTTGTCTGAGGCAATGTGAGTGAGCCACGGACTGGGAGTTATACCCGTGGCTCTGCAGTGATTGGTCACTGAACTCTGGGTGGAGACACAGTGCTGGATTGCACACCAGGATCAGCTGAGTGCAGGAGTCATGGCAACGACCACACAGGCAGGACGCCGGCACACAGCAGAATGCACACAGGACCAGACTCAGGGGTACTCAGCAATGCGGAAGATGACGCTTGCGGTCCATACACCCATGCAGCCGCAACTGGGGCCATGACCTCCGGAGGCCTGCACACCAGCGCGCTGGTAGGTGAGACGTAGCAGAGCGCCGATTCCTGACAGACTGCCGTGGATGGCAGCAAGATATTTGACGCAGTTATTTCTCTAAGGACTCTACCAGTTCGTCTGAGAGTGGGAGTTCTTCATGCAGAATTTATTTCCTTCCTAGTGATTCCAAGAGCCACACATCCAGTGGTTTTGGGCCTTCCATGGCTCCGCCTCCACAATCCATCGATTGACTGGACGACTACGCAGATACTAGCATGGGGTCCCTCCTGTGCTGAGACCTGTTTGTCCAAAGTGCTTCCTGTTTGTTGTTCTTTCCCCAGGTCGTCTGATGTTCCACCTCCTCCATATCAAGACTACACGGACGTGTTCAGTAAAGCTTCTGCTGATATCCTTCCTCCTCATAGAGAATGGGACTGCCCAATTGATCTCATTCCAGGGAAGGTTCCACCTCGAGGCCGAACTTATCCGTTGTCTCTGCCTGAGACGCACTCCATGGAGGAGTACATCAAAGAGAACCTGGCGAAGGGTTTTATCCGACCTTCTTCTTCTCCAGCTGGCGCAGGCTTCTTCTTCGTTAAGAAGAAAGACTGTGGTCTGCGGCCGTGCATCGACTACAGAGGTCTGAATGACATTACCGTCAAGAACCGGTATCCTTTACCCTTGATTACAGAGCTCTTCGATAGAGTCAGCGGAGCAACCATCTTTACAAAGTTGGATTTGAGGGGTGCCTACAATCTCATCCGGATCCGTGAGGGTGACGAGTGGAAGACCGCCTTTAACACCCGTGATGGACATTATGAGTACCTCGTCATGCCCTTCGGATTGAGCAATGCTCCAGCTGTCTTCCAGCATTTCGTCAATGAGATCTTCAGAGACATCTTATACCGCCATGTCGTGGTATATCTAGATGATATCCTCATCTTTGCCAATAATCTAGAGGAACATCGTTTTTGGGTAAAGGAGGTTCTGTCCCGTCTCCGTGTCAATCATCTCTATTGCAAATTGGAGAAATGTGTTTTTGAAGTTAAATCCATTCCGTTTCTAGGTTACATTGTGTCCGGTTCCGGACTAGAGATGGATCCTGAGAAACTACAAGCAATCCAGAATTGGCTGATACCCTTAACCCTCAAAGGGGTCCAGAGGTTCTTAGGGTTCGCCAATTATTACAGAAAGTTTATACGAGACTTTTCTTAGGGTTCGCCAATTATTACAGAAAGTTTATACGAGACTTTTCCACCAAGTTTATACGAGACTTTTCTTAGGGTTCGCCAATTATTACAGAAAGTTTATACGAGACTTTTCCACCATTGTGGCGCCTATCACTGCATTAACCAAGAAGGGTGCTAACCCGTCCAAGTGGTCTGAAGAAGCTACGCAAGCTTTTCATCTCCTAAAGCAACGTTTCATCTCTGCACCAGTTCTGAAACAGCCCGACATCGACTCTCCTTTCATCTTAGAGGTGGATGCCTCCTCCGTTGGAGTAGGAGCGGTGTTATCCCAGAGGGCTAAAGATGGCCATCTACATCCTTGCAGTTTCTTCTCCCGGAAGTTCTCCCCAGCTGAGCGCAACTATGCCATTGGCGACTAGGAGTTGCTAGCCATCAAGCTCGCTCTAGAGGAGTGGAGATATCTGTTGGAGGGAGCTTCTCATTCAATTACTATACTTAACGACCACAAGAATCTTTTATATCTGAAAAGCGCACAATGTCTTAACCCTCGTCAGGCCAGATGGGCACTTTTCTTTTCCAGGTTTGACTTTAAACTCCAGTTCTGTCCGGGTTCTCAGAATCGCAAGGCCGATGCCCTTTCCCGCTCATGGGAGCAAGAAAATGAGTCGGAGTCTGCGGACAAGCATCCTATTATTAATCCGTTGGCATTCTCCACGGTAGGGATGGACTCTACGCCTCCACCAGGGAAAAGTTTTGTGAAGCCGGTGTTAAGGAAGAAGCTCATGCATTGGGCCCATGCTTCCCGTTTTGCCGGACATACAGGCATTCAGAAAACCCTTGAATTTATTTCTAGGTCCTACTGGTGGCCAACTCTGAAGAAGGACGTCATGGAGTTTATTACTTCTTGCCCGAAGTGTGCCCAACACAAAGTCTCCTGCCAGTCGCCTGCAGGGCAACTGGTTCCATTATCTATTCCCCGTCGACCGTGGACCCATTTGTCGATGGACTTTGTTACAGACCTGCCTATGTGCAACAAGTTTAATACCATCTGGGTGGTAGTTGACCGGTTCACCAAGATGGCACATTTCATACCCCTCACCGGTCTTCCGTCAGCTTCCAAGTTGGCTCAAGTGTTTATCCAAGAGATCTTCCGACTTCACGGTCTTCCTGAAGAGATCATCTCCGATCGTGGAGTACAATTCGTAGCCAAATTTTGGCGAAGTTTGTGTCAAGCCCTCCAAGTCAAGTTAAAGTTTTCTACAGCTTACCATCCTCAGACCAATGGTCAGACCGAGAGGGTGAATCAGGACTTGGAGGCCTTCCTCCGCATTTATGTGTCTTCCTCCCAAGATGACTGGGTTCAACTCCTTCCTTGGGCCGAGTTTAGCCACAACAATCAATACCATTCCTCATCTTCTTCAATACCATTCTTCATCAACTATGGATTCCACCCTAAAGTTCCAGAATTCCAATCGCTTCCAGCAACTTCTGTTCCAGCAGCGGATGTCACCTTGCGTCAGTTTTCAAATAACTGGAAGAATGTCCGCGCGGCCCTGCTTAAAGCCTCATTCAGGTACAAGAAGTTTGCCGATAGGAAGCGTAGAGCGGTTCCTGCTCTCAAGGTGGATGATCGTGTATGGTTGTCCACGAAGAATTTGAGGTTGAGAGTTCCCAGCATGAAATTTGCACCTCGTTTCATCGGTCCTTTTAAAATTGAACAAGTCATCAATCCCGTTGTTTACAGACTCCACTTACCTCCCTTCTTGAAAATACCCAGGACATTCCATGTTTCCCTGTTAAAACCGCTGATCCTGAATCGGTTTCATTCTGTACTTCCTCCAGCTCCTAAAGTTCAGACTCAACGGGGAGTCGAGTATGAGGTGGCCAAGATTCTGGACTCACGTTACCGTTACGGTCAGTTGCAGTATCTTATTGACTGGAAGGGCTATGGTCCTGAAGAACGCTCTTGGACCAATGCCTCAGATGTCCATGCTCCTGTCTTGGTCCGGAACTTCCACTCGAAGTTTCCTCTAAAGCCTAAGAAGTGTCCTGGGGCCACTCCTAAAGGGGGGGGGGGGGGGTGCTGTCACGATCCGGGTATCTGGACGCCATTACTTGCCTTTCAGATGTCTCCTGAGGCTGGCTCAGCGTTCCAAGGCCGGATCTCATCTGTGTCCACATTCTGCATATCCCTCCTGTCACGCTGAGACGCTGTCACAGCGGCGCCATGTTTGAATCCTGCATGGCGTCTCCTGTCCTCTGCGGCCGGCGCCGCCATTACTGTAGTGTTTCCACATGGTTTCCAAACCAGCTTTCCCTCCAAGTTCTAACATGGGCGCAGCCATGTTGGATCCAATCACATGTCTCAGTTTCACCAATCCACTGCCTCTGGAAATCTGCATAATTGCCCAGCCAATGCCTGCATTGCTGCAGGTATAAGTATCCTGTGCCTGGGCCAGGAAATGGTCAGTGCTTTGTTTGTCATACCTTGTTCCAGTCTCTCTCCTGTGGTTGTGTTTCCAGGTTCCAGCTCCTGTCTCCAGCATCCACTAAGAGACCCGCACCTGCCTACCATCCTGCGGTGCAGCCTGACTCTGCAGTCCTCCGTGGCTGATCTAGCTTCCAGCTATTAACCCATCTGCTTCCAGCAGCCTGCTTCCAGCAGATTCCAGTATCCTTAAAGTGCCGGTGTTGTTCCAGCGGATTCCTACTTATCAGCAGTATCCACTACCACCGGTAACCTTCCTTTAACTCTGTTTCCACGCTCCCTAGCATCTTACAGTTTCCACTCCGTGTATCATTACCTGGCTGGTTCCACCCAGCATTTATTCAGTGACTTTATCACCTGGCTGATCCCACTCAGCATCCACTCCGTGTCTTACCACCTGGCTGGTTCTATCCAGCAAACACAACAGCTGATTCAAGTTACCAGCTTCATCTATTCCATCTACTGGCATGTTCCTTGGTTATCTGCACTACTACAGCCAGGCCTGGTAAGGTTTTTCCATCAAGGACTTTAACAGCTGTTCTTAACCTACCAGTGCTCTGTTACACCTTCCATGGTCAAAGTGTTCCAGGAATATTATTTATTGCCACTGTCATCATTTGCTGTCTGTTGTTACACGGAGTTTGTCAATAAACTTTTAATTTATTTTTACCTGTTTGTCATGGTCACACCTTCGGGTTTCCTTTTAACACTTACATGTCCAGGGGTCTGATTAAACCTCCCCGGTTTAAGTTCTTCTCAGCCCCTACAACTGAGGCTTCCTCCTGTCAGCTAAAACCCTCAGTTGTGACAGAGACATGGGCACACTAAAAAGACTGACTGGGTGTAAAAAGAACTGGCTCCTCCCTCTATGCCCCTCCCCCAGACCTCAGCTAGACTTTGTGCCCAGGACTGACTGGACACACACTAGGGGAGCTCTCCTGAGTTTCTCTGGAAAAGACTTATGTTAGGCTTTTTTATTTTCAGGGAGACCTGCTGGCTACAGGCTCCCTGCATCGTGGGACTGAGGGGAGAGAAGTCAGACCTACTTCTTCTTAGTTAAGGGCTCTGCTTCTTAGGCTACTGGACACCATTAGCTCCAGAGGGTTCGATCACTTGGTTCGCCTAGCTGCTTGTTCCCGGAGCTGCGCCGTCACCCCCCCTCACAGAAGCCAGAAGAAAGAA
Organism: Pseudophryne corroboree; assembly: GCF_028390025.1. NCBI lineage: Eukaryota > Metazoa > Chordata > Amphibia > Anura > Myobatrachidae > Pseudophryne > Pseudophryne corroboree. Next base: position 492,394,360 of record NC_086451.1, read on the forward strand.
GCCGGGTGAGTATTAGAAGAACAGAAGACATCAGAATGCAGAAGACTTCAGTAACGGTACAGCGCAGAGGTAGCGCTGCGCTCCATGCTCCCACACACATCACCAACGGCACTTACAGGGTGCAGGGCGCTGGGGGGGGGGGCGCCCTGGGCAGCAGTTACTGAGGCTTAATTTACCTGGCAGAAGGCATATTCGGTACAATACCCCCGCCAGTATAAAAATTTCAAATTTGGGCGGGACTGCAGCGCGCCGGGAAGGGGCGGGGCTTAGCCGCACAGCTCACCAGCGCCATTTTGTCTCTACAGCCGCTGCAGAGACGCTGGACCTGACCTCCAAGCTCATTCCAAGTAACAAGGAAGCAAAACTGCGGGTGGGGGGGGGGGGGAGGGCACATGCAATTTGGTGCTTTTTATTGTTATATGGCAGCGCTAACCACATATACTATTGCTTTGTAGTATATGGGCGCTGGGGTGTGAGCTGGCACACTCCCTCTGTGTTTCTCTCTGCAGGCTTCCCTGTGGGTCTGTCCCCTTTCTTTGGCCCGTGTGGGTGTGTCGGTACTACGTGTCGACATGTCTGAGGCTGAGGGTTCCTCCCCGGAGGAAGTTACTGGGGGCGCAGAAAAGGATTCGGGAATGACTGTCGGCACAGCTGACTGCTGATTGGGTGACTATGTTGAGTACACTGAATGCAAATGTGGCTTTATTGTCTAAGAGGCTGGATAAATCTGATTCTCAGACACAAACATGGAGGGAATCCATGGAGGAGGCTTTGTGTCAGGTACAGACTACCTCAGGGTCACAGAAACGTTAATTTACCCAGATGGCAGATACAGATACCGACACGGACTCTGATTCCGATGTCGAGTTCAATGAGGCTACTTTACATCCAAGGGTAGTTAGGAGTATTCACTACATGATTGTGGCTATTAAAGATGTTTTACATATTTCTGAGGAACCTGCTGTTCCAGACACCAGGGTTTGCTTATTTAAAGGGAAAAAGCCTGAGGTGAAGTTTCCCCCCTCTCATGAACTGAACGCTCTTTGTGAAAAGGCTTGGGAGTCGCCGGATAAGAGGTGGCAGATTCCCAAGAGAATCTTTATGGCATTTCCTTTCCCCTCTGACGACAGGGAGAAATGGGAGTCGTCTCCCAATGTGGACAAGGATCTATCCCGATTGTCCAAGAAGGTGGTTCTTCCGTCCCCTGACACGGCTGCTCTCAAGGATCCGGCGGATCGCAAGCTGGAGACGACATTGAAGGCCATTTTCGTTAATACTGGTGCATTGCTCAGACCTGCTGTGGCGTCGGTATTGGTGAGTAGTGCTATTGCTAAGTGGGCTGATAATTTGGCTTCTGATATGGATACCCTTGATAAGGATAACATTCTTTTGACTCTTGGTTATATCAAGGACGCTGCTGATTACCTAAAGGATGTGGCGAGGGATGTTTGGTCTCTTGGGATCAAGAGCCAATGCCATGGCGGTCTCGGCTAGGAGGGCGTTGTGGACTCATCAATGGAATGCTGATGCCGACTCCAAGAAAAATATGGAATCTCTCCCCTTTAAAGGTAGTGTCTTGTGGGGGGCGTGGCCTGGAGGCTGACTAGAGTGGCAGCACGAACAGGGAGCTCTGCAATCCCTGAGGAGAATATTCCTCTGTTTTCCTCCCCCTGATCCCTGAAACCACCACAATCTCACCCACTGCACTAACGAGGCCCCCTCACAGTGGTGGACTTGTGCTGCGGAGTTGGGAAGCCGGTATACCGGCTTCTGCGGATTGCGGCCTGCCCGCCCACCTGAAGCCGGGGCCTCGATTTTGGACCGGCGCTGCTTGCCGCGGGGGGCGTCCGCCCCTGGAGACCCCGGAGAGACTGCTGGGGGCCCCTGTCCTGGACCCCCTTACCTGGCTGCTGGGATCGGCGGCGCTGCGGGAGGAGGGAGAGCCCGGCTGGACACGGCTGCGAGAGGCCCGGAGTCCCGGCGGCGGCGGCCATCTTGGACCTCGGGATCCGGAGGGGGACACGGAGGACGTGCGGCCCGGGGATCCCCCCGTCGATGAGGTGAGCCGCTCCCTTAGCTTGGTCTCCCGGCGGTGGTCCCCTCCTTTGAGCCCCAGCGCTTACTGCCCACGGACGGCCGCCGCCAGCGGCCCTGATCTGCTGGAAGGGCTGGACGCAGCTCCATCCCCCCTCCTGTGAGCTCACCCTGGGACTGGCTCTGTACCACCCCAGTGACTGTGTGGATCTGCTCCACTTCAGTTACTTCTCTGGAGCCCCTGCACATTGTTGTCTTTTGGGGGCCCTGGTGCCGCCGGACGCTGGGGACCCTCTTGAGGAGCACCGGCACGGTTCTCTCCCAGCCTCCGGCTCCCTGCAGCCTGCTCCAGCGGCGGCCATTTTGCAGGTCTCCAGGACCGCAATCTCCTCTGCCTGCAACCACTTAAAGCTCACTGGGGCCCGCCCGAGGGCCGTCTTCATAGCTGTCCGCGGACCTCTCTCCCCGCCGGGGCCCAGCCGCGGTGCTGCCTCGGTCACTGGCTGGTCCGTGCCCGGGGCGCGTCCCCGTGGTCCCTGAACGGCGGAGATCATATACGGGGTCCCCCCTCCTGCGACCTCGGATTACCTGCTTCCACTCCGGGGCCGGGTGCCCCCCCCCTGCTCTCTTGGGCCTCCCTGGGCGGGCTCCGTCTGCCGGGCTCGGCTAATAACCACACCATGATGCCTCCTTAAAGCCCTCGATTTACCTTCCCTGGTCCTGAGCCTTACTGCGGGGGCGCCACCTCCATTTCCCACCCTGCTTTCCACCCACTCCCCCATGCCCCCAAGATGACCAGGGGTAACAAAAAATCTCAGGGGTCCGACCTCACACCATTCCTAACCAAAAAAAGCACCCCAGCCACGAACAGGCCTGCTAATCCCGGGCCCTCCCAGGGTCCCTCCGAATCGGAGGCCGAGGATGACGATCTCACACCCCGCACCCGCAAGGACTTTCTCTCCCTCCTCAAGGAGATGCGGGACATCAAGTCCTCAGTCCAGGCTCTACACTCCCTGAAATCCAATATTGCCGACATCGGCTCCAGAACTGACCAACTTGAACGAAGAGTGGAAGAGGTGGTAACGTTCCAGCAAACAGTAGAGACCGATTTTCATCAACTCCGTCAAGATGTTGCCCACCTCCGGGAGGAGCATGAAGACCAAGACAATAGAGCAAGGAGAAATAATCTGAGGATCCGGGGTATCCCCGAGGAGGTCGAGGCGACTCATCTTGATCTCTAATCCAAACATAAGCTCTCACCACTACAATCCATTTTGAATGCAGCTGCGAGGCTAATCTTCCTTGCCAGGCGTTCATCGTCTGCAGATCCGCTCTGTCAGTCCCTCCATTGGTTACCGGTATTCTACCGTATTAAATATAAAATACTTTTACTCACATACAAGGCTATTAACCAAACTGCACCAACATACATCTCTTCACTCATCTCAAAATATCTCCCTACCCGACCTCTCCGCTCTGCACAAGACCTACGCCTCTCATCCACACGCATTACTTGTTCACACTCAAAATTACAGGACTTTATCCGGGCTTCACCCACTCTGTGGAATGCCCTCCCACGCACAGTAAGACTCGCCTCTAGTCTCCAAACCTTTAAATGTTCCCTGAAAACTCACCTCTTCAGACAAGCCTACCAAATTCCAGACCCACCCACATAACCTTCAGTGCTTCCCTATCTAATTACATCCTCTGTAGAGTATTCATAACATCACTTATCATGTCTTTCTTTAGTCTCACACCCTCCTGACACTTGGATAACTTTGTGGGGTATCATCATACAACCCATTAAGAACCTAGCAATCTGGTGGACCATTATGCAATAGGTAGCATCAATCCTTGTGTATCTATGCCTATTTCCCTATAGATTGTAAGCTTGCGAGCAGGGCCTTCCTACCTCTCTGTCTGTTTTTACCCAGTTTTGTTCTATTACTGTTGTTCCAATTGTAAAGCGCAACGGAATATGCTGCGCTATATAAGAAACTGTTAATAAATAAATAAATAAAATAAATCTCTACCTCAAACGCCTCTTCGCACACCTGTCGCCTGACACCCCTGAGGAACATCTCCTCCTGGACCGAGCCCACCGAGCCTTGCGGCCTCGCTCTCAGGACTCCTCCCAGCCTAGAGATGTCATTCTCCGACTGCATTACTTCACTGCGAAGGAGGCCGTCATGAGGGAGGCCCGACGGCTAGGATCTGTGACTTTCCAAAACACCCCGCTTCAGATCTTTCAGGATTTATCTCCGCTCACCCTAGCTAAACGCAGGGACTTCAAACCCATCACTTCCCTGCTCTCCCGTCACACCGTGAAGTACCGCTGGGGTTTCCCTTTCCGTATCCTGGTGTGGCACCAAGGGAAGCTCCTCACAGCCAGAGATCAACCAGAGGCCCAAACGCTCCTCTCCAGGTTGGGCATCCCCGCTGCCGACCAAGATGCCCATACTCAACGCCTCCCGCCACGGACACAGCGGGACTCACTTCAATCTCATCGCTCTGAGTGGTTCACGGTGCCGTCCTCTGCGGCCTCTCAGGCTCCACCTCCAGTTCCCTGATGAACTTTCACCTCTCTACGCTAACGCTTCCTACACAGAATTGGGGCGATCACTCCTGGTCGCATTCCTCCATCAGAGGAGCTACGTTACCTTAGGTTCCCCGTAACCTGATCTCTTGACCCCTTAATTGCTTCACAACTGCTTTGTTGTTACCCCCTGTTGAAATGTTTCAATGTTTAAAAGTTTAAATGCTTAAATGCCTAAATACCTAAATGTCACCCTGCTGATATGTCACCATGCTGTTACCTGATCTATTCCCTTCCATCCTCCCCCCCCCTCTCGTTTGCCCCTTGGGGCTGGCGCTCCAGCTGTCTTCTCTTCCTGTCTTCTCTCCAGCTTTCTCCGTCAGGTACCCCCAGGGGAGGCTTGCCTCCTGCCCTTTCCCGGGTGGCTAGTGATCCGCGATCTGGGCCCCATGCCGCGCCCCCACAGGGCTTCGTGCCCTACCGCTGACCTAGGTGCTCCCCCGACACCTAGTACTCCTTGCCCTTGTCAGCTCCACCGGTCCTGGCCTCTACCGCCAGACGACCAACCACCCTCCCACCCCTCCCAGTCTTCTTTCCCTCCCCCCCTCCTCTGGCCACAATCTCTCTTGCTTCATATATCTCCGTTCTGTCTCCCCCTCCCCCCTCTCCACCTTCAACCACCTCCGCTCTTTCTAATCTGCCTACCTCGCTGTTACTTGCCCATGGGTCTCCGGGTACTCTCTCATAACGTGAAGGGCCTGAATAGCCCTCAAAAGAGAGGTAAGCTCTTTGCTTCCCTTAAACACCATAAGGGCGATCTGATCTTCCTACAGGAAACTCACTTCGTGCATGACTCTCACCCTACCCTGCAATGTAAACCATACCCTGTTTCCTTTCATGCCTGCGACCACTTAGCCAAAAAACGAGGAGTAGCAATTTTATTTGCCCGCCACCTCACCTTTGAACTCCTAGACTCTCATACCGACAAAGACGGCCGATTCCTTGTCCTGGTGGGGAAACTCAATAACAACCTATGCACCCTGGTTAACGTTTACGCCCCTAACCAGCGACAGGAACGGTTCTTTACAAGGCTAGATAATCTCCTCACTCGAGTCCGGCAGGGCGACCTTATACTTGCAGGGGACTTTAACTCCGTCCTCAACCCACAGATAGATCGCTCTACCTCCTCCCTTACTCCTTCCCCATCGGACTCCCTCCGCTCTAGATCCCTTCTCCGTCTCATGCGATCTCAACTCCTCTACGACTCCTGGAGGATAAAAGATTCCTCTGCCCGCGATTATACCTTCTACTCTGCCCCTCATAACTCCTACTCCAGCATTGATATGGTCCTGCTCAGTCATGATCTTGCTTTGAATCTCCGCGATTCCCATATTTGGTCCGACCATGCCCCCATCTCCTGCGACTTGGCAGGTTTGGTTTCCCGTCCTCGCCCCATGATATGGCGCCTCAACGACTCCCTCCTTCACAACCCCGAGATAAGGTCCCATCTTCAGGATAAGATCTCAGATTACTTCACCTTAAATGATTCCCCCGATATCTCCAGGTCCACCCTCTGGCTGGCACACAAGGACACCTCATCAGCCTAGCCTCAAAAGCTAAAAAGCAATCCCTTTCCCAATACAATAAGCTCTCCATTAAACTCCACGCACTTGAGACCCAATACAAGGCGTCCTCCGACCAGACGGTCTTGTCCGAACTTCGCACTATCAAGGCGGAACTTGATCTCCTTCTCACTACACGGGTGGCCAAGCGTCTTAAGTGGCTTCGCCAGTCCTTTTACGAGAGGGGTGACAAGGGGGACAAGATCCTGGCGGCACGTCTCCGCTCCACGAGAGCCAAAACCAACATTGTTACAATCAGAAATTCTCTCAATCAACTTGTTCAGGATCCCATTGCCATTAGAGCCGCCTTCCAATCCTACTACACTGACCTATACAACCTTCCACCCCCTCCACCGGGCTCTTCCCCCCAACCCCAACCCGACCTTATCTCCCACTTTCTTTCTGCTTCTAAATTACCCAGACTACCCCAGGACGCCTTGGACCTTCTTAACAGTGAGATTACGGTGGAAGAAATCACCCAGACTATACTCATGCAAAAAATAGGCAAATCCTCGGGCCCGGACGGGTTCACGGCTCTCTATTACAAAAAATGTTCTGCCCTTCTCTCCCCCCACCTTCATTCCCTGTTCAATAGGATTGTCCAAGGCGACCCTTTTCCCCCTGAGATGCTAGAGGCTAGAATTGTGGTGATCCCCAAAGAAGGCAAGGATTCCCTTAACTGCGCCAGCTATCGCCCCATATCTCTCCTGAATTTAGACCTGAAAATCTTTGCTAAGATCCTGGCCAATCGTCTTAACCCATACCTCCCTTCCCTTGTTCACTACGACCAAGTAGGATTTATCCCGGGCCACCAGGCGAGAGACAACACCAGACGTGCTATTGACCTTATACATATCTCGAATTCCAGGAGATCCCCCACTATCATGCTCTCCTTAGATGCCGAAAAAGCATTTGACCAGATCTCCTGGGGATTCCTCAGACCCGCCTTAGAGGCCTATGGCCTGTCCGGTGGCTTTCTCACTAGCATCCTAGCATTATACTCCACCCCCACTGCCACCGTCCTTATCAATGGTATCCCATCCGCCCCACTTAGTATTTCCAATGGCACACGTCAGGGCTGCCCCCTATCCCCCTTAATATTTGCCCTCATCATAGAAACCCTTGCCTCTCAAATTAGAGCACATCTGGATATACACGGAATACACGTAGGCCCCACAGATCCTAAAATTTCCCTCTTCGCAGATGACATCCTACTTTCCCTGACCCAGCCCCTCATCTCACTCCCAAACTTATTCTCAGTTCTACAAGCCTATAGCCTTATATCAGGATATAAGATCAACTACTCCAAATCTGAGGCCATGATACTTCATATCCCCCAACATGAGGCTGAGTCCCTTCGCACCAACTTTAATTTTAAATGGCAGCCCACGAAGATTAAATACTTAGGGATACACCTAACTCCTCATTACGACTCCCTCTTCCGGGAAAACTTCCCACCCCTCCTTGCCAACACACTTGCCGACCTGTCCTCTTGGAACAGTCTCTTCATCTCGTGGCTGGGCAGGATCATAGCAGTTAAAATGACCATAATCCCCAAATGGCTCTATCTTTTTCAGACCCTCTCAGTGGCGGTCCCGGCCTCCTTTCTCCGCACTATCCAACGAGCCCTTGTACGCTTTATTTGGAACCACAGACCTCCCCGCATTGCTGCCAACACTCTGAAAAGACCAACCTCCGCGGGAGGCAGAGGCCTTCCAGATGTCAAACTTTACTACCTAGCCTCCCATTTATCCCACATTGTCACTTCATATGCTCCTCCAGGATCGGTGTCCTGGTTGGACATCGAGGCAGCCTTCATTGGCATCCCAGACCTGACCCCCTTATGGGGCCTCTCCTCCACCTCCCGACCCCCAACCTCTAAACTTCTCCCCACCATTAAATTCAACCTCAAAACCTGGGACACCCTCTCTCTGAAGTGGGGTCTCACTACTACACCCTCACCCTTGACCCCCATCTGGCAGAATCCCATGTTTTCCTCAGGACTCTCGTTTACGAGATCCCGGACGTGGATAACACTGGGCCTCAAATTCCCAACCGACTTTGCCGATCGGGGCCAATGGCTGTCCCTACCTGACCTCCAACAGAAAACCCCCTTACAACCACTTAATCCCTTTCAATTCCTACAAATACGGCACTTTCTAACCTCCCCCCCCCCCCCACTGCCTTACTTCGTGCCCTCACTCCCTTTGAAAGCCTATGTATCAACTCCCATTCCTCCAAAGGCATAATCTCCCAACTTTACTCTCTCCTACTAGAATCCTCCCTTCCCCTATCCCGGCCCCATGAACTCGCATGGGAACGGGACCTCGGGCCTCCACCAAAAACTGAAGACTAGGAGGACATGAGACTAGGGATTGCTAAATGCTCCATTGCCACCGCTTTTAAGGAAACGGCCTACAAAGTTTACTACCGCTGGTACTACACCCCCGAACCGACTTAACAAATTTTTCCCATCCTCCTCTCAGGCTTGCTGGAGGAACTGTGGGGCTAGAGGCACTATGCTCCACATATGGTGGACCTGCCCGGTTATCGTGCCCTTCTGGGACCTAGTCCACTCCCTCCTCAACTCACTCCTGGAATCCCCTGTGCTGAAAGATCCTTGGATCTCCTTACTGTGTTATCCCCCCCCCACTCCTCAATAAATTCTCCCAAAAGCTGACCTCACACATTCTAACGGCAGCAAAATCACTGATCGCCCTCAACTGGAAGAGCCCCTCACCACCTTCCCTACTATCCCTTAAAGCTAAAATTTGGCACATCGCCTCAATGGAAAAGATCACATACTACCTCCGCGACCGGGGCCACGTCTTCGAGCAGGTCTGGGCTCCCTGGCTCACCGCCGAACGTAGTTAGCCGTTCCCCTCCTCCTGCTCCTGGCCCTCCCAGTAGACCCATGGACACCTCCTACCATCTCTCTCCCCGACATTTCACTTTATTCCATCTCCTCTCTTTCTCTATCTTCTCTTTTCCCTTTGCCTTCTCTGTTTTAGTCTCCTCCCCTGATTCCCCTCCTTCCCTTTATTCTGATCTTGTTGTTCTCACGATATATATTATGTATGGATGCTAATGTGGTTCTCCCCCTCCCTTGTTCCTCTCCTCCTCCCCCCCCCCCCCACCTCCCCTTGAACCCTATGTTTGAATTCTATTGTTCTTTCCACACCGATTAACCCTGTTATTTATCTGAAAATTTGTGGTCTATCCTGGACACTGGCTATGTTGGCCGCCTGTCCCATGTATTGCTATAATGCCTTCTCTATGTGCCTGACCACGTACAAATAAAGAATTTAAAAAAAAAAGGTAGTGTCTTGTTTGGTGACTGCCTTGCGGACCTGGTGTCTACCGCTACTGCGGGTAAGTCATCTTTTCTTCCTTATGTTCCCACACAACAGAAAAAGGCACCCCATCAGCAGATGCAGTCCTTTCGGCCTAATAAATACAAGAGAGGTAGGGGTTCGTCCTTCCTCGCTTCAAAGGATAGAGGAAGGGGAAAGAGATCGCCTGCAGTGTCAGGCGCCCAGGACCAAAAGTCCTCCCCCGCCTCTACCAAGTCCACCGCATGACGCTGGGGCTCCCCTACGGGAGTCCGTGCCGGTGGGGGGCCGTCTCCGATTCTTCAGTCAGGTCTGGTTTCAATTGGCCCTGGATCCTTGGGTTTTAGACATAGTGTCCCAAGGGTACAAACTGGAGTTTCAGGAGATGCCCCCCCGCCGCTTTTTCAAGTCGGCCCTTCCAGTTTCTCTTCCAGAAAGAGTAGTAGTAAACGCTGCAATACAAAAGCAGTGTCAACAGAGGGTCGTAGTGCCGGTTCCCCCGTCCCAACGGGGGGAAGGGTTCTATTTGAGCCTCTTTGTTGTGCCGAAGCCGGACGGCTCGCAGACCGATTCTGAACCTAAAATCCCTCAATCCATACTTGAAAACTTTCAAGTTCAAGATGGAATCTCTTCGAGCTGTGATTTCCAGTCTAGAAGGGGGGGATTTTATGGCATCAGTCGACATAAAAGATGCCTACTTACACGTCCCGATAAATCCTCATCAGGCCTTCCTGAGATTTGCGGTACAGGATTGTCATTACTGTCAAAGTCGAAAAATATTGCAGTACACACATCACGTACAAACTACACACAGATGGCCTCCGCGCGTGTACTTGTTCTGCTGTGCGTGCACATATTCGCAATTTGCGTATGGTCGCTCCCGCGGTCGTGCGCATCAGCGCGTGGTATGGGTATTTACGGTAGAGTTTGTGAACGCATGGAGAGCTATCAAAACACATTACATATTTAATCCAAATAGTGCACAATGTACACATAGTCCCCCTGCACCACACCAGAAAATAACAACAGTTTAAATGGTAACAGAACTAAGGGATTCACCTTTACAGGATAGGAGGGGACAGAACAAGGTCATAAGGTGGTGTTTGGTATCCAGCTGTAGGGTATTTTAAGGGTAACATTCCGGTGTTGGTTTGAGGAAGATCGCATGTTCCTGCAGATAGTTATGTGCAGGAGCAGAATATAGATATAAACTGTATTTACTGTACATTATGTATGCGGCGGGAATCCAGAGGAGACCACCCACAAGAGCAGTTGGGAAAGACATCGTCCACCTATTCAAACCGACCTATGACCTCTCCTGTACTGTAAAAGTGCATTCCTGTGTCCAATGGACAAAGGGATTACAGTATCCATTGTATTGCTTTTGGAAGAATTGTATAAATAAAGCCTGCTGCAGCCTGGTCTGACACAAGTCTCACAACGTTATCTATTAGATTACGGAGGACCGGACAGCGCACGCGAATATACTCACGTATGTACCATTGACTGTAGCCATTATTCTGTTATATTGTCTTATATTGTACTGTATATATTGTAACCCCCTTTCAGCAATATTACGCTGTGGTGTCGGAACCCAGTGATTTAACTACAAATCGGTGTTGTGTCTTCCTTTCCCCGCTAAGGTTTAAAAGTGTATTAGTAACGCATTGCATTGCTGTATAAGGTTTAAAGCATATTCATCGGGTGTGTACGCGCTGCGGGTGCATTGTACCGTCAGCGCGGCGTTTGTACACAGAGTCCGTACATTGTACGGGACTCTGTACGCTATTAGTGTAAAAAGTACGTAGCGTGTGTACCAAGTATAGCGGCAGCAGCGGCTAAGGTTTAGAGAGTGTGTTTAGAGTGTATAGAAGGTATAGCTTTTCGTTCCTGTATATAAATCGACATTATCATTACCAATTTCAGACGTTGCCGTTTGGGCTTTCCACGGCCCCGAGGGTTTTCACCAAGGTTATAACGGAAATGATGGTACTCCTTCGCAAGCAAGGGGTCACAATTATCCCGTACTTGGACGATCTCCTGATAAAGGCGAGGTCCAAGGAACAGTTGTTAAGAAATGTGGAACTCTCCCTGTCGGTTCTGTGACATCACGGTTGGATTCTAAATTTGTCAAAGTCTCAGTTGATCCCGACGACTCGGCTGCCCTTCCTGGGCAAGATCCTAGACACGGAGCTACAGAGAGTATTCCTTCCGGAGGACAAAGCTCTGGAAATACAGATCATGGTCAAGGAGCTTCTGAGACCGGCAAGAGTGTCGATTCATCAATGCATTCGAGTGCTAGGGAAGATGGTTGCGGCTTACGAAGCCATTCCGTTTGGCAGGTTTCATGCTCGGGTGTTTCAGTGGGATTTGCTGAACAAATGGTCCGGGTCTCACCTGCACATGCACCGGAAAATAGGTCTACCTTCGAGGGCCAGGATTTCTCTCCTGAGGTGGCTGCAAGGCTCTCACCTTCTAGAGGGGCGCCGATTCGGAATCCAGGACTGGGTCCTGCTGACCACAGATGCAAGTCTCTGAGGCTGGGGCGCAGTCACGCAAGGAAGAAGTTTCCAGGGAAAGTGGTCAAGCCAGGAATCTTGTCTCCACATAAATGTTCTCGAGTTAAGAGCCATTTACAACGGCCTCCTGCAAGCAAAGAACCTTCTTCAAGGTCTCCCCGTCCTGATCCAGTCGGACAACATAACAGCGGTGGCGTACGTAAACTGCCAAGGCGGAACAAGGAGCAGGACGGCAATGGCGGAAGCCACAAAAATTCTCCGCTGGACGGAACAGCACGTGAGCGCTTTGTCAGCAGTCTTCCTCCCGGGCGTGGACAACTGGGAAGCAGACTTCCTCAGCAGACACGATCTCCATCCAGGAGAGTGGGCTCTTCATCAAGAGGTATTTGCAGAAGTGACAAGGCGTTGGGGAATTCCTCTGATAGACATGATGGCGTCTCGCCTCAACAAGAAGCTTCCGAAGTATTGTTCCAGGTCGAGGGACCCCCAAACCTGTGCGGTGGATGCCCTGGTAACTCCGTGGGTGTTTCAGTCGGTGTATGTGTTCCCTCCGCTTCCTCTCATTCCAAAGGAGTTGAGGATCATAAGACGAATAAGGGTTCAGGCTATACTCGTCGCTCTAGATTGGCCACGGAGGGCCTGGTATTCGGATCTTCAAGAATTACTAGTGGAAGATCCCTGAGAGGACCTGTTACTGCAGGGGCCCTGCGTGTTCCTGGACTTACCGCGGCTGTGTTTGACGGCGTGGAAGTTGAATGCCAGATCCTAGCCCGGAAGGGTATTCCCGGGGAGGTCATCCCCACTCTCCTTAAGGCTAGGAAGGAGGTCACGGCGAAACATTATCACCGTATTTGAAGAAGGTATGTGTCATAGTGTGAAACCAAAGCAGCTCCTGCGGAGGAATTTCACTTGGGTCATTTCCTCCATGTTTTGCAGGCAGGCGTGGATGCAGGCCTGAAATTGGGTTCCATCAAAGTGCAGATTTCAGCTTTATCTATTTTCTTTCAAAAAGAATTGGCCGTCCTTCCTGAGGTTCAGACTTTCGTGAAGGGAGTGCTGCATATCCATCCTCCATTTGTGGCACCGTGGGATCTTGAAGTGGTGTTGCAGTTTCTTATGTCTCAATGGTTTGAACCTTTGCGTAAGGTTGAGTTAAAGTTTCTCACTTGGAAAGTGGTCATGCTTTTGGCTTTGGTGTCTGCCAGACGAGTGTCCGAATTGGCGGCTTTGTCTCACAAGAGCCCATTTATATTTTTCATGTGGATAGAGCGGAATTGAGGACTCGTCAACAATTTCTGCCGAAGGTGGTTTCTTCGTTTCACATAAATCAACCTATTGTGGTACCTGTGGCTACGGATGCTGTGGCAGTCCCAAAATCTCTTGATGTTGTAAGAGCTTTGAAAATTTATGTCGCCAGAACGGCTCTTATTAGAAAAACAGAGGCTCTGTTTGTCCTGTATGCTTCCAACAAGATTGGAAATCCTGCTTCTAAGCAGACTATTGCACGCTGGATTTGTAATATGATTCAGCACGCTCATTCTTCGGCTGGGCTACCGTTGCCGAAGTCAATAAAGGCCCATTCTACCAGGAAGGTGGGCTCATCTTGGGCGGCTGCCCGAGGGGTCTCGGCACTTCAACTTTGCCGAGCAGCTACATGGTCGGGTTCAAACCATTTTGCTAAGTTCTACAAGTTTGATATCCTGGCTGATGAGGACCTTATGTTTGCTCAATCGGTTCTGCAGAGTCGTCCGCACTCTTCCATCCGGTCTGGAGCTTTGGTATAGACCCCATGGTCCTGCAGGTTTCTTTTCTGTAACATATAAAACATATTAGTGTAATCCAAAAAAATACGGTGAAGGTGTGAATGCTGATTATTTTATAGGACAAAAAGCAATACCTTATTTCACCAAAGTTCAAGCCGCTGCGGCCGCTGTATTTAATCCTTAACCTCTGTACCGTTTACACACCTTATGTACACAAGATCGTACCGTGTGCGCACTCTACGTACCTACGCCGAACGGACGTAGTAAGTACACAGTTTGCGCACACAGGCCTACACGCTGATAGTACAATGCAGCAGCCCGAGTGGCTGTAAATACACTTTAAACCTTAGCAGGAAAAGGGACACGACACCAAATTGTATTTTAAAACTATGTTGGAGTCCAACCCACCAACGGTTATTTACTAGCAGGGGGTTACAACAATAATACAATACAATAAGAGAAAAGGCTACAGTAATGGTACATACGTTTGTTCGCCTGCGCAACCCGGTCCGGTCCTCAGTCAATCAAGGGAGATGACCTTCAGAGATTGTGTATGACCGGGTCTGAAGCTGGCCTTTTATACATTTGTCCAAAACCTAATAAAATGGAAACTGTAATCTCTTCACCTATAGGTCACTGGGATGGTCATTTACAGTACAGAAGAGGTCATAGGTCGGTTTGAATAGGTGGGCGATGTCCGTTCCAGGCGCACTTGCAGTTGGTCTCCACTGGGTTCCCGCCGAATATCAGGAGTACAGTAAATACAGTTGATATTAATATTCTGCTCCTGCGCATATCTATTCGCAGGAGCGTGCTATCTTCCGCAAACCAACACCGGAATATTGCTCTTAAAATACCCTACAGCTGGATACCAAACACCACCTCCTAACCTAATTCTGTCCCCTCATATCCTGTAAAGGTGAATCCCTTTGTTATTATACCCTTTAAGCACGTATAACTTGCTGGTGTGGTGCCTGTAGACTATGTGTAAATTGTGCGCTATGTGGATTAAATATGAAATGTGTCTTTGTGGCTTTTCCATGCGATTACAAATGCTACCGTAATTACTCATACCACGCGCTAATATGCACTACCACGTGAGCATCTATACGCAGCTTGCGAGCATGCGCACGCACGGCAGCACAAGCACGCGCACGGAGGCCATCTGTGTGGAGTTAGTTCGTGATGTGTATGGCTGAAATATTTTCGACTTCGACAAAGGAAAAGCAAAAATACTGGAGGCAATCAAATTTGGAAGGAAATCTAGGATAATCTGCGTTTGAGTGATCAAGTAGTATTGTCAAAAAGTTGAATAATGCGTACATTTACATCTTGTGGTAAAAATTCTAAATAAAAATACTCCATTTTTTATAAAACATCTCCTTTCTCGATGTTGGTCAAAGCCGCTTTTCGGGCAGAATAAAGGAAGTTAGGTAGTTCAGCCCTCAATAGCGTTATTGTAGGTACGGATTTTGAGATCCAGAAGGACAGTATGAGTTTTTTGGCTAATGTTACCAACACTGTTAGAAAGGGAAGAATGGACCTATGTAAGAGGGAAGGTAACCAACCAGAAAAATTAGCCAATAAAAAAAAAAAAGAGTTCCCAAGATAATGGCAGTCTAACCTTAGTAACCCGTTGGAGAAAGTCATGAATTTTATACCAAAATCTTTTTACATTAGTGCAGTTCCAGACATTATGTACAAAGTTAGCAACTGAACAGAACATTTTGGGCAAGTGCTAAGTATAGAGGGAGCCATAGGGCTCCTTTGTGCCTGAGAAATATATGCCCTATTGAGAAACTTAATGTATTTCTTGCAATTGAGGCAAGCCCAACCATTTATAAACATATGAAAATTGTTTCACAATACGGTCTGGATTAATAAAATCTGGGAAATCGCAAGACCATGCACCCCCAAACTGACTGCCATGGTTCATGAGAAGAAGAAGTCACTAAATCATTATAAAGATATTATTTTGAATGAACTTTGCGATATTAAGGTGAAAAGGAGGACAGAGCAGATGGGTTAGAAGAATCCATAAAGGAGTCAGAGGTACCAGAAATCTTCTTACTGTTTATATAATATCTTACTTGTAAAAATAGAAAAAACTGGGAGTTTGGGATATCATACACCTCTTTAAGTTGTTGAAACGAAAATAGGTCACCCCCTGGGTTAAAAACTTTCCGAATCAATGCTATACCCTTAGACTTCAAGAACAGGAGATACGGGGTCATTAGGGAAGGTGGAAAGTCTGGGTTACCCCATAGAGGTAAATACGTGGACAAGAAGGGATTCATAACCAGATGTTTGTGAATGACGGACCACGCTCTAAAAGAATCCCTAAAAAAAATAAGAATTTACTCACCGGTAATTCTATTTCTCGTAGTCCGTAGTGGATGCTGGGGACTCCGTAAGGACCATGGGGGAATAGACGGCTCCGCAGGAGACTGGGCACATCTAAGAAAGATTTAGGACTATCTGGTGTGCACTGGCTCCTCCCCCTATGACCCTCCTCCAAGCCTCAGTTAGGAACTGTGCCCGGAAGAGCGGACACAATAAGGAAGGATTTTTGAATCCCGGGTAAGACTCATACCAGCCACACCAATCACACCATATAACACGTGATAGGAACCCCGGTTAACAGTATGATAACAAATGGAGCCTCTGAAGAGATGGCTCACAACAAAACCCGATTTTTGTAACAATAACTATGTACAGGTATTGCAGACAATCCGCACTTGGGATGGGCGCCCAGCATCCACTACGGACTACGAGAAATAGAATTACCGGTGAGTAAATTCTTATTTTCTCTGACGTCCTAAGTGGATGCTGGGACTCCGTAAGGACCATGGGGATTATACCAAAGCTCCCAAACGGGCGGGAGAGTGCGGATGACTCTGCAGCACTGAATGGGCAAACTCTAGGTCCTCCTCAGCCAGGGTGTCAAACTTGTAGAATTTAGCAAATGTGTTTGACCCCGACCAAGTAGCTGCTCGGCAAAGTTGTAGAGCCGAGACCCCTCGGGCAGCCGCCCAAGAAGAGCCCACCTTCCTCGTGGAATGGGCTTTCACTGATTTAGGATGCGGCAGTCCAGCCGCAGAATGTGCAAGCTGAATCGTACTACAGATCCAGCGAGCAATAGTCTGCTTTGAAGCAGGTGCACCCAACTTGTTGGGCGCATACAGGATAAATAGCGAGTCAGTCTTTCTGACTCCAGCTGTCCTGGAAACATAAATTTTCAGGGCCCTGACTACGTCCAACAACTTGGAAGCCTCCAAGTCTTTTGTAGCCGCAGGCACCACGATAGGCTGGTTCAGATGAAAAGCTGATACCACCTTAGGGAGAAACTGGGGACGAGTCCTCAATTCTGCCCTATCCATATGGAAAATCAGATAAGGGCTTTTACATGACAAAGCCGCCAATTCTGAAACCCGCCTGGCCGACAGCATGACCACTTTCCACGTGAGATATTTTAAATCCACAGGGCGGGATGTATTAACATACATCGCCGCCCCTCGCCGGTTACCGCAGCGATGTTGATCGCATATGTACTAACATATGCGATCAACATCGCGATGCGGTGACGGAGGCCCCCCGCGATACCTGTTAGGTGGTCTGCGGGGGGTCTCCGTCACCTCCCCGGGGTCCCCACACTGGCTAGATGCCGGGAAGCAGCAGCAGGCTGCCCCCGGCACCTCCTCCTCCCCCCTGCAGCCGGAAGGACGTCCGGCTGCGTTGCTAGGAGGAGGAGGACACTACCTTCCGGGTCCAGGGCAGCCTGGAGGAAGGTAAGCCAGGGGGAAGGGGGGTCGGCGTCTGCGGCGGGGGTCGACGGTGTCGGCGGGTTGCGGCAGTCGGCGAAAAGAAGCCCATAGGCTTCTATAGGGTTTCGCCATCCAGAGATGGCGAAACCCTGGACGCCGAAAACGCTGCGGTAGGGTCTTAGTAAATATGAAAATGCGGTAAAACCCCCGTTTTCGGGGGTTTTACCGCATTTTTGCTTTAGTACATCCCGCCCACAGTCTTAAGTGGTTCGAACCAATGTGATTTCAGGAATGCCAAAACCACATTGAGATCCCAAGGTGCCACTGGGGGCACAAAAGGAGGCTGAATATGCAGTACTCCTTTGACAAAAGTCTGAACTTCGGGCAGTGAAGCCAGTTCTTTTTGGAAGAAAATCGACAGAGCCGAAATCTGGACCTTTATGGACCCCAATTTGAGGCCCAACGTCACCCCTGCTTGCAGGAAGTGCAGGAATCGACCCAGTTGAAATTCCTCCGTCGGGGCCTTCATGGCCTCACACCAAACAACATATTTTCGCCAAATGCGGTGATAATGTCTTGCGGTGACATCCTTCCTGGCTTTGATCAGGGTAGGGATGACTTCCTCCGGAATACCCTTTTCCTTCAGGATCCGGTGTTCAACCACCATGCCGTCAAACGCAGCCGCGGTAAGTCTTGGAACAGACAGGGTCCCTGCTGCAGCAGGTCTTGTCTGAGCGGCAGAGGCCAAGGGTCCTCTGTAAGCATCTCTTGAAGTTCCGGGTACCAAGCTCTTCTTGGCCAATCCGGAACCACGAGTATGGTTTTCACTCCTCGCCTTCTTATTATTCTCAGTACCTTGGGTATGAGAGGTAGAGGAGGAAACACATAAACCGACTGGTACACCCATGGTGTCACTAGAGCGTCCACCGCTATTGCCTGAGGGTCTCTTGACCGGGCGCAATATCTTTTCAACTTCTTGTTGAGGCGGGACGCCATCATGTCTACCTGTGGTTTTTCCCACCGGTTGACCAGCATTTGGAAGACTTCTGGATGAAGTCCCCATTCTCCCGGGTGGAGGTCGTGCCTGCTGAGGAAGTCTGCTTCCCAGTTGTCCACTCCCGGAATGAACACTGCCGTCAGTGCTAACACATGATTCTCTGCCCATCTGAGAATCCTTGTGGCTTCTGCCATCGCCATCCTGCTTCTCGTGCCGCCCTGTCTGTTTACATGGGCGACCGCCGTGATGTTGTCTGACTGGATCAGTACCGGCTGGTTTTGAAGCAGGGGTCTTGCCTGGCTTAGGGCATTGTAAATGGCCCTTAGCTCCAGGATATTTATGTGAAGAGAAATCTCCTGATTTGACCACAGTCCTTGGAAATTTCTTCCCTTTGTGACTGCCCCCCAGCCCCGAAGGCTGGCATCCATGGTCACCAGGACCCAGTCCTGTATAGTGGAAGAAACACTCTTTTCTGGTCTGTGTCCAGAATCATTCCCAGGAACAGAAGACGTGTCGTCGGGACCAGCTGTGACTTTGGAATGTTTAGAATCCAGCCGTGCTGTTGTAGCACTTCCTGAGAAAGTGCCACCCCCACTATCAACTGTTCTTTGGACCTCGCCTTTATCAGGAGATCGTCCAAGTACGGGATAATTAAAACTCCCTTCTTGCGAAGGAGTATCATCATTTCGGCCATTACCTTGGTAAAGACCCTCGGTGCCGTGGATAACCCGAACGGCAGCGTCTGGAACTGATAGTGACAGTCCTGTACCACAAATCTGAGGTACTCCTGGTGCGGAGGGTAAATGGGGACATGCAGGTACGCATCCTTGATGTCCAGGGATACCATGTAATCCCCCTCCTCCAGGCTCGCAATAACCGCCCTGAGCGATTCCATCTTGAACTTGAACCTTTTGATATAAGTGTTCAAGGTTTTTAAATTTAAGATGGGTCTCACCGAACCGTCCGGTTTCGGTACCACAAACATTGTGGAGTAGTAACCCTTTCCTTGCTGAAGGAGGGGTACTTTGACGATCACTTTCTGTGAATACAGTTTTTGAATAGCCATCAACACTGCCTCCCTGGCAGAGGGAGTTGCCGGCAAGGCAGATTTTAGGAAACGGCGGGGGGGAGACGTCTCGAATTCCAGCCTGTACCCCTGAGATACTACTTGAAGGACCCAGGGATCCACTTGTGAGAGAGCCCACTGTGTGCTGAAAAACCTGAGACGTGCCCCCACCGTTCCCGATTCCGCCTGAGCAGCCCCAGCGTCATGCTGTGGACTTACCGGACGCAGGGGAGGACTTCTGCTCCTGGGAACTAGCTGTGTGCTGCAGCTTTTTCCCCCTTCCTCTGCCCCTCGGCAGAAAGGATGAGCCTCTAGCCCGCTTATTTTTCTGGGGCCGAAAGGACTGTACCTGATAATACGGTGCTTTCTTTTGCTGTGGGGTAGCCTGTGGCAAAAAAGTCGATTTCCCAGCAGTAGCTGTGGAAACGAGGTCTGAAAGACCTTCCCCAAAAAGTTCCACCCCTTTATAGGGTAAAACTTCCATGTGCCGCTTGGAGTCGGCATCACCTGACCATTGCCTAGTCCATAACACCCGTCTGGCGGCAATGGACATAGCGCTTATTTTTGATGCCAGCCGGCAAATATCCCTCTGTGCATCACACATGTATAAGACCGCGTCTTTTATATGGTCAATCGTTAGCAAAATATTGTCCCTATCCATGGTATCAATGTTTTCCGACAGGGAGTCTGACCACGCAGCTGCAGCACTGCACATCCAAGCTGATGCAATAGCGGGTCTCAATATAATGTCAGTGTGTGTGTATATAGCTTTTAGGGTACTTTCCAGCTTTCTATCAGCAGGTTCTTTTAGGGCGGCCGTATCCGGAGACGGTAGTGCCACCTTCTTTGATAAGCGTGTCAATGCTTTATCTACCCTAGGGGGTGTTTCCCAGCGTGACCTATCCTCTGGCGGGAAAGGGTACGCAGCCATTAACCGTTTAGAAATGATCAATTTCTTATCTGGGGAAGTCCACGCTTCCTCACACACCTCATTTAATTCGTCAGATGCAGGAAAAACTACTGGTAGTTTTTTCTCACCAAACATAATACCCTTTTTTGTGGTACCTGGGGTATCATCAGAAATGTGTAAAACATTTTTCATAGCCTCAATCATATAACGGGTGGATCTATTGGAGGGTACACTCGTCTCATCATCGTCGACACTGGAGTCGGTATCCGTGTCGACATCTGTATCTGTCATCTGAGGTAGCGGGCGTTTTATAGCCCCTGATGACATTTGAGACGCTTGGACAGGCACAAGCTGAGTAGCCAGCTGTCCTATGTCGTCAAACCTTTTATGTAAGGAGCTGACACTGTCACGTAATTCCTTCCATAAGTCCATCCACACTGGTGTCGACCCCGCAGGGGGTGACATCACATTCACAGGCATTTGCTCCGCCTCCACATCATTATCCTCATCATACATGTCGACACAGCAGTACCGACACACAGCAGACACACAGGGAATGCTCTTACAGAGGACAGGACCCCACAAAGCCCTTTGGGGAGACAGAGTGAGAGTATGCCAGCACACACCAGGGCGCTATATAACACAGGGATATCACTATACAGAGTGTTTTCCCCTATAGCTGCCTATAATATATATATACTGCGCCTAAATTGTGCCCCCCCCCTCTCTTTTTTACCCTTTCTGTAGTGCAGGACTGCAGGGGAGAGCCAGGGAGCGATCCTTCCAGCGGAGCTGTGAGGGAATAATGGCGCCAGTGTGCTGAGGGAGTTGGCTCCGCCCCTTTTTCGGCGGGCTTTCTCCCGCTATTTTATCGTTTCTGGCAGGGGTTAATATACACCTATATAGCCTCTGGGGCTATATATGGTGTCAGTTCGCCAGCCAAGGTGATATTATTGCTGCTCAGGGCGCCCCCCCCCCCAGCGCCCTGCACCCATCAGTGACCGCAGTGTGTGGTGTGCATGAGGAGCAATGGCGCACAGCTGCAGTGCTGTGCGCTACCTTGGAGAAGACAGAAGTCTTCAGCCGCCGATTTCCGGACCACCTTCTTGTTTCTGGCTCTGTAAGGGGGACGGCGGCGCGGCTCCGGGAACGGACGACGAGGTCGGGTCCTGTGTTCGATCCCTCTGGAGCTAATGGTGTCCAGTAGCCTAAGAAGCCCAAGCTACCACCACTTAGGTAGGTTCGCTTCTTCTCCCCTTAGTCCCTCGTTGCAGTGAGCCTGTTGCCAGCAGGTCTCACTGAAAATAAAAAACCTAAACTATACTTTCTTCTAGGAGCTCAGGAGAGCCCCTAGTGTGCATCCAGCTCAGCCGGGCACAGAAATCTAACTGAGGCTTGGAGGAGGGTCATAGGGGGAGGAGCCAGTGCACACCAGATAGTCCTAAATCTTTCTTAGATGTGCCCAGTCTCCTGCGGAGCCATCTATTCCCCCATGGTCCTTACGGAGTCCCCAGCATCCACTAGGACGTCAGAGAAAATATTATGTTTGACCCCCTCAGGCAATTTGTTTCTCGGCAAATGCAGCAATGCAGTCGGGGAATAAGGGGTAAATAGCGCTTCCTCCAGGGATAAATTAGTAAATTGGAAGCGGTTTAGACACCAATCAGTTATATATCTGAATGCGGCTGCACAGGAAAAGGTAGAGATATCAGGGAGGACAAGCCCACATTTCTCTAGCCCTAGCTATTCTCGGTTTTTTATTATTCCATATACATTTGTGAAACACAGTAGTACACCTATTTTGATCCGATCTGGTTAAGAACAAAGGCAACATTTGGAGTATGAAAGATAATTTAGGGAACAGCACAAGCCGCCCCTCCCATTAGAGAGAAGGGCAACGGCATCTAGTTTAACAATTTGGTCTATGCGCGTGATTATGGGAGGAAAATTAGCCGAGTATATATTCTGAATGTCAGGGGTGATAAATATACCTAGTTATTTCAATTGTGATGAAACTGTATGAAACGTGGAGAGGGTCGGGCATTAAGACAGAAGATCTGGTCAAGTTAAAGGAAGCATCTACGACTTTACCGTGTTTACTTTATAACCTGCAAAAGAGCTGAAAGTTGAAATTTCAAGTAAAATAGCTGCGACACAAATACTATCATCTGCCAACATCGATCATTTAAGATCCTCCCTACTTAGTTTAATACCATAAACAAAGGATTCGCTTGCAATGCTACAGCTAAGGGCTCCAGGGCAAGTGCAAACAGGAGGGGTGAAAGGGGGCAGCCTTGTCTAGTACCCCATTGAACACACATGGGATACAAAATAAAATTATTAGCCAGTACTTTAGAGATGGAGGCAGAATTTAGCATCTGGATTAACAAGTGTTACGATTCACCTGCCTCTAATGTTTGGCAGGTGAATTACAAGGAGAGAATTACTACTGGAGGTGCAGGCAGATGCAGTGTGACATAGAAATGGTTAACCAGAATTGACTGGGGAATACAGTAATAACTTGAGCACGTTGTAGCAGAATTAAAGGTTAGCAGACTATGGACTCTCCCTTTAATACTGAAATGTGCAGCAGCACACTTTACACTGATTATGGACAGCAGGTGAGTAATATAGCACAGCTAAGAGCCAGGACTTGATTACAGGACTAAAATGTATAACAATCACTGTTGCAGGAAATGAATGTCCACAGAAGTGCAGGAATACTAAGTATTTATTATAGCAGTGGTATAAATGAGGTATGGCAGAGGAATCACAGTAACAATCCAGGGTACAATATGAGCTAAGAGTAAATGGGTTTGCAGACTGAGCATTGCAGCAGAGTAATGAGACAGTTGAATAAGGAATCAGAGTAATATAATCCACGGAACGGATTGCAGGATTTGTATAATAAAGCATAACAGCATGCAGGCATAGAGGAAGTCCATAGTAACATGTAACACGAGTAGTGAATACTAGAGAATCCACAGAGCACAGTGAAAGTCCATAATACTTAACTAAATAGTTCTGGCATGAACATGAGCTGGCAAGAATGGTTGTGGCAGGATAACATGAACTGGAAAACCAGGCTTCTCGGCATGAACAGGAGCTAGGACGAAGACACCAGACAATGCTGGAAAGTAGTATAATATCACCGGCGTCTGAGAACTCAGCTAGCTGGCCTTTAACAGCCACACTAACCAATGAACAAGGCCAGGCTGGGAGTGTTAACTCTAATTACAAACCCTGTGCACCTGCTGAGCTGCATGTACACAGAGCCAAAGGAACAGAACACATATGGATCAGCTGACACCAGATACATACTGAACAGAATCCTAACAACAAGATTATTTGGGGTGGAAAGTCAAAATTACGGAGGGTATCATAGAGGTGATCCCAAACCACAAGGTCAAACTCTTTCTCAGCGTCAAGCGATAATAGGAGATGGATATCATCTAAATGTTGGAGCACTGTTACAACCTTCCTGATGTTAGTAACCACTTTGCGGCCCCAAATAAAACTCGTTTGGTCTTGGTGCACCAGGGATAGGACCACCCGTTTGAGCCGCTCTGCAATAATCTTTGTAAAGAGCTTGTAATCTACGTTCAATAATGAAATGGGACGATAGGAACCCGGGAGAGTGGGGTCCCTGCCTGGCTTTGGCAAAACTTTAATAATGGCATCATTAAAATAGGAAGGAAGTTTATCTTTAAGAAAATAATGAAAAAGATTAGTGAGAGGAAGGGAAAGTGAAGATTGTAGGATTCTATAAAATTTCCCAGTATATCCATGCAGACCTGGAGATTTACAGAGTTTAAGACCCTTAAGGGCCGAAAGTACCTCGGTTTCCGATATAGGGCAAATCAAAGCCGCTGATTGAGATTCTGTCAATATGGGAAGAGAAATTTTACTCCAAAAAATATTTTTGTTGCGGGTATCAATTGGTCCTTGGGTATATAAGTCGGAGTAAAAGGAGTGCAAAATTGTGATAATGGATTGCCCTGCTGTATGTGTTATACCCATTGAATCTGTCAGAGATAGAATAACAGAACTAGAACTTTCGATCCGCAAGAGGTTAGAAAGCAATTTACTATTTTTGTTGCCGTATTTGTGGAACAAGAATCTATTGGACCTGACTCTAGCATCGCCCACCTGCTGCATTAAATTATCAAAAACCAACTTAGATTCTTCATAGCGTGCTCTATGAGCGGGGGATGGCTCTTGCCTCAAATCCCGATAAGCCTGTGTTAGAGCTGTTTCAGACTCGAGAATCAAGGATTGTCTGTTTTTTTTATGGTGGGAGGCATAGGACAGAATCTGGCTGCGGATAACTGCTTTGGCAGTTTGCCAATACAGAGCCGGGTCAGAAGCATACGCGGAGTTTGCAAATATATAATCATTCCAGGCTGTCTGGATCATGTCCTTAAATGCGGTAGAGGACGCTAGGAACGAAGAAAAACGCCAAAGTTTATACCCACCAGAGGGTGTCAAAGGGGACAAAGTAAAGCAAATGAGAGCGTGGTCTGTCAATCCCAGGGTTTCTATAGCAGAGTTATCTATTCTAACCGCCAGTTCTGAAGCTGGCAGCAAATAATCAGTTCTTGAGTACATAGTGTGGGGAGCTGAATAGTAGGTAAAATCCTTATCAATAGGATGTTGCCAAATATCCACCAAATGCAATTTACGTATCAGATAAGAAATACCTAAGTGTCGGGTAAGGCGAGGAAGCATTAGATTGTCTATCCATATAAGGATCTATAACCATATTTAAAATTGCCACCAAGAATCTAAATGAGGATATAATAGGTTAACAATATTAGTAAAGAATTTCCTATCATATGACGTGGGTGCATACAAGTTACAAAAAACATAATGTATACCATAAATTTCAGCTTTTAGCAATATATAATGGCCGTTCGGATCTGATCTCTGCAAAGATACATTGGAGGGTACACCCTTCCTTATCAAGATGGCTATACCTCTGGATTTCGAGTTATAGGAGCCGCCACCTTAAATCTCAGCATAGCAAGTTTTTGATGCTCTGAGTCAGTCAGGTGCTTCTCCTGCAATAAGGCGATATCTATTCTATGGAGAGCTAAATAAGAAAGAAGCTTGCGCCGTTTAGCCGGGGAGTGGATACCCTGCATATTCCAAGAGCATATTTTAAGGTCATTCATTGTATAAGAAACCCCAGAATAAACCTGCAGAGATCAGAACCCAAACTACAGCAGCAACATGCATTTCCCAGGAATAATACACAATAGTCACAAAATTCTATCGCCACTCATGATGCAATCCCACGGATACATAAAAAGGGTATGGGTGGAAGAAAACAATAAGGCAAAAAAGGAGAGAAAAAAGCAAGAATAGGAAATAGAAAAAAGGAAGATAAAGAGAACTCACTGCCAAAGGTGAATCCTACGCCAGCAAGTGGGGAAGACAAAACCGTAAACAGAGCCGTTAAGGCAACAGAGTACCACATAACAAAACAATCACTCAGATCCCAAGCCGGGTAAACCCAGCCTCCAAAAACAAACATCACGACGGACAAACCTAAATACCATATAAGATGCAAGTCATATACAGCATACAATAGGTAACATTATGTAAATAACTGCAGTAGAGAACTAATAACAGTATTATAATGATTTTAAACTAGACTTTAGAAGAATTTTCTAAATATAGGCCCGTGGGTCAACAAATCAAGAACATTCAATCAGGAGAAAAATCAAGAAGGCCATGGCGACATGTAAAGTCCCAGCATCAGACAAGGGGGAGGCAGTTGTCCCCATCTAAATAGTCCATTGCATCTGTCGGCTTCATGAAATCTTTAAAGTCCCTAAAGTCCGATCCTGTGAAGATACGCAATCTCACAGGAAAAAGAGCAGCAAATTTGCACTGTAGTTGAACTAGTTGACAGCAGAATGGATACATATCTGTACGTGCTTTGGACACTGCGGTGGAATAGTCTTGGAATCAGAAGAGGCGGTTGTCTTACCACTCCAAAGATTTAAGTTTACATGCAGCAGTTCCGATCAGTGATTTGTGAGTGAAATGGAGACATCTAAATATGACAACTCTGGGACGCCTAGTATCTCTGACAGGGCCAAGTCGGTGGGCTCGTTCAACTGCAAAATCTCTCAATGTGTCCTGGTGATCCAACATTTGTAGAAGATCTTTAGATAAGAATTTATATAGATCAGGCCCCTTAACGGATTCTGGGAGGCCCACGATTCGCAAATTGTTCCGTCTGGAGCAATTTTCAAAATCATCTACTTTATTATACCCCTTCCACACCGCCAATGCCGGATCCCACCCGGGAATTGGAAACGTGTCCTTCCCGGGTGGGATCTGGCATAGGCCGCTGCTGCTGGCTTCATCGACCCGGCAATATCATCTCTGCGCCGTCTCTCCCTGCTGTAGTAAACGGGTCCCGGGTCGCATCGGTATTCAACCCAGGTATAACACTGCTTTATTCCCGGGTTGAATTACCGGGTCAGGTGACACAGGATTTCAGCTATGCCCCTTTCACACTGCACGCTGACCCGTGTCGACCCCGTAATATGCCGGGTCGATACCGGGTTATTTGTGCAGTGTGAAAGGGGTATTAGAGAAGCGGAGAGTATGTTTCCGCTCTTCCTCAAGTTGTTGTTGTAACTCATAAAGGGCCTCGTCTTGTTCCTCCAATTTGTGTTGGTTTTCCACAGCTTGCAAGTCAGTGGAGTCCAATTGGGATTTTATATCCTTGATGGTGTCAGCGAATGTCGCAGCTTGTTTATCCAAGAGGGGCGTTATAGTAGCAGTTATAGCTCTAACCACATCATCATGGGGATTTATTTCCCAAAAAACGCTCCAAAATTGTCGTGAAGAACATGAATTAAACCTTATCCAAAATGAGTTTAGTTAAAAAAAAAAAAAAAAAAATATGTTTAAAAATATATTTTTCCAAACATCAATTCAGAACATCGCGACCATCGGAACATTGCGACTTTAGTTTTTAGTTCCCGGACAGCTGCCAGGGACACAGGGGGGGTCTGGGGGTGGCTTGGGGGAGTTGTTTTACCCTTACCAGCGGCTGCTGTTGTCTGCAGCCGCTGGGGGATCAGCAGTGATCAGCAGCACGGCAGACACGGGGAGAGGGCAGGGAGGCAGAGGGACCTTCCGGACCCTCTGACAGCAGCGGAGGGAAGTTTCTCTTCCCTGCCGCTGTTAACACTATGGGTGGGATGTATTAAGATACATCGCCACCCCTCGCCGCTTACCGCAGCGATGTTGATCGCATATGTACTAAGATATGCGATCAATATCGCAATGCGGTGACGGAGGCCCCCCTCGATACCTGTGAGGTTGTCTGCGGGGGGTCTCCGTCACCTCCCAGGGGTCCCCACAGTGCCTGGACGCTGGGAAGCAGCAGCAGGCTGTCCCCGGCGCCTCCTCCTCCTCCCTGCAGCTGGAAGGACCTCCGGCTGCGTTGCTAGGGGGAGAAGATTACCTTCCGGTCCAGGGCATCCTGGAGGAAGGTAAGCTGGGGGGACTGGGGTCGGCGTCTGAGGTGGTCGGCAATAAGAAGCCCATAGGCTTCTATAGGGTATCGCCATCTCTTACCCTGGACGGCGAAAACGCGGCGGTAGGGTCTTAGTAAATTTGAAAATGCGGTAAAACCCCCGTTTTCGGGGGTTTTACAGCATTTTTCCTTTAGTACATCCCGCCCTGTGTATCTGAATGGTGGCATCCTGTGCTCCCAGGTCAGATAAAGCTCTTGCTGGTGTGGTCGCATCTGATGCCGACATGCAAACATGAGATGACGGAGAGGAAACGGGACCTCCTTGTTCAGAGTCAGATGCATCTCATGTGTTAACATTCTCCCCCTTTTTACCCTGTTTGCCCCTCACGGGCCACACCGGGGTGGTGGGTGTTACAAACTTTTCCATAGCAGATTCAGCAATCAATAAAATGAAAGTCACAAATGAAGCGAATACATAAATAAGTTGCAGGCAATCCACCAGGACTGTATCCAAAAGGAGGAAGGAAAAACTTCAGAAGATAAATGCAGAAATTGTACAGGAGGTGAAAAAGGCGAGGAATACGCAGTCACAGACATGCTGTAATATCCAGGAGGCTGGGAATCCTCTCATCATTTCACATATCAGTATTTATGGCTCCCATCTTCTGAGCCATACAGATAATGCAGCATAAGAATGGCAGCAGGGGAGGGAAGACAAACGTGGATACAGCAGCATGGCGCCTAGCAGCGCAGCACAATACCTTTGGCCGGCCAGCACAGGATCAAATGCCGCCGTTTCATACGTCTTCCCAGTCCTGGGAGACTGCTGGCACCCGCTCTTAGTGCCGCAGGAGAGACCAGCTTCTCCAAGAGCGATCAGGTAAGGAGTCGGGGGAGCGTGGGTGAGGAGTTGCCAAACTTCAGCCCGCGGTCTGGTGCTCCGAGCAGGCCTCGGTGCACGTTCTCACAGCGGCGGGTGCTCCCTCCACTCCCCAAAGCAGATCAGCGGCGGCTGGGGAGGCCGGGTGGGAGCTTATAAAAGCTAGTAAGAACGCTCCTTAGCACGGAGCGCCACAGAGATCCAGCCACTCCCGTCTGCGTCCAAGCCACGCCCACTTTTCATTTATTTTATTGATATTAAATTGTTTTAATTGTTTCATATGTACAAAGAAATTATTGGGTATACTTAAAAATAAGATTTTACTCACCGGTAAATCTATTTCTCGTAGTCCGTAGTGGATGCTGGGGACTCCGTAAGGACCATGGGGAATAGACGGGCTCCGCAGGAGACTGGGCACTCTAAGAAAGATTTAGTACTACTGGTGTGCACTGGCTCCTCCCTCTATGTCCCTCCTCCAGACCTCAGTTAGAGAAACTGTGCCCGGAAGAGCTGACATTATGAGGAAAGGATTTTGGAATCCAGGGTAAGACTCATACCAGCCACACCAATCACACCGTATAACTTGTGATAACCATACCCAGTTAACAGTATGAACAACAACAGGGCATCAAACAATGGATGCCCACATAACATAACCCTTTATTAAGCAATAACTATGTACACGTATTGCAGAAAGTCCGCACTTGGGACGAGCGCCCAGCATCCACTACGGACTACGAGAAATAGATTTACCGGTGAGTAAAATCTTATTTTCTCTAACGTCCTAGTGGATGCTGGGGACTTCATAAGGACCATGGGGATTATACCAAAGCTCCCAAACGGGCGGGAGAATGTGTGGATGACTCTGCAGCACCGAATGGGCAAACACAAGGTCCTCCTCAGCCAGGGTATCAAACTAGTAGAACTTAGCAAATGTGTTCGTACCCGACCAAGTAGCTGCTCGGCAAAGCTGTAATGCCGAGACCCCCCTTGTGGAATGGGCTTTCACTGATTTTGGATGCGGCAAACCAGCCGCAGAATGAGCCTGCTGAATCGTGCTACAGATCCAGCGAGCAATGGTTTGCTTTGAAGCAGGAGCACCCAGCTTGTTGGATGCATACAGGATAAACAGCGAGTAAGTCTTCCTGACTCCAGCCGTCCTGGCTACATAGATCTTCAAAGCCCTGACTACATCAAGCAACTTGGAATCCTCCAAGTCACGAGTAGCCGCAGGCACCACAATAGGTTGGTTCAAATGAAAAGATGACACCACCTTCGGCAGAAATTGCGGACGAGTCCGTAATTCTGCCCTGTCCATATGGAAAACCAGATAGGGGCTTTTACATGACAAAACCGCCAATTCTGACACCCGCCTAGCCGAAGCTAAGGCCAATAGCATGACCACTTTCCACGTGAGATATTTTAACTCCACGGTCTTAAGCGGCTCAAACCAGTGAGTTTTCAGGAAACCCAACACCACGTTAAGATCCCAAGGTGCCACTGGTGGCACAAAAGGGGGCTGAATATTCAGCACTCCCTTTACAAACGTCTGAACTTCAGGTAGAGAAGCTAGTTTTTTATGAAAGAAAATGGATAGGGCCGAAATCTGGACCTTAATGGACCCCAATTCTAGGCCCAAAGTAACTCCCGACTGTAGGAAGTGAAGGAAATGGCCCAGCTGGAATTCCTCTGTAGAGGCATTCCTGGCCTCACACCCAGCAACATATTTTCGCCGTATACGGTGATAATGTTTATCCGTCACGCCCTTCCTAGCCTTTATCAGCGTAGGAATAACCTCACCCGGAATCCCTGTTTTCTACTAGGATCCGGCGTCCAACCGCCATGCCGTCAAACGCAGTTGCGGTAAGTCTTGGAACATACAAGGTCCCTGCTGCAACATATCCTGCCCTAGAGGCCGAGGCCATGGGTCCTCTGTGAGCATTTCTTGCAGCTCTGGATACCAAGTCCTTCTTGGCCAATCCGGAACAATGAGTATTGTTCTCACTCCTCTTTTCCTTATGATTCTCAGCACCTTGGGCAAGAGAGGAAGAGGAGGAAACCCATAAACCGACTGGAACATCCACGGTGTCACCAGTGCGTCTACAGCTATCGCCTGAGAGTCTTTTGACCTGGCGCAATACCTCTGTAGCTTTTTGTTGAGGCGGGATGCCATCATGTCCACCTGTGGCAGTTCCCACCAACCTACAATCTGCGCAAAGACTTCTTGATGAAGTCCCCACTCTCCCGGGTGGAGGTCGTGCCTGCTGAGGAAGTCCGCTTCCCAGTTGTCCACTCCCGGAATGAACACTGCTGACAGTGCGCTTACGTGATTCTCCGCCCAGCGAAGAATTCTGGCGGCTTCTACCATCGCCACCCTGCTCCTTGTGCCGCCTTGGCGGTTTACATGAGCCACTGCGGTGATATTGTCTGACTGAATCAGAACCGGTTGGTCGCGAAGCAGGGTCTCCGCTTGACTTAGGGCGTTATATATGGCCCTTAGTTCCAGGATATTGATGTGAAGTCAAGTCTCCTGCCTTGACCACAGCCCTTGGAAATTTCTTCCCTGTGTGACTGCCCCCCACCCTTGGAGGCTTGCATCCGTGGTCACCAGGACCCAGTCCTGAATGCCGAATCTGCGACCTTCGAGAAGGTGAGCACTCTGCAGCCACCACAGGAGAGACACCCTGGCTCTGGGGGATAGGGTGATTAACCGATGCATCTGAAGATGTGATCCGGACCACTTGTCCAGTAAGTCCCATTGGAAGGTCCTCGTATGGAACCTGCCGAAGGGAATGGCCTCGTATGATGCCACCCTCCTTCCCAGGACTCGAGTGCAGTGATGCACTGACACCTGTTTTGGTTTTAATAGATTCCTGACCAGTGTCACGAGCTCCTGAGCTCTCTCTATCGGGAGATAAACCCTTTTCTGGTCTGTGTCTAGGATCATGCCTAGGAGAGGCAGATGAGCTGTAAGAACCAACTGCGACTTTGGAATATATAGAATCCAGCCGTGTTGCCGTTACACTTCCAGAGAAAGTGATACGCTGTTCAGCAACTGCTCTCTTGATCTCGCTTGTATGAGGAGATCGTCCAAGAACGTGATAATAGTGACACCTTGCTTCCGCAGGAGCACCATCATTTCCGCCATTACCTTGGTGATTATTCTCAAGGCCGTGGAGCGACCAAACGGCAATGTCTGAAATTGGTAATGACAATCCCGTACCGCAATTCTGAGGTACGCCTGATGAGGTGGATTAATGTGGAGCCCCAGCGACATGCGGTGGATTTTTGTAGAGGCCGGGGAGGACTTCTGTTCCTGGGAACTAGCTGTGTTGTGCAGCTTCTTTCCTCTGCCCCCGCCTCTGGCAAGAAAGGACGCACCTCGGACTTTCTTGTTTCTTTATTTGAAAGGCTGCATTTGGTAATGTCGTGCTTTCCTAGGCTGTGCAGGAATATAAGGCAAAATATCAGAATTACCAGCTATAGCTGTGGAGACCAGGTCCGAGAACCCTTCTCCACACAATCCTCAGCCTTCCATATGCCTCTTAAGTCGGCATCATCTGTCCATTGCATATTCTACAGGACACGTCAAGCAGAAATCAACATAGCTTTGACTCTAGGACCCAGTATACTCATGTCTCTTTGGGCATGTTTTATATATATATATATATATATATATATATATATATATATATACACATCTCTTAAGACCGCAGACCGCATCTTTAATATATATATATATAATATATATCTCTATATATACATATATATATCTATATGCATACTAGGGTCTCAATCTCTGCTGATAAGGTACCTGTCCACGCTGCCACAGCGCTATAAACCCATGCCGACACAATCGCCGGTCTGAGTAGTGTACCAGAATGTGCACGCTATCTGCAGGATCCCTGAGAATAGCTGTTACGTCAGGGCTATCTTTTGGGTAAACGTGACAAGCTTTGTCCACCCTAGGGGAAGATTCCCATCATATCCTGGCCCTAGTGGGGAAAGGATACCCCCTGAGAATTCTTTGTGGGAAACTGCAGTCTCTTGTCTGGAGATTCCCGCTCTTTTTCCTCATGAGAGGAGGGAAATTTACCTCAGCATTCTTCCCCTTAAACATGTGTACCCTTGTGTCAGGGACAAATGAGTCATCAGTGATATGCAAATCATCTTTTATTACAATAATCATATATTGAATACTTTTCTGCCATTTTGGCTGTAACTTTGCATTATCGTAGTCGACACTGGAGGCAAACTCCGTGTCGATATCAGTGTTTATTATTTTGGATAGTGAGCATTGTGAGACTCTGAAGGTCTCTGCGCCATAGGGACAGACATGGGTAGATTCCCTGTCTGTTCTCTAATCTTTTGTGCAATAAATTCACCTTAGCACTTACACATATCCAAACAGGTGTCGGCGTTGTCGACGGAGACACCCTCTCACACACATATTTGCTCTATCTCCTCCTTAGGGGAGCCTTTTACCTCAGACATGTCGACACACACGTACCGACATACCACACACACAGGGGATGCTCTATTTGAAGACAGTTCCCCCACAAGGCCTTTTGGAGAGACAGAGAGAGAGTATGCCAGCACACACCCCAGCGCTATATGACCCAGGAATCACACAGTAACTTAGTGTTAACCCAGTAGCTGCTGTATATATTTTTACGCCAAATTTATGTGCCCCCCCTCTCTTTTTCACCCTCTCTATCGTGCTTCTGCAGGGGAGAGCCTGGGGAGCTTCCTCTCAGCGGAGCTGTGGAGAAAAAATGGCGCTGGTGAGTGCTGAGGAAGAAGGCCCCGCCCCCTCAGCGGTGGGCTTCTGTCCCGCGATTTTGTGTAAAATTAATGGCGGGGGCTCATGCATATTACAGTGTCCAACTGTATATATGCTGCTTTTGCCAGGAGGTACTTAATTGCTGCCCAGGGCGCCCCCCCCTGCGCCCTGCACCCTACAGTGACCGGAGTGTGTGGGTTAGTGTGGGCGCAATGGCGCACAGCTGCAGTGCTGTGAGCTACCTCATGTGAAGACAGGAGTCTTCTGCCGCCGATTTTGACGTCTTCTTGCTTTAACCCGCCGGCTTCTGCCTTCTGGTTCTGCGAGGGGGACGGCGGCGCGGCTCTGGGAATGGACGACCAAGGTTAGGTTCCTGTGTTCGATCCCTCTGGAGCTAATTGTGTCCAGTAGCCTAAGAAGCGCAATCTAGCCGCAGTTAGTAGGTTTGCTTCTCTCCCCTCAGTCCCACGTAGCAGAGAGTCTGTTGCCAGCAGAAGCTCTCTGAAAATAAAAAACCTAACAAAATACTTTCTTATTAGCAAGCTCAGGAGAGCTCACTAAAGTGCGCCCAGCTCTGTCCGGGCACAGATTCTAACTGAGGTCTGGAGGAGGGGCATAGAGGGAGGAGCCAGTGCACACCAGTAGTACTAAATCTTTCTTAGAGTGCCCAGTCTCCTGCGGAGCCCGTCTATTCCCCATGGTCCTTACGGAGTCCCCAGCATCCACTAGGATGTTAGAGAAAATAAGATTTTACTTACCTGTAAATCTATTTCTCGTAGTCCGTAGTGGATGCTGGGGACTCCGTAAGGACCATGGGGAATAGACGGGGTCCGCAGGAGACATGGGCACTTTAAGAAAGAATTTAGATTCTGGTGTGCTCTGGCTCCTCCCTCTATGTTCCTACTCCATACCTCAGTTAGAGAAACTGTGCCCGGAAGAGCTGACAGTACAAGGAAAGGATTTTGGGAATCCAGGGTAAGACTCATACCAGCCACACCAATCACACCGTATAACTTACAAAATGTGGGGTGGTATCTGTCTATGTACAGGGCGCATAAGAAATATTTGTTACATAAAATACATCCCTTTTATTATTGAGGATAAGATGTATCCTCCGTATGACAACTTGGAAGTTTCTCTGATTTGTTCTTCCTCCTCTCGTAGAACCATACAGTGATCCCAGTGTTCATAAAAAACAAAAGTGAAAGAAAAGATGTGTAGGACAGTTTTGCACCAATCTGATTATTTCCACAACTCAGGAAGTAGAAAGGGCGTACCCCACTCACACAGAAACAAGTGAGTGGAAACCCATAAAGGTATCTTTCAAATGGGTAGATTTCTTTAAAGTATTGAAATTTAAATCTCAGGAGCGTACCCAAGACTCACAATGGTGAAATGATGATGAATCACATAAAGGTATCTTTAAAATCTTTAAGATCTGTCAGATGCGTACCCCAACTTACACAATTTGCAGTTGGGACATATATATAAAGGTATCTTTTGGATTTTCTACCATCAAGAAAAATGCGTACCACAACTCACTGGATATATAGATATTCGACTCCTATCACGGTATCTTTATCCACGGTCACGGGAAATCATCCCACACAGGATACACGGAGAAAACAGGAAAGGATTCCTCTTTGTTTGATTAAAACGGAGGATTTATTTCCCAAATACATCCAAAAAACAAAACATTTTTTTCTTAAAAAGTAGTGATGAACAGTAAAAATAAAAAAGCAGAATAAAAATGGATCCAACTTTGATCGTCCAAGGCTACTCACAGTACTGTTTGTTCAACGCGTTTCGGTCTTTAGCAGGACCTTTATCAAGAACTGCCTGTACTGTGGGGAGTCTGGATATTTATAGTACAAATATCCAATCAGTGAGCAGCAAGAAATTGCATCGTTAATTAATTGCATAATTCCATTTCTTTAAAACATGATCAAAATTATATAAATATTTAAACAAAATATACCTGCATTATATTGAATTACATTGAGAATATAACACATAAAATATGAAGCCCCAAAACTCTGTTTGGGCCACGATTACAAAAAACCGCTGAGAATTGTGGGAAATGTAGGCAATAGAGCCGGGCTCCAATGACCATATAAGGAGTTCCGCCGGAAATTATAGCTCCCAATGGATACACAGAAGTTACCAGTGTTACTACAAATTAGATGATAAATAGACCAAACAGGAGACCTTTAAATCCCCAAACTGTACACTTAGTATTGCAAACATTACAGTCCTTAGTTTCACCAGCGATCGGGGAATTTCGCTAAGGCTTGTGGGGGATGTAGTTTATTTGCAGGACTCTTATGGCCTTATAAGGAAATCCGCCGGAAGTCAAATGGCGGTCACTGATTCATGTCCTCCGTTTGTCCCATAATCTTAGTTCCGCATCGATGAGATGACCGGAAGTGACATTGCGCATGTTCTATTCTCTCTCAAGGGGATCATGGGATGTATAGTTTGATAACATCACTACACAGACTTCTAAGCAGTTTCTTTTCCCCTAACACCGGAGTTTTCATTCACAGATGTCAAACTAATGATCAAACAAAGTAAATAGACGGATGTTATTGTTCATAATAAATAAATGGAGGTTATTCTTGATTAACCACACACACCGTTTTACAGAAAACAAATATACAGAAAAAATATCATTTTTTTACAGAAACCATTTGAGTTCAAAATCACAGTTTAAACCATGGGGATTCAAGGTCCCATAGGTAAAGATATATTGCATCTCAGATTTTGCAAGCTGTGAAGCCAGATCTTTATTACGTTTATTTCCTTGAATATGTTTAATTCCATAAAACCCCGTCACATCATTAATAGAGCAGTTATGTTTTGACTGAAAGTGAGCAGAAAGCGAGTGGGTAGATAGTCCCTTTTTTATATTTCTAACATGCTCACCAAGGCGGACTTTTAGTGCCCTGCTGGTACGCCCTATATAAAATAGGTTACAACTGCACTTGATGGCATAAATTACATTTTTGCTGTCGCATGTTATGAAGTCTTTGATAACATGATTTTTTCCATTTATTTTAATGTTCTCAATTTTGCTTTTACCTTCACTTTTAATGGATCTGCATCCAATGCAGTTCCCACATCTGTAGAAGCCTTTCGAGGCTATTCTAGATGTAGTTTTGGTGGAGGGCAACATGCTGGAAACTAACTTATTTTTTAGGTTTGGGGCTTTCCGGTAAATATGAATTGGTTTAAGGGGAACCAAAGGTCCAATGACCGGATCCTTCCTCACCAGATCCCAATGCTTTCTTTTTTTTTTAAATATATATTTATTGAGAAGGGAACATGTAATAAAATACAGGTCATATGTCACAATGTTTGCGAGAATGCATCAATCACTGCGGTGTACAGATATTATCAATCAAAAAGCTGAACCAAAACATTAGTCAGTATTGGCAAGGTGAAGAGGACCATCAACCATATACATATCAAACCGGGGAATGCAATAACAGTTGACAGATTTAAAAGGGGAGTGAGCCATGAATGAGAGATTCCGTATTATACCACGTTGTTAACCTAACTACTCTGCGCACATATTCCCTGGTAGCAGTTGGCAGCGTATGTAAGTAGGGTAACCAAATGTCAAAAAATTTGGGGGCGCGGGACTCCGCATCCAGGGAACAATCAACCCAGTCCATTTGATAGAGATACGTTAAACGTGGTAGCATGAGGGAGAGTGGTATCGGCTCCGAATGTATCCATTGGGATAGAATAGTTTTCTTTGCTGCAGCGGCCACACGAGCCAACAGTAATTTCATCCCTTTGGAATGTGGGGGATCCTCAGTCTGCACAGAGTTCCAGAAAGCCCAGGCCATAGTGATATTAAAGGACATGCGAAGTTCCATATTAATATAGGTTTGGACTGCCATCCAAAATGACTGTACTACCGGGCATGTCCAGAGACAATGAATAATATCGGTATCGGGGGAGTTACATTTAAAACATAAAGAGTTGTCAGATACCCCAGTGAGGAACCTAAGTCTAGGGGTGTAGTAGGCTCTATGTAATATCTTAAAGTGCATCTCTACATAGGAAGATGAGACTAGTTGTTTATTTAGTAGACCACACCACCGAATCACCGTCAGAAGATCGGTGTCTGGGAAGTCGTCTATCCATTTGGCCATCCCTGTT
This sequence comes from Pseudophryne corroboree, assembly GCF_028390025.1. Lineage (NCBI taxonomy): Eukaryota > Metazoa > Chordata > Amphibia > Anura > Myobatrachidae > Pseudophryne > Pseudophryne corroboree. Next base: position 492,432,237 of record NC_086451.1, read on the forward strand.
GTGAGCTTAGATAGATCCAACCTCCGCCTAGTGTGAGAATAAATTAAAGAAGTATTATACGGTGCTCCTGGGGACTGTCGTACCAGACCATCCAGGGGAAAGGTGCGATCAGGAGAGTGTAGTCGTGATATTATGCTAGTGGCGAAACTACGGATTTGGAAAAAGGCAAACAGGGGAAAATGAAGAGTGGGGAATTTTTCTTTTAGTTGTGCTATAGTCAATATTGCGGAGCATTCTGTATTCAGAAATTGATATAGAAGGGAGAGGCCCTGGAGATGCCAACCGTGAACAATCCTATTATCTTCTCCACCCTGAAAGCGCGGATTACACCACAAAGGCTGAAATAAGGAGTCCGTTAGGGATAGGCCTAGGCGTTTCCTGAGTTTACGCCAAGCAATACATGGCGTATATATTAATGGATTATGAAGTCTGTCATGTTGAGGGGGAATAACAGCAAAATGCAACAAGTGTACTAGAGTGTGTTGAGGTGAGAGAGCCTGTTCCAAAGCTCCATTAACGAAATTGTCACAATCCCCTATCCAATCCAGAGCATATCTATAGTTGGCGGCTAGGGAATAGTCTTCAGGACAGGGGAGATTAATACCACCAAGTGAGAGGGGTTGTTTTAGTTTAATAAGTGAGATACGGGGACGTTTGTTTGCCCAAATAAATTTAGTAAGGGCTTTGTTAATAGAATGGACATCTCGTTTGGACAATATAAATGGGAGCATCTGGATTGGGTAGAGTAGTCGAGGGAAGGAGATCATCTTATATAGATGACACCGACCCAGATAAGAAATAGGGAGATGTTGCCATTTCAAAAAATCATTCGTCATTTGGGTAATGTGGTAAGAAAAGTTCACCGTATATAGGTCAGTAAGGAGTGGCGGGATGCGAAGACCCAAATATTTTAAGTAACTGTGGGCCCATTTGAAGGGAAATGAATCGCCCCAATCCCGTGCCGCCTCCCCTCCCAACGCCAGCGCCTCTGTCTTATCAAAATTGATAAGAAATCCAGAAATTAAATTAAAGTCATGCAGTGTGGTCAGTAACGATGGAAATGCCTGTTTGGGGTCAGCAAAATATAATAACAGGTCGTTTGCAAAAGCAGATACCTTAACTTCGTTGCTACCTACCCTAATACCTTGCCAAGTAGGATCTTGTATAAAATGACGTATCAATGGGTCTAAGGCTAGATTGAATAGCAGGGGGGAAAGAGGGCATCCCTGACGGGTCCCTCTACCTAACGTAAAGGCAGACGAGTTTAAGCCATTTACAGTCAGATGTGCCTGAGGTAGTGTATATAACATTTTAAACAGATGGATGAATTCCTCACCGAATTGCTGGGCATGAAAAATATGAAGCAAATGAGACCAAGAGACACGATCAAACGCCTTATCGGCGTCACAACTAACAATAAGGGCGTCGGGGCAAGCAGTTTGTTGTGCACTATACATTGCTGCAATCAGTGTGCGGATATTATGAACTGAGGTTCTACCTTTGACAAACTCTGTTTGGGCAGGATGTAGGACCCTATTCAGGATTGGTTGAAGTCTCATTGCAATTAGTTTTGTGAAAAGCTTCAGGTCCTGATTCAATAATGAGATCGGTCTGTAAGATTGAGTATATCGGGGATCTTTTCCCGGTTTCGTAAACAACACAATTCTGGCATCTCCAAATCCCATAGGGGGAGGTTTTCCCTCCAACAGTGCATTGAAAAGGGATAATAAATGAGGTGCCAGATGGGGGGCCAGAATTCGATAATACTCCGCCCCAAATCCATCCGGGCCCGGGGACTTACCATTGGGTAATGAGTTAATCAGGGAAAGTAGTTCCGGTTCTGTGACCGGTTCAGTTAAGGATTGTCTTTCCTCTTCCATTAAGACAGGTAGTTTTGCCCTCTCAAGGAATTGCGTTCCAAGAGTCGGATGATCCGGGGGGGCTTCATAGAGAGTGTTATAATATTGTAAGAAGGCCTCAGATATTGAGGGGGTATCAAAGATGGTTGTAGACGAGTCTGTGATTAGTTGGGAGATACGAGAAGGAGCGGAGTATGACCGTACCAGGTTCGCCAATAACCTCCCGGATTTATTTCCCCCTCGAAAAAATCTATTCCGTTGTAGATCATACGAGAATCTCGCCCGCTCCGTACATAGTGAGTCGTACATTTGCTTAGCAGCAAGATAGGCCTGCCTGTTGCCGGGTGAGTCCTGCAACAAAAGTGTGTCATAGGTTTTGGTCAGGTTACAAGCAAGGTCCTGTATTTGGGTCGCAAGCCGCGTGCGTCTCCTAGAGACATATTCCATAATATGTCCTCGGATCACTGGCTTCGAAGCCGACCAAAACAAATTGATATCCTCCAGATGTGTACTATTATCTGCTACATAGTTCTGGAATGTTTGTTCCAGGTGAGTGCAAAAATCAGAGGATTTCGTGAGATACGCTGGAAATCTCCAATTGTATGATTGAGAGACAGGGGACTGTAGGTTAAGGGTAAACCACACTGGGGCATGGTCAGACAATGATATGGGTTCTATTTTAGTATCAGCCACGCGCTGTAAGAGGGTGTCAGCTATTAACCAATAGTCAAGGCGAGAGGAGGAGTGATGTGGATGGGAGTAAAATGTGTACTCCCGGGAGTCAGGGTGTTGGCATCTCCAGGGGTCGCAGAGTCGCAGCGAATCAGTCAATAGGGATAGGGATTGGGGCGGTGTAGAAATATGCGATCTAGCAGAGGTGGATCTATCCAAACCTGAAGACTGGACAGTATTGAAGTCTCCGCCTAAAATAATCTCCCCCTCCACCCATTCTTGCAGCTTATTGTAAATGTTAGAGAAAAAGAGTGAGTTGGGACCATTAGGCGCGTATATAGTGGCTAAGGTGTAAAGAACACCACAAATAGTGATTTTAATGAATAAATAGCGACCTTCAGAGTCACTAAGACTATCATTTATTTGGTACGTGAGACGTTTACTAAAAAGAATCAGTACACCTCTTCATTTGGCTGAGTAAGAGGCCGATTTGAATTCCCCTATCCAATAATCTCTCACAACATTAGGATCCGTATTTTTCCAATGAGTCTCTTGCAAGAGGGCTATGTCAGGTTTTAGACGTTTAAGATAGGAGAGGATCTTTCTTCTTTTGACTGGGGTGTTGAGGCCCTCAACATTCCAGGTTACTAATTTGATATGGGACTGTACTCTAGTGGAAGTGGCAACATTCAATGACATTTAGCCTATACCTGCTCTAGGCCAAGATTCCCATTTAACTAATAAGGAGAAACCCAGCCAGCCCGTCCCAGCGAGCGGGCTAGTGAGCCTGATGCCTGTACCTAAGCAGCTTAAGGATAAAAGGAGCAGCAGTGACAATGACATATAAAAAATTTGAACAACTTCTAAATCAAAATCCCTACTCAAAAATATTTTAAATATTATACAAACCAAAGCGTATAGTTCTATTGGACGGTCCACCGAGAAGCCAAATAGATTCCAACCGAACACATGCGTGTAGTGGGAAACCGTGCCAAAAGACCATACAACAATCAAACATAACAATAACAAATAAGTAAAGAGAAAAGGGGGGGGGGGGTTAATTCGGAGAGGGGGAGGAAGAGAGAGAGTCAGAGAGGGAGAAGAGCAGTTCGAGAAGAGTTGAGGACAGTAAGATACGTGGTCGTAGAAAGAAGGAATGATTCGGTAAATACAATACGGTATAGATGACAATATACCCACATATGCTATAGGCAAAATATATATCAACCAGTGGTAGGACCCACTCTTAGTAATTACTAAGAGCCTGAATGTGTACTATTCAAGAAGATGAGGAGAAACAAGGCCATGAGGTATCAGTCATCATCGTCCATCCCGGCAGAGGAGTGTGGGGATAGTGAGTCTACAAAGTTCTTGTCCGTCTTCGGATTCTCAAAGAAGTAGGCCTTTCCCGCATGATTGACTCTCAATTTAGCCGGATAAATAAGCGCAAAGCGGTGGCCCAGTTCGAAAAGTCTCTTGCAGACAGGCGAGAATTCTCTCCGTTGGGAAGCCACCATGTAGGAAAAATCCTGGAAAAGCAACAATTTAGCATCTTGGTATTTCAAGTCGGCACATTTTCTGTAGGCATCCAGTAGCATGACCTTGTCAGCGTAGTTAAGGACTCTCAGTATGACGGGCCGGGGTCTATCAGTTGTGGATTGCCGCTCCGGGCCTATACGGTGTACACGTTCCACTACAATGGATCCTGAACTCGGAACACAGCCCAGCTCCCGGTGCATCCACTGAGAAACGAGCGTCATGAGGTCACGAGGTTTCATTGACTCCAGTAAGCCGATGAGGCGCACATTATTTCTCCTATTTCGGTTTTCAAGGTCCTCAAGCTTATTCTGAATAGATGCCGTAAATTTTTCTTGGTCAGAAAGAGCCGTCTTAGCCGTGGTGAGATCATCCTCTAGGTCGGAAATTCTCTGTTCTGCCTCAGTGAGTCGCTGAGCATGTTGGTTTAATTGAGTAAGAGCGGAGTCAAGCGAATCCTTTAGAGGAGCCAGTTTTTGGTCCAATAACTGGGATAGGATATCTGTTATCTCGTTCGTCGTGCAGGATTTTGCAGAATCCATTGCAGATGCAGACTCAGATCGGGCACGGGGACTGGCATGCGAGCCCAATGGAGGTGAAGTAGGGCTATCGACCAAGGAGTTATCACGGCCTCGGCCTCTTCCCGACTGATTGCCACGAGTACCCCGCGCCTGCTTGGCCACAAATTTATCCATCGGGATAGTGAGATAATAACAGCAGTGAGTGCAGCAGTAGATATCTGGAGATATATAATAATGAGTCGCAATATAAAGTTCCACCAGTAGAGGGAGTTCGGCAGATGGATTGGAATATTAGATGTAATATGACTGAATGATATTCTTTCAAGAAATAAAATATAAATACTGGAGGCAGGATAAGAAAAGGGACTGAGATCCCAGGTCCCTTTTAGTAGGTTCCAGCTAGGCTAGAGAGGACAGCCAGCAGAGATCACGGACCTGCCAGTGACCACAGCCGACTGCCTATGCTAGGGAACTCAGGCTCTCCTGCTCGCCTCCTCCAAGATGGCCGCCGGGTTCAGGGGGAGATGTGTTGCAGCCGAAAAAGAGTCTTCCTCCTGGCCGCCCAGCGCCCCGGGATCGCCAGATGGGGACCTGACAGGTCAGTGGCCGCCTTCCCGGGGGGTACAGCGTGTGTGTGAGTCCGTCGCGGGCGAAGTCGGATCTTCCGCTCCGCCACCCTGTAAGTCCGCGGCGGGTCACGGCAAAACTTTAGGTCCCGGCCTGTGGAGGCGATGTAGGCCGCCGGGCTCCGGAGCTCCCCAAACGGCCCCCAGTTCTCGGAAAAGCGCCCCCAGTAGCGGGCCCGGCAGGGCGGCAGGGTGCAGATGATGGCACAAAGTGTGGGCCAGCGGCAGGGGGGTGCTATAAAATAGCAGACGCCGTGTTAGAAGCTCCAGGGCACGTCTTCCTCCCCTGCTGGCCACCAGGAGACCTCCCAATGCTTTCTTAAAATATTTTCTATTTCCCTATGTTGTTGGTTAAATTCAGTAATGAATGCCCATTCGTATACATTACTCTTACTCTTCTTATTTTTTCCCGATCTTATGTCTAGCAAATATCTACGGTCAGTGGTTTTGGCTTCCATTAAAGCTCTTTCAACCGTATTCTTATTATATCCACATGCAGTAAATTTCTCACTCATTTCTTTTGCCTGGGACTCAAAAAACATCAAGTTCCGTACAATTCCTCTTTATCCTTTTTAGTTGACTCATTGGAATTTAATCCAGCCAGTTGTTATGATGGCAACTGCTGGCCGATATGTATGATCCCGAATCAGTAGGTTTTGAATAAGTTTTTGTGTGTATTTGACCCTCTTTCACATAAACTGTTATATCCAAAAAATTTATAGTCTCTGTACTTTTTGCAAACGTCAAAACAATATTCTTGTCATTTGTGTTTAATGAAGCGCAGAAAGTATCAAGCATAGCGACATCCCCCCTCCAAAGGAAGAATATGTCGTCTATGTAACGGACATAGGACACCAGATTCTCTCCATGTGGATTGTTGGACCAGATCGTATTCAGTTCCCACAGTCCTAAGAACAAGTTTGCGTAACTAGGAGCGAATCTGGTGCCCATAGCCGTTCCAGTTTTTTGAATAAAAAACTGATCCTGAAAAAGAAAGAAATTATTGTTAAGGATAAATGTTATACCTTCTATCACCATCTCCTTAAGGTCCTTAGTATAATCTGACCCCTCAAGGAAATGGGTGATCGCCTCTACACCATCATCATGATTGATGACGGTGTAGAGAGAACCCACATCCGCGGTTACCAGAACATCCCCTTCTTCCCACTTTATAGATTCCAAAAGTGTAAGGAAATCTTTAGTATCCTTCAAGTGGGATTTGTTCTGGATCACCATGGGCTGCAGGAGGTAATCAATGAATCTGGATAAGTTTGAGGACAAAGAATGTACGCCCGATATTATCGGTCGTCCTGGGGGATTTGTAGTGCTTTTATGCACTTTGGGCAGTACATATATAACTGGCACCGTGGGTTCATCAATCAAAATGAACTTCGCCTCTTTAGAGCTAATGGTGCCCATTTTTTCATATTTATCAATATAGTTCTTTCATTTGGATAGAATAGTACTGGAGGGGTCACTCCTAAGTTTTTTATACGTCCCTACATCATTAAGCTGTCGTAGGACTTCTCATAATCAGCCAAATTCATCAACCCCCCCACCCCCCTTTGTCGGAGGGTTTGATCACTACTTCTTTAAGCTTTTTTAAATCCTGTAGAGCCTTTCTTTCTTTGAAAGTAAAATTCTGGGATTTCTTTGATTTAGTCTGGAGTTTTTCCAAGTCCCCAAGAACCATGGCACCAAAACTTTCAATAAGGGGACCTTGAATATGCTTAGGATAGAATATTGATCTAGGTTTAAAGGGGGTGGCTGTAGGTATGCCTATTTCCATGCTTTCTTCTTGATTAGCAAAGAACTTTTTAATTGTGAGCTTTCTCAGGTACCATTGTACATCTAAATAAATCTCAAAAGCATTAATGGGATTAGTCGGGGCATACTTCAAACCCTTCTGTAGAACAGATGTTTCACTATCAGATAATACATGTGAACTTAAATTAAAAAATTTTGTTGTGCAAGCACTTTTGGTTTCCTTTCCTATATTAGGAGCCATAACTCCATCCTCACTGATGGGCTTACCCCTTTTTGACCTACGTTTCCTTTTGCGTTTTCCTCTGTGGTGTTTGAAAATCCCTCCTCTTTTACCTCTCTGGGCCCTATTTAATGTTACAGACGGCGGTTTTGGTAATGTCAATTCTCTAAAAAATGTTATTCCACATCGGCGGCTCTTCCTAGTGGAGAGAATCGATTCTCTGTCCACCTGGGGGTTCTCTCACTATCAGCGTATCTATCCCTTTGTTCCCTTGGAGGGGGACCCCTCCATTCGGGTGTGACTTCCCTAAACCTTCTATTTGTCTCCTTATGAGAGTCACGAGGTTTCCAAAAATTTGACGATGGTCTATTGTTCCTTTCTTTTCTTTCATTTCTATCAGTGGGTCTATTAGAAACTAATTTAAGTCTTTGAGATTTTCTAGGCTGCAGTACTTCATTCTGACGGATAGGGGGATCCTGAGGATGTCTAGGGGTATCGTTTGTTTCATTCCCCTGATTCCCTTGTGAAGTTTGCTCGGCTTTATCCCTATTGAATTTTTTTAACTTCTTTTCTATCAATTGTTTCTGGGCTCGTTTAACTTGACCTCAATCTCTCTTTCTAAGGATTTATAATCCTCTGATTCTGAAAAGGGAGATGCCAAAGACTTATATTCAGCAATCTCCATATCTAATTTACTGAGCTTGAGGAGTCGAATATCTATATATCCAGTGAGTTGTGGTACGCATTTTTCTTGATGGTAGAAAATCCAAAAGATACCTTTATATATATGTCCCAACTGCAAATTGTGTAAGTTGGGGTACGCATCTGACAGATCTTAAAGATTTTAAAGATACCTTTATGTGATTCATCATCATTTCACCATTGTGAGTCTTGGGTACGCTCCTGAGATTTAAATTTCAATACTTTAAAGAAACCTACCCAATTGAAAGATACCTTTATGGGTTTCCACTCACTTGTTTCTGTGTGATTGGGGTACACCCTTTCTACTTCCCGAGTTGTGGAAATAATCAGATTGGTGCAAAACTGTCCTACACATCTTTTCTTTCACTTTTGTTTTTTTATGAACACTGGGATCACTGTATGGTTCTACGAGAGGAGGAAGAACAAATCAGAGAAACTTCCAAGTTGTCATACGGAGGATACATCTTCTCCTCAATAATAAAAGGGATGTATTTTATGTAACAAATATTTCTTATGCGCCCTGTACATAGACAGATACCACCCCACATTTTGTATTGTATATTACTTCTGTAAAATTGGTGATTTTTACTTTGGCATTTGTAGTGGACGGGCAGCATTGCGCCACACGGGCGAACGGTTCAGAAAAAATCTTTTCTTTTGTGCTCATCTGTATCACCTCTGAACAGTCCGCCCGATCGGCTGCATTTAGTCTTTTTTCATTTTGTCTGTTTTTTCCATTATGTTTGCTTTAAGAGAAGAACGTTTACAGACCTTTGAAAAATTGTTTGGGGGTGAAAATGCCCCCTTAAATCTTGTTGATTTTGACCTCGATGAGATCATGCATATATTAGAAAATACTCTCCTCAAGGAGAGCAAGGTATGGTGGGAGATTGCCACCCTGGAAAAATATCTTACCCATGACCTGATACCTCGAGGTCTAAAAATCAACAAGATTTCCTCATTCAATACAGCCAACGAGGACTTTAAAAAAGATTGGGAAAATACCATTAAAAGTTGCTCCCTAGCCCTAATTAGGTTGGTTATTAGAGAGAGGAAGAAGGAGCTCAGTAAATTAGATATGGAGATTGCTGAATATAAGTCTTTGGCATCTCCCTTTTTAGAATCAGAGGATTATAAATCCTTAGAGAGAGATTGAGGTCAAATTAAACGAGCCCAGAATCAATTGATAGAAAAGAAGTTAAAAAAATTCAATAGGGATAAAGCCGAGCAAACTTCACAAGGGAATCAGGGGAATGAAACAAACGATACCCCTAGACATCCTCAGGATCCCCCTATCCGTCAGAATGAAGTACTGCAGCCTAGAAAATCTCAAAGACGGAAATTAGTTTCTAATAGACCCACTGATAGAAATAAAAGAAAAGAAAGGAACAATAGACCATCGTCAAATTTTTGGAAACCTCGTGACTCTCATAAGGAGACAAATAGAAGGTTTAGGGAAGTCACACCCGAATGGAGGGGTCCCCCTCCAAGGGAACAAAGGGATAGATACGCTGATAGTTAGAGAACCCCCAGGTGGACAGAGAATCGATTCTCTCCACTAGGAAGAGCCGCCGATGTGGAACAACATTTTTTAGAGAATCGACATTACCAAAACCGCCGTCTGTAACATTAAATAGGGCCCAGAGGGGTAAAAGAGGAGGGATTTTCAAACCCCACAGAGGAAAACGCAAAAGGAAACGTAGGTCAAAAAGGGGTAAGACCATCAGTGAGGATGGAGTTACGGCTCCTAATATAGGAAAGGAAACCAAAAGTGCTTGCACAACAAAAATTTTTAATTTAAGTTCACATCTATTATCTGATAGTGAAACATCTGTTCTACAGAAGGGTTTGAAGTATGCCCCGACTAATCCCATTAATGCTTTTGAGATTTATTTAGCTGTACAACGGTACCTGAGAAAGCTCACAATTAAAAAGTTCTTTGCTAATCAAGAAGAAAGCATGGAAATAGGCATACCTACAGCCACCCCCTTTAAACCTAGATCAATATTCTATCCTAAGCATATTCAAGGTCCCCTTATTGAAAGTTTTGGTGCCATGGTTCTTGGGGACTTGGAAAAACTCCAGACTAAATCAAAGAAAACCCAGAATTTTACTTTCAAAGAAAGAAAGGCTCTACAGGATTTAAAAAAGCTTAAAGTAGTAGTGATCAAACCCTCCGACAAAGGGGGGGGGGGGGGGGGGGTGGTGTTGATGAATTTGGCTGATTATGAGAAAGAAGTCCTACGACAGCTTAATGATGTAGGGACGTATAAAAAACTTAGGAGTGACCCCTCCGGTACTATTCTATCCAAATTAAAGAACTATATTGATAAATATGAAAAAATGGGCACCATTAGCTCTAAAAAGGCGAAGTTCATTTTGATTGATGAACCCACGGTGCCAGTTATATATGTACTGCCCAAAGTGCATAAAAGCACTACAAATCCCCCAGGACGACCGATAATATCGGGCGTACATTCTTTGTCCTCAAACTTATCCAGATTCATTGATTACCTCCTGCAGCCCATGGTGATCCAGAACAAATCCCACTTGAAGGATACTAAAGATTTCCTTACACTTTTGGAATCTATAAAGTGGGAAGAAGGGGATGTTCTGGTAACCGCGGATGTGGGTTCTCTCTACACCATCATCAATCATGATGATTGTGTAGAGGCGATCACCCATTTCCTTGAGGGGTCAGATTATACTAAGGACCTTAAGGAGATGGTGATAGAAGGTATAACATTTATCCTTAACAATAATTTCTTTCTTTTTCAGGATCAGTTTTTTATTCAAAAAACTGGAACGGCTATGGGCACCAGATTCGCTCCTAGTTACGCAAACTTGTTCTTAGGACTGTGGGAACTGAATACGATCTGGTCCAACAATCCACATGGAGAGAATCTGGTGTCCTATGTCCGTTACATAGACGACATATTCTTCCTTTGGAGGGGGGATGTCGCTATGCTTGATACTTTCTGCGCTTCATTAAACACAAATGACAAGAATATTGTTTTGACGTTTGCAAAAAGTACAGAGACTATAAATTTTTTGGATATAACAGTTTATGTGAAAGAGGGTCAAATACACACAAAAACTTATTCAAAACCTACTGATTCGGGATCATACATATCGGCCAGCAGTTGCCATCATAACAACTGGCTGGATTCAATTCCAATGAGTCAACTAAAAAGGATAAAGAGGAATTGTACGGAACTTGATGTTTTTGAGTCCCAGGCAAAAGAAAATGAGTGAGAAATTTACTGCATGTGGATATAATAAGAATACGGTTGAAAGAGCTTTAATGGAAGCCAAAACCACTGACCGTAGAGATTTGATAGACATAAGATCGGGAAAAAATAAGAAGAGTAAGAGTAATGTATACAAATGGGCATTCATTACTGAATTTAACCAACAACATAGGGAAATAGAAAATATTTTAAGAAAGCATTGGGATCTGGTGAGGAAGGATCCGGTCATTGGACCTTTGGTTCCCCTTAAACCAATTCATATTTACCGGAAAGCCCCAAACCTAAAAAATAAGTTAGTTTCCAGTATGTTGCCCTCCACCAAAACCACATCTAGAATAGCCTCGAAAGGCTTCTACAGATGTGGGAACTGCATTGGATGCAGATCCATTAAAAGTGAAGGTAAAAGCAAAATTGAGAACATTAAAATAAATGGAAAAAATCATGTTATCCAAGACTTTATAACATGCGACAGCAAAAATGTAATTTATGCCATCAAGTGCAGTTGTAACCTATTTTATATAAGGCGTACCAGCAGGGCACTAAAAGTCCGCCTTGGTGAGCATGTTAGAAATATAAAAAAGGGACTATCTACCCACTCGCTTTCTGCTCACTTTCAGTCAAAACATAACTGCTCTATTAATGATGTGACGGTTTTTTTTCCGTCATATAAATTTTTTATTTGAAAGTAGAAAAATACAAGTCAATTGCTAGCATATAAACAGTAAACAGGAGGCTGTAAAGCCAGAATGGTGAGAAGTATAACAAATTTCTCCAAGAGAGCGGTAAAAGAGTGTGGTGTGAATGATAGAGAAGTTGAGTAGGAAACGAAAAACTGGAAATCAAAGGGTCCAGTGCTATGTAGGAGGGAAGAGAATAAGGGAATGGAGCGGTTTCTGTTAAGGGACGTGGGTCCAGGGGTTAGGTGAGAAGAGAAGAAAAGAGAAAGGAGAAATAAAAAAAAAAAAAAAAAAGGGGGGGGGGAATAGGGTGAGGGGCAATAGTTGCGGAGTGGGGTCCTTAATTAATTTAGTCCTGGGAGGGGGTGGTCATGGAATCTGTACCATGGGAGCCAGGTGGAGTGGAACTTTTTAACTGTGTTTTGGCGAAGACTAGTGATGTATTCCATGTTTGCAACCAACCAGATTCTGTTTGTGAGTGCCTGGCTGCTGGGGGCTTCGGGGTTCTTCCATTTACTTGCTATTTGGTATTTTGCTGCGCAAGATATAAAGAGAACCAGGTTTTTGGAGTCTTTAGAGGTGTGGTCGGGCGGAAAGCAGAGGAGGTGGTTCGCGGGCGATAGGGGCGCTGGTAAGTCGATTAATCGTGAGATAAGCTTGCGGACCTTTGCCCAGTATTGAACAATCACCGGGCAGGTCCACCAAACATGATAGAACGTGCCTATGTGACCGCAATTCCTCCAGCAGAGGTTGGATGTGTTAGGGTAGATCATATGCAGTCGGTCCGGTACTAGGTACCATCTAGTGTATATTTTGTACGAGTTTTCGCGGATGGCCACGCTGATGGAGCATTGTGAAATCGCGGTGCGGATCGTGTACCAACCCTCGTCCTCTAAGTGACACCCCATATCAGCCTCCCAAGCCAGCTCTTGTGGCTCGAGAGGTGGGGGTGTAGGGCTGAGGATGGTTTTGTAGAGGAGGGAGATGGTGCCTCTACTGGTGGGGTTGTAAATACAGAGCTTCTCGAGAGGTGTGGGGGCCGATAGAGGAAACGTTAACTGTAGGGAGGAGAGGAAGTGGCGAATTTGTAGGTATTGATAGAACAGAGAGTTAGGCAGGTCGTGTGTAGTTTGTAGGTTAGAGAATGGCTTAATGGAATGCGTCCCTATGAAGTGGTGTATTCTGGTGGCTCCTGCCGAGATCCAGGGGCGGGCCATTTCCCGAGAGAGTCCCGGGGTAAATGCTGGATTGCTCAAGATGGGAGTCAAAGGGGAGGGGTGGTTTGATAATTTTAATTTTTTATTCAGATTCCGCCAGTGTGTAATAGTCAATTCTATTGCGGGTGAGGTGCGGTGGGGTGAGGTGTGTATTTTACTAGAGAGCCAAGGCAAGTGGGAGATAGATGGGAGTACCGTCAAATCGCTCTCCAAATCGACCCATCTTTTAGTGTGTTTTGGGGAATGCCAGGCAATCATTTGACTTAATCTGGTCGCGTCATAATAGCGTTGGAGAATGGGAAGGCCAAGACCGCCGTTTTGTGAGTGTTTAGCTAAGATATCCCGCCGGATTCTAGGCTTTTTGTGGCCCCAAATAAATTTACAGAAGGAAGACTGGAGATTGTTAAGAGTCCGGGAGGGCACCGCAATTGGAAGTGTCTGGAACAGGTAAAGAAGTTTGGGGAGGACGTTCATTTTTATAGCGTTAATGTGTCCCACCCAAGAGAGAAAGTAAGATTCCCATTGTTGGATATCAGTAAGGATTGATGTGATGAGGGGGGGAGGGTAGTTAGGCTTGTAGAGAGAGCTGTAGGATTTGGTGATGGAGATCCCAAGATATTTGAGGGAGCGTCTGCGCCAGGAGAAATTAAAGTTCTTTTGTAGTAGTGATTTAGTTAGTTTGGGGATGTGCAAAGAGAGGGCTTCGGATTTTGTCTGGTTAATCTTATAACCCGAGAGGTTGCCATATGTGGTTAGTTCTTGGAAGAGGTTCGGGAAGGAAATAGTCGGGTTTGTCAAAGTCAGGAGGATGTCGTCGGCGAAGAGAGAGATGGTGTATTGAGTATGGTTGACTTGGATTCCCGTGATGTCAGGATTGGACCGGATGCGGTTTGCAAGGCGAGTGCGAATATGAGAGGTGATAATGGGCATCCTTGTCTTGTTCCGTTCGAAATTTTGAGGGGATCCGATAGCAAGCCGTTGGAGAGAACCGACGCCGAGGGGTTCTGGTATAGGGCTTGTATGGCTTGAAGGAATCTACCCTGAAGGCCAAAACGTTGTAAAGTCTGTCGCATAAAGGGCCAAGAAACTCTGCCAAAGGCCTTCTCTGCATCTAGGGCAAGAGTCAGGGACGGGATCTTATGGAGATTGATGTGGTCGATAATATCCACGACACGCCTAGTGTTGTCGAGTGCCTGTCTAGATTGGACGAAGCCCACTTGGTCAGGATGTATGAGTGAGGGGAGGATAGGGTTAAGTCTATTAGCTAGTACTTTGGCGAAGATTTTCAAATCCGAGTTTAAAAGTGATATGGGTCTGTAGTTAGAAATAAGCCGGGGGTCTTTATTGGGTTTTGGGATCACGGTGATGACGGCCTTGGTAGTGTGGGGGTGGAAGGGGGACCCATCCAGAATAAGGTTAAATACTGACGTGAGGTGGGGAAGTAATGCAGGTTGAAAAGTTTTATAATATGACATTGGGTAGCCATCCGGGCCCGGGGCTTTAGATGGCTTCTGACTACCGATGGCAAGGGTTATTTCCTCGGGGGTGATGGGTTTGTTAAGGGCCGTGGAAGTGTCGGCGTCTATTCGGGGTAGATCTGAGGAAGCTAAGTATTCTGAAATCGTGGGATGGGTCGGGTCTAATGAAGAGGAGGTGTCTGGTAAATTGTAGAGCTGCTCATAGTACGTCCGAAAAAGAGAGTTAATAGTCTTTGGGTTGTACTGGAGGGAGTTGCACTCGTCTTTAACAGCCGGGATAGCAGTGTGCGCTTTCCGAGCCCTCAATCTGCCGGCCAATAGCAAATCGGCTTTATTACTTTTTTCGTAGAATTTTTGTTTCAGCCAGCGGAGTGAGTGCTCGGTTTTTTCGGCCAGTAAAGCGTTTAGAGTTGCCCTGGTGGATGTGAGCTTAGAATAAAGAGGTTGCGAGGGTTGTTGCTTATGTAGTGTTTCTAAGTTGTGGACCTCAATTGTGAGGGATGATATTTTTTGTTTGCGATCCCTGTTCCTATATGACGCGTAGTTAATGATGTGTCCCCTAATTACGGCTTTGTGAGCTTCCCAGATTAGTGGGGTGCAGATGGAGTCGGTCATGTTTAAGGAGAAGTAGTCAGCTAGGGCTAGAGTGATTTTTTCCTGAAACTGAGGGATTTTCAAGAGTGTTTCGTTTAATCTCCAATTGGGGCGAGTTGTCGGGGTGTCAAGGAAGTCAAAGGTGGCGGTGATAATGGAGTGGTCTGACCAAGGGTTAGTGAGAATAGATGAGTCTAGTACGTGTTGAGAGAGCAATGTGCCGCAGTAAAAAAGATCAATTCGAGAGTATGATTGGTGCGGGGTCGAGAAGAAGGTATAGTCTTTGGCTGTTGGGTTGAGAGCACGCCAGACGTCGAAGAGGCCAGATTCACGGATGTGTTTATTTAAAGAGCGTGAAGACGAGTCTCGATGGGGGCGGGTCTGGCCAGAGGATTTATCTAAGTCGACGTCTGGGACAGTGTTGAAGTCTCCTCCTAGTATTAAGCAACCTTTTCTGATTTTGTTTAGATCTGAGAAGAAAGAATTAAAAAAATAAGAATTTACTTACCGATAATTCTATTTCTCGTAGTCCGTAGTGGATGCTGGGGACTCCGTCAGGACCATGGGGATTAGCGGCTCCGCAGGAGACAGGGCACAAAAGTAAAAGCTTTAGGATCAGGTGGTGTGCACTGGCTCCTCCCCCTATGACCCTCCTCCAAGCCTCAGTTAGGATACTGTGCCCGGACGAGCGTACACAATAAGGAAGGATTTTGAATCCCGGGTAAGACTCACACCAGCCACACCAATCACACTGTACAACCTGTGATCTGAACCCAGTTAACAGCATGATAACAGCGGAGCCTCTGAAAAGATGGCTCACAACAATAATAACCCGATTTTTGTAACAATAACTATGTGCAAGTATTGCAGACAATCCGCACTTGGGATGGGCGCCCAGCATCCACTACGGACTACGAGAAATAGAATTATCGGTAAGTAAATTCTTATTTTCTCTGACGTCCTAAGTGGATGCTGGGGACTCCGTCAGGACCATGGGGATTATACCAAAGCTCCCAAACGGGCGGGAGAGTGCGGATGACTCTGCAGCACCGAATGAGAGAACTCCCGGTCCTCCTCAGTCAGGGTGTGCCCCTGACCAAGTAGCTGCTCGGCAAAGTTGTAAAGCCGAGACCCCTCGGGCAGCCGCCCAAGATGAGCCCACCTTCCTTGTGGAATGGGCATTTACATATTTTGGCTGTGGCAGGCCTGCCACAGCATGTGCAAGCTGAATTGTACTACACATCCAACTAGCAATCGTCTGCTTAGAATCAAGAGCACCCAGTTTATTGGGTGCATACAGGATAACAGCAAGTCAGTTTTCCTGACTCCAGCCGTCCTGGAAACCTATATTTTCAGGGCCCTGACAACATCTAGCAACTTGGAGTCCTCCAAGTCCCTAGTAGCCGCAGGTACCACAATAAGCTGGTTCAGGTGAAACACTGACACCACCTTAGGGAGAAACTGGGGACGAGTCCGCAGCTCTGCCCTGTCCGAATGGACAATCAGATATGGGCTTTTGTGAGACAAAGCCGCCAATTCTGACACTCGCCTGGCCGAGGCCAGGGCCAACAGCATGGTCACTTTCCATGTGAGATATTTCAAATCCACAGATTTGAGCGGTTTAAACCAATGTGATTTGAGGAATCCCAGAACTACGTTGAGATCCCACAGTGCCACTGGAGGCACAAAAGGGGGTTGTATATGCAGTACTCCCTTGACAAACTTCTGGACTTCAGGAACTGAAGCCAATTCTTTCTGGAAGAAAATCGACAGGGCCGAAATTTGAACCTTAATGGACCCCAATTTGAGGCCCATAGACACTCCTGTTTGCAGGAAATGCAGGAATCGACCGAGTTGAAATTTCTTCGTGGGGCCTTCCTGGCCTCACACCACGCAACATATTTTCGCCACATGTGGTGATAATGTTGTGCGGTCACCTCCTTCCTGGCTTTGACCAGGGTAGGAATGACCTCTTCCGGAATGCCTTTTTCCCTTAGGATCCGGCGTTCAACCGCCATGCCGTCAAACGCAGCCGCGGTAAGTCTTGGAACAGACATGGTACTTGCTGAAGCAAGTCCCTTCTTAGCGGCAGAGGCCATGAGTCCTCTGTGAGCATCTCTTGAAGTTCCAGGTACCAAGTCCTTCTTGGCCAATCCGGAGCCACGAGTATAGTTCTTACTCCTCTACGTCTTATAATTCTCAGTACCTTGGGTATGAGAAGCAGAGGAGGGAACACATACACTGACTGGTACACCCACGGTGTTACCAGAGCATCCACAGCTATTGCCTGAGGGTCTCTTGACCTGGCGCAATACCTGTCCAGTTTTTTGTTCAGGCGGGACGCCATCATGTCCACCTTTGGTCTTTCCCAATGGTTCACAATCATGTGGAAGACTTCCCGATGAAATCCCCACTCTCCCGGGCGTCGGAATGAACACTGCTGACAGTGCTATCACCTGATTTTCCGCCCAGCGAAGAATCCTTGCAGTTTCTGCTATTGCCCTTCTGCTTCTTGTGCCGCCTTGTCTGTTTACGTGGGCGACTGCCGTGATGTTGTCCCACTGGATCAATACCGGCTGACCTTGAAGCAGAGGTCTTGCTAAGCTTAGAGCATTGTAACTTGCCCTTAGCTCCAGTATATTTATGTGGAGAGAATTCTCCAGACTTGATCACACTCCCTGGAAATTTTTTCCCTGTGTGACTGCTCCCCAGCCTCTCAGGCTGGCATCCCTGGTCACCAGGACCCTTCCTGAATGCCGAATCTGCGGCCCATTAGTAGATGAGTACTTTGCAGCCACCGCAGAAGAAACACCCTTGTCCTTGGAGACAGGGTTATCCGCTGATGCATCTGAAGATGCGATCCGGACCATTTTTCCAGCAGATCCCACTGAAAAGTTCTTGCGTGAAAACTGCCGAATGGAATCGCTTCGTAAGAAGCCACCATTTTTCCCAGGACCCTTGTGCAATGATGCACTGACACTTTTCCTGGTTTTAGGAGGTTCCTGACTAGCTCGGATAACTCCCTGGCTTTCTTCTCCGGGAGAAACACCCTTTTCTGGACTGTGTCCAGAATCATCCCTAGGAACAGCCGATGTGTCGTCGGAAACAACTGCGGTTTTGGAATATTTAGAATCCACCCGTGCTGTCGTAGAACTACTTGAGATAGTGCTACTCCGACCTCCAACTGTTCTCTGGACCTTGCTCTTATCAGGAGGTCGTCCATTTTCTTTGAAGAAGAATCATCATTTCGGCCATTACCTTGGTAAAGACCCGGGGTGCCGTGGACAATCCAAACGGCAGCGTCTGAAACTGATAGTGACAGTTCTGTACCACGAACCTGAGGTACCCTTGGTGAGAAGGGCAAATTGGGACATGGAGGTAAGTATCCCTGATGTCCCGGGACACCCTATAGTCCCCTTCTTCCTGGTTCGCTATCACTGCTCTGAGTGACTCCATCTTGATTTGAACCTTTGTAAGTGTTCAAATATTTCAGATTTAGAATAGGCCTCACCGAGCCTTCTGGCTTCAGTACCACAACATAGTGTGGAATAATACCCCTTTCCTTGTTGTAGGAGGGGTACTTTGATTATCACCTGCTGGGAATACAGCTTGTGAATTGTTTCCAATACTGCCTCCCTGTCGGAGGGAGACGTTGGTAAAGCAGACTTCAGGAACCTGCGAGGGGGAAACGTCTCGACTTTCCAATCTGTACCCCTGGGATCCTACTTGTAGGATCCAGGGGTCCTGTACGGCCCCAGCGTCATGCTGAGAAACTTGGCAGAAGCGGTGGAGGCTTCTGTTCCTGGGAATGGGCTGCCTTCCCTGGGCAGATATGACTCTTATGGGGACGAAAGGACTGAGGCTGAAAAGACGGTGTCTTTTTCTGCAGAGATGTGACTTAGGGTAAAAACGGTGGATTTTCCAGCAGTTGCCGTGGCCACCAGGTCCGATGGACCGACCCCAAATAACTCCTCCCCTTTATACGGCAATACTTCTTTGTGCCGTTTGGAATCTGCATCACCTGACCACTGTCGTGTCCATAAACATCTTCTGGCAGATATGGACATCGCACTTACTCTTGATGCCAGAGTGCAAATATCCCTCTGTGCATCTCGTATATATAGAAATGCATCCTTTAAATGCTCTATAGTCAATAAAATACTGTCCCTGTCAAGGGTATCAATATTTTTAGTCAGGGAATCCGACCAAGCCACCCCAGCTCTGCACATCCAGGCTGAGGCGATCGCTGGTCGCAGTATAACACCAGTATGTGTGTATATACTTCTTAGGATATTTTCCAGCCTCCTATCAGCTGGCTCCTTGAGGACGGCCCTATCCGGAGACGGTACCGCCACTTGTTTTGATAAGCGTGTGAGCGCCTTATCCACCCTAAGGGGTGTTTCCCAACGCGCCCTAACTTCTGGCGGGAAAGGGTATACCGCCAATAATTTTCTATCGGGGGAAACCCACGCATCATCACACACTTCATTTAATTTATCTGATTCAGGAAAAACTACAGGTAGTTTTTTCACACCCCACATAATACCCTTTTTTGTGGTACTTGTAGTATCAGAAATATGTAACACCTCCTTCATTGCCCTTAACAAGTAACGTGTGGCTCTAAAGGAAAATACGTTTGTTTCTTCACCGTCGACACTGAAATCAGTGTCCGTGTCTGTGTCGACCGACTGAGGTAAATGGGCGTTTTAAAGCCCCTGACGGTGCTTGAGACGCCTGGACAGGTACTATTTTTTTTGCCGGCCGTCTCTGTTGACATTATCACGTAATTCCTTGAATAAGCCATCCATTCCGGTGTCGACTCCCTAGAGAGTGACATCACCATTACAGGCAATTGCTCCGCCTCCTCACCAACATCGTCCTCATACATGTCGACACACACGTACCGACACACAGCACACACACAGGGAATGCTCTGATAGAGGACAGGACCCCACTAGCCCTTTGGGGAGACAGAGGGAGAGTTTGCCAGCACACACCAAAAACGCTATAATTATACAGGGACAACCTTTATATAAGTGTTTTTCCCTTATAGCATTTTAATATATATAGTCATATCGCCAAATAAGTGCCCCCCCTCACTGTTTTAACCCTGTTTCTGTAGTGCAGTGCAGGGGAGAGCCTGGGAGCCTTCCCACCAGCATTTCTGTGAGGAAAAATGGCGCTGTGTGCTGAGGAGAATAGGCCCCGCCCCCTTTTCGGCGGGCTTCTTCTCCCGTTTTTCTGAGACCTGGCAGGGGTTAAATACATCCATATAGCCCCCAGGGGCTATATGTGATGTATTTTTAGCCAGAATAAGGTACTATCATTGCTGCCCAGGGCGCCCCCCCCAGCGCCCTGCACCCTCAGTGACCGCTGCTATGAAGTGTGCTGACAACAATGGCGCACAGCTGCAGTGCTGTGCGCTACCTTATGAAGACTGAAAAGTCTTCTGCCGCCGGTTTCTGGACCTCTTCACTTTTCGGCATCTGCAAGGGGGTCGGCGGCGCGGCTCCGGGACGAACCCCAGGGTGAGACCTGTGTTCCGACTCCCTCTGGAGCTAATGGTGTCCAGTAGCCTAAAAAGCCAATCCATCCTGCACGCAGGTGAGTTCACTTCTCTCCCCTAAGTCCCTCGATGCAGTGAGCCTGTTGCCAGCAGGACTCACTGAAAATAAAAAACCTAACAAAACTTTTACTCTAAGCAGCTCTTTAGGAGAGCCACCTAGATTGCACCCTTCTCGGCCGGGCACAAAAATCTAACTGAGGCTTGGAGGAGGGTCATAGGGGGAGGAGCCAGTGCACACCACCTGATCCTAAAGCTTTTACTTTTGTGCCCTGTCTCCTGCGGAGCCGCTAATCCCCATGGTCCTGACGGAGTCCCCAGCATCCACTTAGGACGTCAGAGAAAAGAGGGTTGCCCGGAATTGGGGGCATAGACGGTGGCTATCGTGCATTCTAAGTGTCCGAGCATGCCCGTCAGAATGATATACCGGCCATCAGAGTCTGCGTGGGTCGATTGTAGTGTAAATGGGATTTTGGAGTGGATCAGGATGGCCACCCCGTTGTGTTTCGATTGGCTTGAGGAATAGAAAGCCGTTGGGTAACGTTTAGTGGTTAGGGATGGGTGCGATCGGGATTTGAAGTGAGTTTCTTGGATAAGCATGATTCCCGCTTTTAGAGTTTGAAGAGAGCGGAATAAAGATGAGCGTTTCTGGGGGGTATTGAGACCCTTGGTGTTCAAGGATGCCAGGAGCAGGGGCATCTTTTAAGGTGTTAGAAGGGTGCGCAGAGGAGGAAGAGAGGAGGAAGAGAGGAGAAAGAGGAAGGCGTAGAAGGAGTGAAGAGAGGACGAGAAAATAAACAGTAGGAATGTTAGAAAGAAAATGCAAAAAAGTAATTAAATAAGTACAAAAAAAAAAGTGGGGGTGGGGAGGGGGGAGGGAGAGTCTGTGTAGGAGTTCCTTACGACCAGCGAGAAGGAACGGGCACAGCGAGTAGGATCAAAGGATCCAAAGTGGAGGAGCGTCGGGGAGCGACAGTACTCCCTCCACGGAGGGGAAGAGGTGTGGGAGCGGGTCTAGGTGCTTGGAAACAACAGTGTGGGTTTGTGTGGTAGGTACAGGGATTGAAGGAACACGTCCCTCCAGTGGTGGTCTGTGTGAAAGAAGTAGTATTAGCTGAGAGGCGAATAAACATTGTGTGAATGGCATGTGAATAAAGGGTGGTATGTAAGGTCAAGTAACAAGTGCGACAAAAGCAATACTACATTAATACAGAGAAAACAGTTAGATTTTCAAACTGAACATCCTGGTTCCTATTTCCGAGTATAAAGTGTGTGTTCGTTATTAATATGCTGCGTGAAGCAAATATGTGGGCGGGCCCAAGGAGGTAGCTTTAGCCGTGGGACTTCAAGTAGCGGGGTTAGTGAAGTGGGCTAAAGAAAGGTAAGGGCGGGCAATATACAATAGGTGTATGGAACAATCAGGGTGCGAAACTGAAACAGATAAAGTAGTCAACAAGAGTATTGTAGCAATATAACAAATGGAGTGTCCATGTAGTTGTAGGTGTCGAGGCGATCAGGGTGGGCGGTGGTTGGAGCCTTGCTCGACGAGTGGATCCGAGTCCTCCAGGTGTGATAGGAAGTCGCCCCCTTCCCTTGGATCTTTAATGACGATTGTTTTTCCATTATAGTCGACCAAGAGTTTAAAGGGGAATCCCCAGCGGTAGCGGATACCTCGTGTGCGGAGAGCGGAAGTTAAATCTCTGAGTTCTCTCCTTTTAAGTATGGTGGATGGGGCCAAGTCCTGGAAAAATTGTAATTTGACGTCCTCAAACATTATGTGTGGTTTGCCCCGGGTCGGGAGAAGGACCATCTCTTTATCTTTGAAGTTGAGAAAGCGCATGATGACGTCTCTCGGGGGTTCGCCCTCGCGGGGCCTAGGTCGGAGGGCCCTGTGAGCCCTTTCCAGAGGCAGTTCTCGAGAACCTGCATTTGGTGAAAGGGTGGAAAACAGTCGTTGGAGGTATGTTTCAAGGGCCGCCGAGAGGACGGACTCTGGAATGTTGCGAATTCTGAGATTGTTTCTCCTTTCGCGATTTTCCAAGTCCTCGTTCTTGGCCCGGAGCTCCGTGATATCTTGGATGAGGTGGTCTATATCTCTGACCGTCTCAATGTGGTCTTTCTGTAGAACGTCTTGTCTGGCTTCCAGTTTGGAAGTTCTGGAGGACAGGGATGAGATATCCGACCTAATAGAGGTAACTGCTCTGGCGAGTTTGGTTTCCAATGATTCTTTAAAGTCCATTATGAGCGACTTCAGAGCCATGATGTCCTCTTTGGTCGATGGGACGGGTGAGGGTGATGGGTCGTCTCCACCTGAAGCAGATAGGCTGGGAGAGGGAGGGCCTGAGGGTAGGGAGGGCTTATCGCTCTTGTCGGTTTTGGTGAAATGTTGGGAAATATCTGTACCCGCACGTCTTCTTGTGTTCGGGTTGGGTTTGGACATGTTTGCACCTTGGTAGGCGGGTTTGGGGATGAAGGGATCACACAAGGCTTTGAGGTAGGTGGGTAGAGTGGGACTAGAAAGTTGCCAGAGAGGGAACCACTGGAGGGCTGAGTTATGGTGCAATCAGTGGAACATGAGAACTGGTGGGCGTCTTAGAGAGTTGAAGAATGCCCAGTCGTTGCCGTGGGTGTGTGTGCTAGTCACCACGTATTTGGAGTGGAGACGTAACTTTCATACGGCTTTGGTAGCGACGAGGGTCTGGGTGTATGTAAGATGAGGTCCAAGGGTTATGGGCTGTTCGTCACACTCGCAGCGTCGGGTGGTCGCTGATAGATCAGAGATAGCTCTCCGCAGTCGTATTGTGCAGTCGCGTATTGTAGACAAGTAGGTGCGACAGTGAGGGAGGCAGGTACGGTGCAGGAGTGTGTGACGGTATCGCTCGGGAGGGAAGGCCCAGGCCGAAGGGGTGGTGCGTCACCGGCCAGGAGTCACCACGAGGGGGGCCGGATGTGGGAGTATAGCAGCAGCAGCAGCAGAGCTTCAAAGTCGTGGAGAGGGACCAGCGAGCCCCTGATTAACGTGTTAGGAGCCTCTGAATAGTTGGGGGGGTGAGGAGAGTCGTGGCAGCTGCGGGCGGCAATTGGCTTCACTGGTGGCGGGTGCGTTGGAGGAACAGTCCGGGGGACCCCAGGTCACAGGTTAGTTAAGGCGAACAAACGGGCCCCGGCGGTACCTCCGGCGGGCCGCCCCGGAATATAGACTCTGGGCTGCGTGGGGGAGGCAGGCCGCAACCCGCAGAGAGGCCTAGTGTCTCTCTCGGCTCCGCGCTCCAGGGTGCACAGGACGGGGAGCAGGTTAATAGAATTTATTAGTAGTGCCAATCAAAAGATGGCCGCCGGCCGGCAGATGGAGCCGTCCTGTCCCGCGGCTCCCCACTGTGTTCGCTGCCGCTGGTGCGAGGGGTCAGTGTCACGGGAGCGTCGGGAGCGCAGCGCCGGGTCCAGGCACCCCGAGGAAGCTCCCCAGCGTCAGCCCCAGCACCAGAGCGCTCGGCGGCGCCAGTCGCAATATGGCCGCCGCTGCCCACCGCAGCACTCACCCCGCACAGCCTCAGCAGTCCCCGGCCGACTCCTCGGCTGGCCGGATGATGACCCCTGCGGCAGAGGGCGACGTCTGAGAGGGGGGAGGCAATCCGCGATGCGAGGCGGGCCGTCCCGGATCCAGCAGCCCGATCGTTCCAGCGGCCTGTCCCCGAAATCGAGGTCCCGGTCTCAGCACCGGAGGTAGGCCGCAATCCGCAGGGGGCGAAGCAGGGCCCCCCCGACTCCGCAGCACTCGCCTCCCGGCACCGGACAGGTCAGCAGTTTCCGATGTGTGGGTAGGGAGCAGCCGGGTGTTTTGTTGTTAGGTCTGGGCACATATAAAAGGAGATTCAGCCCGGAGCTCCAGTGAATCCCAGCTTTCCCTGATGCCGGCTAGGCCACGCCCCTCGATGTGACGGGGTTTTATGGAATTAAACATATTCAAGGAAATAAACGTAATAAAGATCTGGCTTCACAGCTTGCAAAATCTGAGATGCAATATATCTTTACCTATGGGACCTTGAATCCCCATGGTTTAAACTGTGATTTTGAACTCAAATGGTTTCTGTAAAAAAATGATATTTTTTCTGTATATTTGTTTTCTGTAAAACGGTGTGTGTGGTTAATCAAGAATAACCTCCATTTATTTATTATGAACAATAACATCCGTCTATTTACTTTGTTTAATCATTAGTTTGACATCTGTGAATGAAAACTCCGGTGTTAGGGGAAAAGAAACTGCTTAGAAGTCTGTGTAGTGATGTTATCAAACTACACATCCCATGATTCCCTTGAGAGAGAATAGAACATGCGCAACGTCACTTCCGGTCATCTCATCGATGCGGAACTAAGATTATGGGACAAACGGAGGACATGAATCAGTGACCGCCATTTGACTTCCGGCGGATTTCCTTATAAGGCCATAAGAGTCCTGCAAATAAACTACATCCCCCACAAGCCTTAGCGATATTCCCCGATCGCGGGTGAAACTAAGGACTGTAATGTTTGCAATACTAAGTGTACAGTTTGGGGATTTAAACGTCTCCTATTTGGTCTATTTATCATCTAATTTGTAGTAACACTGGTAACTTCTGTGTATCCATTGGGAGCTATAATTTCCGGCGGAACTCCTTATATGGTCATTGGAGCCCGGCTCTATTGCCTACATTTCCCACAATTCTCAGCGGTTTTTTGTAATCGTGGCCCAAACAGAGTTTTGGGGCTTCATATTTTATGTGTTATATTCTCAATGTAATTCAATATAATGCAGGTATATTTTGTTTAAATATTTATATAATTTTGATCATGTTTTAAAGAAATGGAATTATGCAATTAATTAACGATGCAATTTCCTGCTGCTCACTGATTGGATATTTGTACTATAAATATCCAGACTCCCCACAGTACAGGCAGTTCTTGATAAAGGTCCTGCTAAAGACCGAAACGCGTTGAACAAACAGTACTGTGAGTATCCTTGGACGATCAAAGTTGGATCCATTTTTATTCTGCTTTTTTATTTTTACTGTTCATCACTACTTTTTAAGAAAAAAATGTTTTGTTTTTTGGATGTATTTGGGAAATAAATCCTCCGTTTTAATCAAACAAAGAGGAATCCTTTCCTGTTTTTTCCGTGTATCCTGTGTGGGATGATTTCCCGTGACCGTGGATAAAGATACCGTGATAGGAGTCGAATATCTATATATCCAGTGAGTTGTGGTACGCATTTTTCTTGATGGTAGAAAATCCAAAAGATACCTTTATATATATGTCCCAACTGCAAATTGTGTAAGTTGGGGTACGCATCTGACAGATCTTAAAGATTTTAAAGATACCTTTATGTGATTCATCATCATTTCACCATTGTGAGTCTTGGGTACGCTCCTGAGATTTAAATTTCAATACTTTAAAGAAATCTACCCAATTGAAAGATACCTTTATGGGTTTCCACTCACTTGTTTCTGTGTGAGTGGGGTACGCCCTTTCTACTTCCTGAGTTGTGGAAATAATCAGATTGGTGCAAAACTGTCCTACACATCTTTTCTTTCACTTTTGTTTTTTATGAACACTGGGATCACTGTATGGTTCTACGAGAGGAGGAAGAACAAATCAGAGAAACTTCCAAGTTGTCATACGGAGGATACATCTTCTCCTCAATAATAAAAGGGATGTATTTTATGTAACAAATATTTCTTATGCGCCCTGTACATAGACAGATACCACCCCATTTTGTATTGTATATTACTTCTGTAAAATTGGTGATTTTTACTTTGGCATTTGTAGTGGACGGGCAGCATTGCGCCACACAGGCGAACGGTTCAGAAAAAATCTTTTATTTTGTGCACACCGTATAACTTGTGATAACTTTACCCAGTTAACAGTATGAACAACAATGGAGCATCAGATAAACCCTGATGCAACTATAACATAACCCTTATTTAAGCAATAACTATATACAAGCATTGCAGAAGAAGTCCGCATTTGGGACGGGCGCCCAGCATCCACTATGGACTACGAGAAATAGATTTACCGGTAAGTAAAATCTTATTTTCTCTAACGTCCTAGGATGCTGGGGACTCCGTAAGGACCATGGGGATTATACCAAAGCTCCCAAACGGGCGGGAGAGTGCGGATGACTCTGCAGCACCGAATGAGCAAACACAAGGTCCTCCTCAGCCAGGGTATCAAACTTGTAGAACTTTGCAAAGGTGTTTGAACCTGACCAAGTAGCCGCTCGGCAAAGCTGTAATGCCGAGACCCCTCGGGCAGCCGCCCAAGAAGAGCCCACCTTCCTTGTGGAATGGGCCTTAACTGATTTAGGCAGCGGCAACCCAGCCGCAGAATCGTGTTACAGATCCAGCGAACAATAGTTTGCTTTGAAGCAGACGCCCCAAGCTTGTCGGAAGCATACAGGATAAACAAAGATTCTGTTTTCCTGACCTTAGCCATTCTGGCTACATAAACGTTCAAAGCCCTGACCACATCCAGTGACTCGGAATCCTCCAAGTCAGCAGTAGCCACAGGCACCACAATAGGTTGGTTTATATGAAAGGATGAAACCACTTTCGGCAGAAATTGTGGGCGGGTCCGCAATTCTGCTCTATCCGCATGGAAAACCAGATAAGGGCTTTTATGTGACAAAGCCGCCAATTCTGACACACGCCTAGCCGAAGCCAAGGCTAATAGCATGACCACCTTCCACGTGAGATATTTTACTTCCACCGTTCTGAGTGGTTCAAACCAGTGTGATTTCAGGAAACTCAACACCACGTTAAGATCCCAAGGTGCCACTGGAGGCACAAAAGGGGGCTGAATATGCAGCACTCCCTTTACAAACGTCTGAACTTCAGGTAGAGAAGCCAGGTCTTTTTGAAAGAAAATGGATAAGGCCGAAATCTGAACATTAATGGAACCCAATTGAAGGCCCAAAGTCACTCCCGACTGTAGGAAATGAAGGAAACAGCCCAGCTGGAATTCCTCCGTAGGGGCATTCCTGGCCTCACACCAAGCCACATATTTTCGCCATATACGGTGATAATGTTGAGCCGTCACATCCTTCCTAGCCTTTATCGGCGTAGGAATAACTTCATCCGGAATGCCTTTTTCTGCTAGGATCCGGCGTTCAACCGCCATGCCGTCAAACGCAGCCGCGGTAAGTCTTGGAACAGACAGGGCCCCTGTTGCACAAGTCCTGTCTTAGAGGCAGAGGCCACGGGTCCTCTGTGAGCATTTCTTGCAGATCTGGATTCCAAGTCCTTTCTTGGCCAATCCGGAACAATGAGTATTGTTCTCCCTCCTCTTTTTCTTATGATTCTCAGCACCTTGGGTATGAGAGGAAGAGGAGGAAATACATTGATAATGTCGATTTGATTACCTTATAATATTCACTATATATGGGTAAGAGACTAAGTACGCAATTGGCGTATGAGGTACCGTAAGGGTACGCACTTAGCGTAGCAGACGCTTAGCCGTGGTCGAGACGCACGAGCGGCACGTTCGCTCACGGCTTAATGCGTAGAGTCAAGCACGCTATAGGCTGCCGACTACCGTAATGATACGCTACCAGCGTAGCGGACGCTCGAGACCACGAGCGGCGCAGACGCTCACAAGATGACAATCAGTAAACCTTTAATGTAACACACAGAAAAGATACTCTTATGCTGTAAACCTTGTACTGAAACACTGTAGCGATATAACGCTGCTTAACCTTAATAATACCAAAGCTGTTTGAGCGATCGGGACGCTCCTATTACCCTCTGCAAATGTAATGAACACACGAAACCTTGCTAAGGTTCCAACACCTTTACTAACAAGCTTTTAGTTATATCGAAAAGAGAAACAGTTAACAAGTCATACACTACAAACTAACATATAATTCTAACAAGATATCTAGACAGAAATATATGCAATAGTAAACAATCGCTAATACAAATACATAGACTAAGAATGAATGGCTAACATTACACGGGTAACAAAGTGGCCACAGAGAAACATACCATACGGGGAACACTCGCAGGCGCAACCGGAATCCAGTCCTCCAATTATCAGAGATAACTGTTGAAGAGAGAGTACTGGCCGGTCTGGGGACAGTGACCCTTATATACACAACATACAGTGTACTTCAAAGGGCCCTACAACCTTATTGTTCATTGGACACAGGAATGTCTCTCTGCACTATAACAAAAGGTCATAGGTGGATTTGAACAGGTGGGCTGTGACTATTTCAAACAGCTCAGGTGGGAGGGAATCTCCGGATTCCCGCCGCATGGATAATGAACTGCAAATATAGGATATGTCCAGAAATTACTAATGGCCATAACTATACGCAGGAGCGTTTAATCTATACCTAACCAACACCGGATTGTTGCTATTAAAATACTCTTCGGTTAGGTACCAGACACCACTGTTCAACCTTAGACAGACCCTTTGTATCACGAAAAGAGGGATTCCCATGTCCATGAGCAAGTCACTTTAACCAAACTTACAGTTATTACTAAGGGGAACATTACCTATAAAACCTGCTATGTGGATTTATTAAGGAGCGATTCAGTCGCTCGCTAGACGCGCACAAACTCTACCGTAAGTGCACATACCATGCGCTCGAGCGCACGCCCGTAGAGGCGCCGTCACGCATTTGCGAGTATGTGCACGCACGCCAGTGAAAGTGCATGTGCAGCGGGCAAGCGCATGAGGTGAATATATGGCAACGTGCAGCGTGATATTTTTCTGACTTTGACAGTCCACCCTTTGGCAGTCACCAATAACTGCCACTTCCTAAAACAGTTCAAAAAGAGAAAAATATATGTCATATGTAAATACATTTCTATGATTGGGTAAGCGAGAAGAGAAGAAGGTGGGAAAAAAAGTATGACCTAGTGAGATAGTAGAAGCATGTGTGTATGAGTCCATGTTTGAGGGGTCATGTATCATCGTGCCGTACGTGTTTTAAATCAAGCTTCGAGGTATTGCGAAGTATACATTTGAATTCCTTCTTATCCCGTATTACGGGCCTCTGGATGGGCTGTCAAACTTTACCGAGCTCTTTTCGGCTTTTGGTTGCAACAAAATGGGGGAGCACATTTTAGTTGATGATACATGAATGGGGGGAATATGCGAGTGCTGATATCTGTGCCTATATTCCCTATCGACTATGTGTGTCATTACCTGAAGGTTGTAGAAACGAAGATAAGAAGCAATTATGGTAAATGCAGTCATAAACTATGTGAGTTTAATATACATTTGTTGATTGAGGTCTTGTCTTGCGTCTTGTCTCGATGTACATGTTGACTGTAGTCTCCCGATGCTTTTGCTATAATTGCTTGAGCAAAAAGCTTTCTCAATGTCCATAGACTTACAATCTTTAAAGTGTTGGGCTATCGTAAAATTTAAAGTCACTAGGGATATTGGGGGTCTATGGCATTGTCCATCAGTGGTCTGTGTAAAAGGTTGTCAAATTCTTCTTCCAAGCGGATGTCTTTGTACCTTGGAGGAAAACAAAGGAGAAACGGGTGAAAGAAACGGACCGTGGAATCACATTTTCATCACAACATTGTCTCTATCGTTGGGTCATAAATCAAATTAGTCGTTGTTAGTACAGTGTCTTCACTTCTTAAACTCATCACTCGGGCACTACGTTTACACTTCGTTAAAACCCGAACGCATCTAAATATCAGACCGACCAATATGATGACACCCAGAATACACAAAAGAAATTTCCCTACATCCATGATAATACCCTGGGCCCATTCTCCTAAACCAGAGAACCAATTTCGTGGGTTCAACCATGACACCCAACTGGTCAGCTCATTACCCACAGCAGCAAGGGTGAGATTGTGTTTCCTTCGGAACTCCCATTTTAATTGCAAGATGTCATCCATCTTTTGGTCTATGACCTCGACCGGATCCTCAGTGCTGTTTGTAATATAAGTGCAACACTTTATTCCATATTGAGTCGCTAGGGTAACACAATACCCGCCTGTCACAGCTGTGAGATAATGGAGAATCATCCTATGCTGAACCAGTTCTGTTTTGTAGGCTTGTAACTCTCTCCCCGTATACCTGAATGTGTCGTCATACATTTCAGTGATATTGTCTAATAAATTTGCAAGCGCAGATATATATCTATAATTCAACACTCCTCTGGCGGTACGAGTGATATCTAACGCGAGTAGGACTTGAATCCCGGTGGATTCATGGATCAGGTCAGAGGCCGGATGCTCTGTTCTTTCTATCAGGTGCCGTTTAACGATGTGCTCGTAATGAGTGTGAGTATAAGGAGCTTGGGCACCACGGTGAATATCTTTCATTTTAGTGTGGGATAAAGTCATTACCTCAGGCAGTACTTTTCCAATATAACATAACCCTTCTGAGTTTGGGGCAAGCCACTTATACGCCTTCCTCCCGCATATGAAATATGCATCATCGGGGAGAACATATGGGACGGAGTGTGACATAACCATATTACAAATTTTCCATATGAAATCTCCTAATCCTAATTTTTCCATCTGTTTAGTACACGTATCTGTTTGTACGACATGTGCACAGTATCCTGGTGATACTTCTCCAACTCGCATGGTCCTACTTCCTAAAGTGTATCTATATCGGAAGAATCTTCCATGGTCGGCTATCTGGCGTATAAGCTCTGTGTCTATGGGCAATCTGTCGGCTCTAAGTGAGAAAGTCATGGTTTGATTACTCCATGACACTTCCCAATTTCCCGGCTTTCGGGGATTGGAAATGTTAAAGCACACTAAGGACCTATCCACATGATATTGGTGGAGCTTCAAACTAGGAGGACTAGAGATATTAAACCTCTTGTCCACCGGCCTCCCACCACTTAGCTCAAGTACCTCTCCTACCGTTAAAGGGAATGGCACTAGTCCTGATTTGCTATGGCCTTGAGGTGCTTGAGAGCATACCCAACAATCTGTCTGATTTAATACTTTACCCACTAAGGAGTGATAGTCACTCAATGGATGCCGATCCATATGGATATTAAAACTGGACTGACATTTCTTTATGCACCCATCCTCAACTATATTGTCACAATGTCTACAGATGCAGTTCTCTTCAGCTAACAATCCTTCACAATTCCTTCTATTGTCAATGCTACCAGATCGTTTTCTGATACTCGCCTTTACTCGGTGATTATGTTGTTCTTGGAAAACTAAGCCTCCATCCTGGTCATCAGAACCCATTCCAGATCCTTTCTCGACTTCCATGGTACTCTCACCGAAACAGACTGCTCTGGTCAACATCATGGTTAACAGGAAAATCCGTATTACAGTCTCTTGGGGCAAGTCCATCTTAGAGGAGTAAAAGGAGAAAATAAGAAGGGGGAAGGGAAATATGAGGGAGGTGGGAACTGGAGAAAATAACAAATGGGAAAAAGAAATCTGGCTCGACAAGCTTCTGGTCTTATTATCCTCAACGCTCAGGTGTTGTCTCAATCTTCCCTGAACAGACACTCTAGTGATACAACCTCTACCATCTGTTCTTTGTCACGGGACCTCTCTGGATCCGCAACCTTTTTACAATGAGACGTATGGACCCAAGTCTCTCTCTCTGCAACCTTCAAAGCAGTTGTGCTGGTCAATAAGACTTGATATGGTCCTTCCCATCGGTCAATAAGGCAACCTGAGCGTAGAAAATTCCGTATCATTACATAATCCCCAGGTTCAATGTCATGACAATTACTGTCTGGCAAATCAGGAATCACCAACTTTAGATTATCATTCTGATTCCTCAATTGCTTACTCATCTTAACCAAGTACTTTACGGTTACTTCATTGTTACATTTCAAATCATCCTGGGGGTTAATCATAACATGGGGTTGTCGACCAAACAGAATTTCAAAAGGAGACAGATTAAGAGGGGACCTAGGAGTGGTTCTGATGCTGTATAATACAATTGGCAAAGCTTCAGGCCACAACAGTCCTGTTTCAGTCATTACCTTGCTTAATTTATTTTTAATAGTGCTGTTAACTCTTTCCACCTTTGCACTCGCCTGGGGGCGATACGGAGTATGCAGCTTACTATTAATTCCCATCAACTTACACATTGTTTGAAAGACTTCACCTGTAAAGTGGGTACCCCTATCACTTTCAATTATTCTAGGGATACCGTACCTACACACAAATTCCTGCACAATTTTCTTTGCAGTAAACACAGCGGTATTTGTGGCCGCGGGAAATGCTTCGACCCAATTTGAGAACACATCAATACAGACCAAAACATACTTTAAATTTCTACAAGGTGGCAATTGTATGAAATCAATTTGTATTACCTGGAAAGGGCCATCTGTTGGAGGGATATGAGATGGCTCTGCCGGTATTGCCTTTCCGATATTCTTCCTCAAGCAGGTAAGGCATGTCATCGCTCTTTTACCCGCATGGGAAGAAAATCCTGGGGCGCACCAATAAGCTCTTACTAGCTTACACATCCCTTCTTTGCCCAGATGAGTCAGCCCGTGTGCTGCTTCCGCTAGACTTGGAAGGTATGCTCTGGGTGCCACTAGTTTACCTTGTCCATCTGTCCAGAGTCCTGAGGACTCCTGGCCATATCCTTTTGACCTCCAAACTGCCTTTTCCTGTGGGGAACACAAATTTTGCATTTCACACAATTTCTGTGTGTTTACAGTATTAAATACCATCAGTTGTGTGATGTCTGTCTGTCTGGGGGTACCGGCTGCTGATTTAGCAGCTTCGTCTGCTCGGCTGTTACCAAGTGATACCGGGTCTTGGCTATACGTGTGAGCTTTACACTTGATAACAGCCACTCTGTTGGGTTCCTGTATCGCTGTTAGAAGTCTTTTGATGTGGGCTGCATGCGCTACTGGTGTGCCAGCTGCCGTCATGAAGTTTCTGAGGCGCCATAGGGCTCCGAAATCATGGACTACTCCGAAGGCGTACCTAGAATCTGTGTAAATATTGGCTGACTTGCCCTTAGCCAATTCACATGCTCTGGTTAGGGCAACCAGTTCAGCAACTTGTGCTGAGTGAGGTGGGCCTAGCGGTTCTGCTTCTATGGTACCTTGGTCATCTACGACTGCGTATCCAGTACACAAGTCTCCCGAGTCCGTCTGTCTGTGACAACTACCGTCAGTGTAGAAGGTAAAATCTACATCTTCCAGTGGGTTGTCACTGAGGTCAGGCCTTGCCGTGAAATTTTGGGTCAAATATTCCATACAATCATGCATGTCATCCCCTGTATTAAATCCTCCTTCACCATCACTCTCATCCTCCACCCTTTGTGCCTGTCCAGGCACACTTGGGAGATACGTTGCAGGATTTAATGCGCTGCATCTCTTTATGGTAATATTTACGGGGGCCATCAATGCCAATTCCCATCTTGTAAACCGCGCTGATGAGACGTGTCTGGTTTGGGCAGAATTCAGCAAAGCTGACACTGCATGGGGCGTATGAATTGTGAGGTTGTAACCTAGCACTACATCTTCGCTTTTCGTAACTAGCAATGCTATCGCTGCAACACTTCGCAAGCATGTGGGGAGGGATCGCGCTACCGTGTCAAGCTGAGCGCTGTAGTAAGCTCCCGGCCTGCTGGCATCACCATGCTTCTGGGTTAGGACACCTGCTGCGCACCCAGCACTCTCTGTTCCGTACAGCTCAAAGGGTTTCCCATAGTCTGGCATACCCAATGCCGGTGCCTGCGTTAGGCAATGTTTAAGTTTCTCAAATGCCATCTCAGATTCGTCTGTGTGCGAAATCCGATCAGGTTTATTTGATGAAACCATCTCCTGCAATTGCAAGGCCAGTATGGAAAAATCTGGGATCCAGTTACGGCAATACCCACACATTCCTAAAAACGTTCTAATCTGTTGCTGGGTTTGTGGATAGGTCATGTCACGAATTGCTTGAATTCTATCAGCGGTGAGGTGTCTCAGTCCTTGTGTCAGACAGTGTCCCAAATACTTCACCCGGGCCTGACATAATTGTAATTTGTCCTTGGAAACCTTGTGTCCTGTGTCTGAAAGATGAAACAGGAGCTGTTTCGTATCTCTCAGGTATGCTTCCAATGAATCTGAACACAGTAGTAAATCGTCCACATACTGTATCAATACTGATCCTCTCTCTGGTTGGAAAGACTGTAAACAATCATGCAAGGCCTGTGAGAAAATACTTGGACTGTCTATGAAACCTTGTGGTAATCGAGTCCATGTGTATTGAACTCCTCTGTATGTGAATGCAAATAAGTATTGACTGTCAGGGTGCAGAGGTACCGAGAAGAAAGCGGAGCAGAGGTCAATCACAGTGAAAAATTTGGCAGTGGGAGGGATTTGCATTAGGATAACAGCTGGATTTGGCACTACGGGGAATTGACTCTCAACTATTTTGTTGACCCCTCTTAGATCCTGTACTAATCTGTAACCCCTCCCCCCACTCTTTTTAACAGGGAAGATGGGGCTATTGGCAGTGCTGGAAGTCCTTACCAGAATGCCCTGTTGTAGCAAGCGCTCTATTACAGGGTAAACTCCTAACTCCACCTCTGGCTTCAGAGGGTACTGTGGGATTTTTGGAGCTATCCTACCATCTTTTACTTGCACAACTACTGGGGCTACATTTGCCATCAATCCAGTGTCTTGTCCGTCCTTGGTCCAAAGTGACTCCGGTATCTGGGAAATCATTTCTTCTACCCTGGACGGACACCTATTTACAACAACAGTGTGTGACATTAATCTTGTTGGGGAGTCTAACATATCTTGCGCTTCCTGAGCGTGGTTTTCGGGTATGTCCAAGAACACACCTTCAGGAGTACAATATATGACGCATCCCATTTTGCACAGTAAATCTCTTCCTAAGAGATTAGTCGGAGCCCATGCAGCCAGCAGAAAAGAATGCTTGGTATGCAAAGGCCCTATCGTAACCTCTGTTGGTTTGCTTAAAGGGTATTGTCGTACTACTCCTGTTACTCCCATGGCTGGAATTGTTTTACCAGTGGTTCTCATGCCCACGGTCGAATTTATCACTGACTTGGCCGCCCCCGTATCTACAAGGAAATTTAGAGATTTACCAGCTACATCAATTGTAACCTCGGGTTCACTTCCAAGGCTCGCAATCAATTTCACTGGCTGCAGATTACAGGTGTGGCCCCACCCCTATGGTGCGTGGTGACCTCCCTGCATTGCAGTGGCAGCTATTACCTGTGAAGGGGGTAAATGGGTATTATCAGTGACTTGCCAGTCTCTTTTTGGGGGATACCTTCTTGTTTCCCCTGCATGTGGCTCATAACCCCGTCTCTGCGGTCCTTGATCCCAATTTCGTATGTCATGTCGTTGTCTAGGGTTTTTATGTGCATTATGTGAGTTATTTGTACAGTTACGTGCAAAATGTCCTTCCCTGTTACAATTGTAACATTTTACCACATGCGGCTTACCACCAGGGGTCTGTGATCGGGACTGAGGCGGCCTTGTTGTAAGGGCCTGGATACTTATTGCCATCAGTCTATCACTCTGTGACTCCCTGCGTCTTGTGATGTTCCTGTCGTGCCCAACAGCAGTCTCTCTTAAGGCGGCCACCGACATACCTCTCCAGTTAGGTTGAGTAGTTTGTACTCTACTCCTTAATACCTCCTTTAAACCGTCCATCAAGACGGACACCGCTACTTCTCTATGGTGTATATTTGCCTCAATGTCCACGATCCCAGTATATTTAGCCATTTCCTCTAATGCCCTGTGGAAATATTCGGGGGCAGTTTCCCCTTCCATTTGTTTAATGGAGAATATTTTGCTCCATTTTACTACAGCTGGGAAGTATATTCCCAACTGCAGATTGATTCTGGTTACATTGTCTTGATTATATTCATCCGTAAGGGGTACCTCCTCATCTAATTTACAGTCGGCTATAAACTTTACAGGGTCAATACTAGAGGGCAGACATGCCCGCAGTAGTGTCCGCCAATCTTTGTTGTTAGGTTCAGTGGAGTTACCTAGGTCCTTAATGAACCTCTGACATGCGGCTAAATCTTTTCTGGGATCAGGAAATTCAGAGAAAATTGTTCTTAATTCTGCTCGGGACCAGGGACAGTGCATGGCAATATTCCTAATGGGTGTGGCTCCATTTGTGTCAGTCTTCCCATTGGGGACCGCTATTACTCTAACAGGGTTAAGATTAATTACTTCACTCTGGTTTGATTCTTCAGCGTGTGGTGCAATAGTTTCAGCATATTGTACAGTGCCGTACTTACCTGTAGACACAACCTCACCTGTCCCTGAGCTATGGGCTTTAGATGCCAATCTTACTGGTTGGGCGATGCCCACTGAAGTATCGCTTATGGTGGCCGCTAGAGAGAGAGCTGAAATCGTAGTGGGCTCATCTTCTTGGTCGTATTCCTGGGGGAAGTTTAACATAGGATACAACTTGCATGGGTTAGCGTTAGTATCAACATTTGCATTAACTTTTATCTTAATCTTATCACTACTACATTGATTAAGTGCACCCTTATCGTACACCCGCATGTCATTCTCTGTAGCCACTTTGTCCCCTACTATATATGGTGGTGGTGCCGTTGCTATTAGATTTCTACCAGGATGGGAATTTGCTTTTTGAGCTAGTACCTGTTGTATTTCACTTTCCTGTTGCCATATCAGTAAACAATCATAATGTCTAATCCTCTGCTTTG
Organism: Pseudophryne corroboree; assembly: GCF_028390025.1. NCBI lineage: Eukaryota > Metazoa > Chordata > Amphibia > Anura > Myobatrachidae > Pseudophryne > Pseudophryne corroboree. The sequence goes on from NC_086451.1 coordinate 492,469,576, forward strand.
CAGATTTTATTAGACCTATCCTTTTTCTTAGATTCTGCAATACATCAGGGTTCAGACTGCCTACCCGAGGAAACTGTTCCCCATCATCCTCTGTCATACGTTCCCATTCTTTGCATAATACCTGTGTGTGTGATCCGTATTTTTCACACATTATATACCGTGCGGACCCTTTGGGCCAGCAACTACCAACGTGAACCCTTGTTGGACGTCCCTTCTTTGAACAACTGGCCCCCATCGTTTGTAGATATTGCTGTCTTAGCTAATTCTCACAAACAGACCAGATTGCCCGCGGTAAGGCGACGGTGAAAGTTCAACTAGTGCCTTCACTCACTCTGCGCCCCAATTGGCCAATCCAATCCGTGGGATCTTTTGTAACCTCTATTTACTGGGGCGCGTGGGAGTATGCGATCCCTCCCCAGTAAGTATTGGTCGTTGGAGATTTCCTGAGTGAGCAGTGAAACTCCCTTAAAATAACAAAAACCTACACAAATCACGTTAGAATGTACAAATAGCGTTTATGATCCCACAGTAAATTTTTTAAATGGGTATCAAGGTAACAAACTAATGCACACAATTACGTGCGGTCCAGTCGCACAGCGCATAAATAACTAAATATTTATACGCTTTACGACCAATGGAATCGGTTGTTTAGGCTGCGAAACCTTCAGCCGGAGCTTAACTTGACTATATGGGTGCTACGCAAAACCCCTCGGGCTGCGCTTAAATACCTCGCAGTCCTTTTGTCTGCGGAAACTACTTGCTCCTTTTACCTTCTACAATGTTAACGCGGGCAAGCCAGTCCACGCCACCAAGTGTCCACTCACCTGATGTGGTCTCCGACGGGATCCCGATTTGTGGGTTCACAAAAATAATACTTTAAGTTCCACACTCACTCCTACTCACTCATATACACTGATCTTTTTCTGTACAGAAATTCCTTTCATACAGGTAGGGGTCTGATCCCTGGGTTTTGCAATAGAAAAAGGTTTTCTTTTAACTAATACTTTTTGGAAAAACTGAACAACCGTGTGCTATTATCAGGTGGCTGTACTATACCGCCCACCCTAAACAAGGTTATTGTGTGATTTGAGTCTCAGTGGGCGTATCCGTACGCTCCGTTGCGTAAAACACGCCGCGTGCGTATGCCTTTGCGTCACGTACGTGATCTCGCACGTTGTCCGAGACACGTATGCACAAAGTGCAGATATGCCCACAGCGACACAATCAACACACTTCTATCAATGTAAACGATATTCAACTATAATCGCATACCGTACACCACACAGTATTTGCTATGCTGTGTGCGTGTCCTTTACAATTATTCCCTTAAAAATTATCCTATTTAATCTCAACTAAATAGCACCAGATTTCTTCAGCACGTGTCTAATAATCAATTCTAATGGCAACAAGAAAGTGAGCTGCAACAATGTAGATGTGTGCGTGCGTGTGTGCGTATGCAAAAACAGAAATAAACAGTTTTTAAAAGATAATAGCGTATTGTTCTTACCTCCAGTTCCGGACTCCACCCCAGCACTCCTACAGCGTAGCGTAACAGACGCTTATCTAGTCAGCACCACTGTATCCCTCACCACCAATACGGATACGAAGGGATACTGCGTTCCCGCCCTTTGCTGACAGATAAAGTCTGATTACAGTAGTGAGGATATGTGGAGGACGGACGAGGCCCCAATTGATAATGTCGATTTGATTACCTTATAATATTCACTATATATGGGTAAGAGACTAAGTACGCAATTGGCGTATGAGGTACCGTAAGGGTACGCACTTAGCGTAGCAGACGCTTAGCCGTGGTCGAGACGCACGAGCGGCACGTTCGCTCACGGCTTAATGCGTAGAGTCAAGCACGCTATAGGCTGCCGACTACCGTAATGATACGCTACCAGCGTAGCGGACGCTCGAGACCACGAGGAGATCACGAGCGGCGCAGACGCTCACAAGATGACAATCAGTAAACCTTGAATGTAACACACAGAAAGGATACTCTTATGCTGTAAACCTTGTACTGAAACACTGTAGCGATATAACGCTGCTTAACCTTAATAATACCAAAGCTGTTTGAGCGATCGGGACGCTCCTATTATCCTCTGCAAATGTAATGAACACACGAAACCTTGCTAAGGATCCAACACCTTTACTAACAAGCTTTTAGTTATATCGAAAAGAGAAACAGTTAACAAGTCATACACTACAAACTAACATATAATTCTAACAAGATATCTAGACAGAAATATATGCAATAGTAAACAATCGCTAATACAAATACATAGACTAAGAATGAATGGCTAACATTACACGGGTAACAAAGTGGTCACAGAGAAACATACCATACGGGGAACGCTCGCAGGCGCAACCGGAATCCAGTCCTCCAATTATCAGAGATAACTGTTGAAGAGAGAGTACTGGCCGGTCTGGGGACAGTGACCCTTATATACACAACATACAGTGTACTTCAAAGGGCCCTACAACCTTATTGTTCATTGGACACAGGAATGTCTCTCTGCACTATAACAAAAGGTCATAGGTGGATTTGAATAGGTGGGCTGTGACTATTTCAAACAGCTCAGGTGGGTGGGAATCTCCGGATTCCCGCCGCATGGATAATGAACTGCAAATATAGAATATGTCCAGAAATTACTAATGGCCATAACTATACGCAGGAGCGTTTAATCTATACCTAACCAACACCGGATTGTTGCTATTAAAATACTCTTCGGTTAGGTACCAGACACCACTGTTCAACCTTAGACAGACCCTTTGTATCACGAAAAGAGGGATTCCCAAGTCCGTGAACAAGTCACTTTAACCAAACTTACAGTTATTACTAAGGGGAACATTACATATAAAACCTGCTATGTGGATTTATTAAGGAGCGATTGAGTCGCTCGCTAGACGCGCACAAACTCTACCGTAAGTGCACATACCATGCGCTCGAGCGCACGCCCGTAGAGGCGCCGTCACGCATTTGCGAGTATGTGCACGCACGCCAGTGAAAGTGCATGTGCAGCGGGCAAGCGCATGAGGTGAATATATGGCAACGTGCAGCGTGATATTTTTCTGACTTTGACAACATAGACCAACTGGAACACCCACGGTGTCACCAGTGCATCCACAGCTATCGCCTGAGGGTCTCTTGACCTGGCGCAATATCTCTGCAGCTTCTTGTTGAGGCGGGATGCCATCATGTCCACCTGTGGCAGTTCCCACCGACTTGCAATCTGCGTGAAGACTTCTTGACGAAGTCCCCACTCCCGGGTGGAGGTCGTGCCTGCTGAGGAAGTCTGCTTCCCAGTTGTCCACTCCCGGAATGAACACTGCTGCCAGTGCGCTTACGTGATTCTCCGCCCAGCGAAGAATTCTGGTGGCTTCTACCATCGCTACCCTGCTCCTTGTGCCGCCTTGGCGGTTTACAGGAGCCACTGCGGTGATGTTGTCTGACTGAATCAGAACCGGTTGGTCGCGAAGCAGGGACTCCGCTTGACGTAGGGCGTTGTATATGGCCCTTAGTTCCAGGATGTTGATGTGAAGGCAAGTCTCCTGACTTGACCACAGCCCTTGGAAATTTCTTCCCTGTGTGACTGCCCCCCACCCTCGGAGGCTTGCATCCGTGGTCACCTGGACCCAGTCCTGAATGACGAATCTGCGACCTTCAAGAAGGTGAGCACTCTGCAGCCACCACAGGAGAGACACCCTGGCCCTGGGGGATAGGGTGATTAACCGATGCATCTGAAGATGTGATCCGGACCACTTGTCCAGTAAGTCCCATTGGAAGGTCCTCGCATGGAACTTGCCGAAGGGAATGGCCTCGTATGATGCCACCATCCTTCCCAGGACTCGAGTGCAGTGATGCACTGACACCTGTGTTGGTTTTAATAGATTCCTGACCAGTGTCATGAGCTCCTGAGCTCTCTCTATCGGGAGATAAACCCTTTTCTGGTCTGTGTCTAGGATCATGCCTAGGAGAGGCAGATGAGCTGTAGGAACCAACTGCGACTTTGGAATATATAGAATCCAACCGTGTTGCCGTTACACTTCCAGAGAAAGTGATACGCTGTTCAGCAACTGCTCTCTTGATCTCGCTTTTATGAGGAGATCGTCCAAGTACGGGATAATAGTGACACCTTGCTTCTGCAGGAGCACCATCATTTCCGCCATAACCTTGGTGAATATTCTCGAGGCCGTCGAGAGACCAAACGGCAACGTCTGAAATTGGTAATGACAATCCCGTACTGCAATTCTGAGGTACGCCTGATGAGGTGGATAAATGGGAACATGAAGGTATGCATCCTTTATGTCCAGAGTCACCATAAAATCTCCCCCTTTCAGGCTTGCAATGACCGCTCTTAGCGATTCCATCTTGAACTTGAACCTTTTCAGGTATATGTTCAGGGATTTTAAATTCAATATGGGTCTGACCGAACCGTCCGGTTTCGGGACTACGACATGGTCGAATAATAACCCCCTCCTTGTTGAAGGAGGGGAACCTTGACCACCACCTGTTGAAGATACAATTTGTGAATTGCAGTTAACACTGTTTCCCTCTCGTGGGGGGAAGCCGGCAGGGCCGTCGGTGAGGGGGCATCTCCTCAAAGTCCAGCTTGTATCCCTGAGACACAATATCTATTGCCCAGGGATCTAACAGGGAGTGAACCCACTTGTGGCTGAACTTACGAAGGCGTACCCACACCGGGCCTAGCTCCGCCTGTGGAGCCCCAGCGACATGCGGTGGATTTTGTAGAGGCCGGGGAGGACTTCTGTTCCTGGGAACTAGCTGTGTTGTGCAGCTTCTTTCCTCTGCCCCTGCCTCTGGCAAGAAAGGACGCACCTCGGACTTTCTTGTTTCTTTGTTCGAAAGGCTGCATTTGATAATGTCGTGCTTTCCTAGGCTGTGCAGGAATATAAGGCAAAATATCAGAATTACCAGCTATAGCTGTGGAGACCAGGTCCGAGAACCCTTCTCCACACAATCCTCAGCCTTCCATATGCCTCTTAAGTCGGCATCATCTGTCCATTGCATATTCTACAGGACACGTCAAGCAGAAATCGACATAGCTTTGACTCTAGGACCCAGTAGACTCATGTCTCTTTGGGCATGTTTTTTATATATATATATATCTCTTAAGACAGCATCTTTAATATATATATATATCTCTATATATACATATATATATATATATATACATACATACTAGGGTCTCAATCTCTGCTGATAAGGTATCTGTCCACGCTGCTACAGCGCTATAAACCCATGCCGACACAATCGCCGGTCTGAGTGGTGTACCAGAATGTGCACACTATCTGCAGGATCCCTGAGAATAGCTGTTACGTCAGGGCTATCTTTTGTGTAAACGTGACAAGCTTTGTCCACCCTAGGGGAAGATTCCCATTATATCCTGGCCCTAGTAGGGAAAGGATACTCCCTGAGAATTCTTTGTGGGAAACTGCAGTCTCTTGTCTGGAGATTCCCGCTCTTTTTCCTCATGAGAGGAGGGAAATTCACCTCAGCTTTCTTCCCCTTAAACTTGTGTACCCTCGTGTGAGGGACAGATGGGTCATCAGTGATATGCAAATCATCTTTTATTACAATAATCATATATTGAATACTCTTCTGCCATTTTAGCTGTAACTTTGCATTATCTCCGTGTCGATATCAGTGTCTATTATTTTGGATAGTGATCATTGAGAGACTCTGAAGGTCTCTGCGACATAGGGACAGACGTGGGTAGATTTCCTGTCTGTTCTCTAATCTTTTGTGCAATAAATTCACCTTAGCACTTAATTACACATATCCAAACAGGTGTCGGCGTTGTCGACGGAGACACCCTCTCACACACATATTTGCTCCATCTCCTCCTTAGGGGAGCCTTTTACCTCAGACATGTCGACACACACGTACCAACACACCACACACTCAGGGAATGCTCATCTGAAGACAATTCCCCCATAAGGCCCTTTGGAGAGACAGAGAGAGAGTATGCCAGCACACCCCAGCGCTATTAACCCAGGAATAACACAGTAACTTAATGTTAACCCAGTAGCTGCTGTTTATATTGATTTTTGCGCCTAATTATGTGCCCCCCCCCTCTTTTTACCCTCTTCTACCGTGTAACTGCAGGGGAGAGGCTGGGGAGCTTCCTCTCAGCGGTGCTGTGGAGAAAAAACATGGCGCTGGTGAGTGCTGAGGAAGAAGCCCCGCCCCCTCGACGGCGGGCTTCTGTCCCGCTTTCATGTACAATTTTTGGCGGGGGCTCATACATATATACAGTGCTCAACTGTATATATGCAAACTTTTGCCAAAGAGGTCTCTAATTGCTGCCCAGGGCGCCCCCCCCCCCCCCCGCGCCCTGCACCCTTACAGTGACCGGAGTATGTGGGTGTAGTGTGGGAGGAATGGCGCACAGCTGCAGTGCTGTGCGCTACCTCAGTGAAGACTGGAGTCTTCTGCCGCCGATTTCGAAGTCTTCTTGCTTTTTTCACCCGGCTTCTGTCTTCCGGCTCTGCGAGGGGGACGGCGGTGCGGCTCCGGGATCGGACGACGAGGGTGAGATCCTGTGTACGATCCCTCTGGAGCTAATGGTGTCCAGTAGCCTAAGAAGCAGGACCTATCTGCAGAGAGTAGGTCTGCTTCTCTCCCCTCTGTCCCACGATGCAGGGAGTCTGTTGCCAGCAGAGCTCCCTGAAAATAAAAAAACCTCAGGAGAGCTCACTGAACAGCACCCAGCTCGTCCGGGCACAGATTCAAACTGAGGTATGGAGGAGGGACATAGAGGGAGGAGCCAGAGCACACCAGAATCTAAATTCTTTCTTAAAGTGCCCATGTCTCCTGCGGAGTCCGTCTATTCCCCATGGTCCTTACGGAGTCCCCAGCATCCACTAGGACGTTAGAGAAAAGAGGTTTTTAGGAATCAATATCCTACTATCTCATATAGAAGGTATTCACAATCAGTGAGGTCTCCGCTCCACAAGGCAGCGCTCTGTTACCCGCTATTTAGACTGGCGAGGGGACTTTTTGGGGCAGCAGCCAAGAAAGGACAAGAATAAAGTCTGATAACTGGAAGTTATTACATCAAAATAAAAATATAAGAAAGATTTTCTATTGAAATTACTATATACTCCAATTAGCGCATTGAGGTACCTATAACTTGTGTGTATATATCTATCCATCACTATATATCGCAAGCATTGCGACAATATATAAACTCCACACAGTTAGGGCCATTGTGGGAATCAAACCCATGTCCTCAGTGCTGAGAGGCAGTAATGCTAACCACTCAGGGCCGTTTCTTTGGGGCAGGCGAGCAGTGGGCGCCCGCCGCGGCACTAACTGTGGCTCCCTGCTTGCTCCTCCTATTTCTCCCCGAGTAACCCGCTCGGGGGGCGGAGTTTCACGGAATGACGCCACGACGCAACCCCGTCACTCCGCGAAACCCCCCCCCCCCCGAGCGAAGTACAGAGGGGGATCCAAGTTAGGAAGAGGGAAAGGCCGGCGCGAGGAGCGACTGGTGAGGCGGGCCGAAGAGCGGTAATCGCCTCTGTAAGTATCCTCTCTCTCTCAGTGTGTAAAATGGGGACACCTGCCGTAATGTGTGAAATGGGGACTCTTGCCTGCCGTAGTGTGGGGATTTAATGTATCAAGGGCATTGCGATGTGTGGCATAATATGGTGCAGGGGGAATTGCGGTGTGTGACATAATATGGTGCAGGGGGCATTACTGTGTGGGGCTTAATATGGTAGAATTTTTTTTTCCTGTGGTGGTCGTGATCTGTTGGAGAAGGGTCAAAAACTGGATTGTGAGGTAGTCTTTTCAGACGAGGCCATGCCCATTTAAATGAGGCCACGCCCATTTAGATGAGGCCACACCCCCTTTCCGAGTGCGCGCGCAAGTTGTTTTTTTTAAACTAGGTGTGTGTGTGAGGGGGGGGGGGGGGCGGCACATTTTTTTATGTCATGGGGGGGGGGCGCATTTTTAAATCTCGCACTGGGCGCCAAATTGGCTAGAAACAGCCCTGTAACCACTACACCATCCGTGCTGCCCACTGCACAGGCAGACTAGATAGGCCACGTCAGATTCTGTGTTTCTCTCTCTGTGAGTCAGGATGAATATTGTGTGTAAAGATGTGAGCCTGCTCCTGGAACGTGTCCCCCAGACAGGATGAATGAGACAGCAGCTTATATGCTAGATATCCGTGCAGCGGAGCGTAATACACGGATGTGGTTCCTCATCCCCGTGGGGGCAGTGTCTCTACATGCAGGAACATTTTTATTTTGGTATACCTTCCCCTTTTATTGGCAATTCTTAGAAAATAAAACAGATCCTTTATTTACTTGAAAATTTTATTTGCAATTTGTACATATAAAGTATTCTACATAAAGCGGATCTACTTTGTGTGCCGTCTGTTCCATACATCCAGTGGTGTAACATCAGATGTGACCAGGATTCAGAGCTAAGGAACTTTCCTGATGAATTTCTGGAACCACATCAATGAAGTACATGCGCACAGAGCGTACCTGTAATGGGAGAAGATAATACGGTCATATACCAGTCCTGTAATGAGAGAAGATAATACAGTCATATACCAGTCCTGCCATCACGGAACATCAGCTACAGGACCCCAACATCCTGACAGATCAAGCTCTAAGTTGAAAGAACCACAATTTAGTCTAGTCCCAGGAATCCAGAGATAAATTCTAGTGTAACAAGGAAGACTTCCATCTCACCACCACATGGACCTGAATCCTCCAAGAAACACATCATTCCTGGTAATGGGGGTTTGGAAGACAACACTGAGAATGGTGGCTAATTGGGACCATTGACTGCAATTACAGGGCTCAGTCACCGCAAAAGCAAAATCATTATCTGCACTACATTCTCTAAACATAGGTAGTGCCTCATACCTACATCACCAATGAGCACGGCATTATCACTACTACATCACCTATGAGCACGGCATTATCACTACTACATCACCTATGAGCACAGGCATTATCACTACTACATCACCTATGAGCACAGGCATTATCACTACTACATCACCTATGAGCACAGGTATTATCACTACTACATCACCTATGAGCACAGGTATTATCACTACTACATCACCTATGAGCACGGCATTATCACTACTACATAACCTATGAGCATGGCATTATCACTACTACATCACCTATGAGCACAGGCATTATCACTACTACATCACCTATGAGCACAGGTATTATCACTACTACATCACCTATGAGCACAGGCATTATCACTACTACATCACCTATGAGCACAGGTATTATCACTACTATATCACCTATGAGCACAGGTATTATCACTACTACATCACCTATGAGCACAGGTATTATCACTACTACATCACCTATGAGCACGGCATTATCACTACTACATCACCTATGAGCACAGGTATTATCACTACTACATCACCTATGAGCACAGGTATTATCACTACTACATCACCTATGAGCACGGCATTATCACTACTACATCACCTATGAGCATGGCATTATCACTACTACATCACCTATGAGCACAGGCATTATCACTACATCACCTATGAGCACGGCATTATCACTACTACATCACCTATGAGCACGGCATTATCACTACTACATCACCTATGAGCACAGGTATTATCACTACTACATCACCTATGAGCACGGCCCTATCACTACTACATCACCTATGAGCACAGGCATTATCACTATTACATCACCTATGAGCACAGGCATTATCACTACTACATCACCTATGAGCACAGGCATTATCACTACTACATCACCTATGAGCACAGGCATTATCACTACTACATCACCTATGAGCACAGGCATTATCACTACTACATCACCTATGAGCACAGGCATTATCACTACTACATCACGAATGAGCACGGCATTATCACTACTACATCACCTATGAGCACAGGCATTATCACTACTACATCACCTATGAGCACAGGCATTATCACTACTACATCACCTATGAGCACAGGTATTATCACTACTACATCACCTATGAGCACAGGTATTATCACTACTACATCACCTATGAGCACGGCATTATCACTACTACATCACCTATGAGCACAGGTATTATCACTACTACATCACCTATGAGCACGGCATTATCACTACTACATCACCTATGAGCATAGGCATTATCACTACTACATCACCTATGAGCACGGCATTATCACTACTACATCACCTATGAGCACAGGCATTATCACTACTACATCACGAATGAGCACGACATTATCACTACTACATCACCTATGAGCACAGGCATTATCACTACTACATCACCTATGAGCACGGCATTATCACTACTACATCACCTATGAGCACGGCATTATCACTACTACATCACCTATGAGCACAGGTATTATCACTACTACATCACCTATGAGCACAGGTATTATCACTACTACATCACCTATGAGCACGGCATTATCACTACTACATCACCTATGAGCACAGGTATTATCACTACTACATCACCTATGAGCACGGCATTATCACTACTACATCACCTATGAGCATAGGCATTATCACTACTACATCACCTATGAGCACGGCATTATCACTACTACATCACCTATGAGCACAGGCATTATCACTACTACATCACGAATGAGCACGACATTATCACTACTACATCACCTATGAGCACAGGCATTATCACTACTACATCACCTATGAGCACGGCATTATCACTACTACATCACCTATGAGCACGGCATTATCACTACTACATCACCTATGAGCACAGGTATTATCACTACTACATCACCTATGAGCACGGCCCTATCACTACTACATCACCTATGAGCACAGGCATTATCACTATTACATCACCTATGAGCACAGGCATTATCACTATTACATCACCTATGAGCACAGGCATTATCACTACTACATCACCTATGAGCACAGGCATTATCACTACTACATCACCTATGAGCACAGGTATTATCACTACTACATCACCTATGAGCACGGCCCTATCACTACTACATCACCTATGAGCACAGGCATTATCACTATTACATCACCTATGAGCACAGGCATTATCACTACTACATCACCTATGAGCACAGGCATTATCACTACTACATCACCTATGAGCACAGGCATTATCACTACTACATCACCTATGAGCACAGGCATTATCACTACTACATCACCTATGAGCACGGCATTATCACTACTACATCACCTATGAGCACAGGCATTATCACTACTACATCACGAATGAGCACGGCATTATCACTACTACATCACCTATGAGCACAGGCATTATCACTACTACATCACCTATGAGCACAGGCATTATCACTACTACATCACCTATGAGCACAGGTATTATCACTACTACATCACCTATGAGCACAGGTATTATCACTACTACATCACCTATGAGCACGGCATTATCACTACTACATCACCTATGAGCACGGCATTATCACTACTACATCACCTATGAGCACAGGCATTATCACTACTACAGCACCTATGAGCACAGCATTATCACTACTACATCACCTATGAGCACAGGTATTATCACTACTACATCACCTATGAGCACAGGCATTATCACTACTACATCACCTATGAACACAGGCATTATCACTACTACATCACCTATGAGCACGGCATTATCACTACTACATCACCTATGAGCACGGCATTATCACTACTACATCACCTATGAGCACAGGTATTATCACTACTACATCACCTATGAGCACGGCCCTATCACTACTACATCACCTATGAGCACAGGCATTATCACTATTACATCACCTATGAGCACGGCATTATCACTACTACATCACCTATGAGCACAGGTATTATCACTACTACATCACCTATGAGCACAGGCATTATCACTACTACATCACCTATGAGCACAGGCATTATCACTACTACATCACCTATGAGCACAGGCATTATCACTACTACATCACCTATGAGCACAGGCATTATCCCTACTACATCACCTATGAGCACAGGCATTATCACTACTACATCACCTATGAGCACAGGCATTATCACTACTACATCACCTATGAGCACAGGCATTATCACTACTACATCACCTATGAGCACAGGCATTATCACTACTACATCACCTATGAGCACAGGCATTATCACTACTACATCACCTATGAGCACAGGCATTATCACTACTACATCACCTATGAGCACGGCATTATCACTACTACATCACCTATGAGCACAGGCATTATCACTACTACATCACCTATGAGCACGGCATTATCACTACTACATCACCTATGAGCACAGGCATTATCACTACTACATCACCTATGAGCACAGGCATTATCACTACTACATCACCTATGAGCACGGCATTATCACTACTACATCACCTATGAGCACAGCCATTATCACTACTACATCACCTATGAGCACAGGCATTATCACTACTACATCACCTATGAGCACAGGCATTATCACTACTACATCACCTATGAGCACAGGCATTATCACTACTACATCACCTATGAGCACAGGCATTATCACTACTACATCACCTATGAGCACAGGCATTATCACTACTACATCACCTATGAGCACGGCATTATCACTACTACATCACCTATGAGCACGGCATTATCACTACTACATCACCTATGAGCACGGCATTATCACTACTACATCACCTATGAGCACGGCATTATCACTACTACATCACCTATGAGCACAGGCATTATCACTACTACATCACCTATGAGCAGAGGCATTATCACTACTACATCACCTATGAGCACAGGCATTATCACTACTACATCACCTATGAGCACAGGCATTATCACTACTACATCACCTATGAGCACGGCATTATCACTACATCACCTATGAGCACAGGCATCACTACTACATCACCTATGAGCACAGACATTATCACTACTACACCTATGAGCACGTCATTATCACTACTACATCACCTATGAGCACGGCATTAACACTACTACATCACCTATAAGCACAGCATTATCACTACATCACCTATGAGCACGGCATTATCACTACTACATCACCTATGAGCACGGCATTATCACTACTACATCACCTATGAGCACGACATTATCACTACTACATCACCTATGAGCACAGGCATTATCACTACTACATCACCTATGAGCACGGCATTATCCCTACTACATCACCTATGAGCACGGCATTATCACTACTACATCACCTATGAGCACGGCATTATCACTACTACATCACCTATGAGCACAGGTATTATCACTACTACATCACCTATGAGCATGGCATTATCACTACTGTATCACCTATGAGCACAGACATTATCACTACTACACCTATGAGCACGTCATTATCACTACTACATCACCTATGAGCACGGCATTATCACTACTACATCACCTATGAGCACGGGCATTATCACTACTACATCACCTATGAGCACAGGTATTATCACTACTATATCACCTATGAGCACGGCATTATCACTACTACATCACCTATGAGCACAGGCATTATCACTACTACATCACCTATGAGCACGGCATTATCACTACTACATCACCTATGAGCACTGCATTATCCATACTACATCACCTATGAGCACGGCATTATCACTACTACATCACCTATGAGCACGGCATTATCACTACTACATCACCTTTGAGCACAGGTATTATCACTACTACATCACCTATGAGCACGGCATTATCACTACTATATCACCTATGAGCACAGACATTATCACTACTACACCTATGAGCACGTCATTATCACTACTACATCACCTATGAGCACGGCATTATCACTACTACATCACCTATGAGCACGGCATTATCACTACTACATCACCTATGAGCACAGGTATTATCACTACTACATCACCTATGAGCACGGCATTATCACTACTACATCACCTATGAGCACGGCATTATCCCTACTACATCACCTATGAGCACGGCATTATCACTACTACATCACCTATGAGCACAGGTATTATCACTACTACATCACCTATGAGCACGGCATTATCACTACTATATCACCTATGAGCACAGACATTATCACTACTACACCTATGAGCACGTCATTATCACTACTACATCACCTATGAGCACGGCATTATCACTACTACATCACCTATGAGCACGGCATTATCCCTACTACATCACCTATGAGCACGGCATTATCACTACTACATCACATATGAGCACGGCATTATCACTACTACATCACCTATGAGCACAGGTATTATCACTACTACATCACCTATGAGCACGGCATTATGACTACTATATCACCTATGAGCACAGACATTATCACTACTACACCTATGAGCACGTCATTATGACTACTACATCAGCTATGAGCACAGGCATTATCACTACTACATCAGCTATGAGCACAGGCATTATCACTACTACATCAGCTATGAGCACAGGCATTATCACTACTACATCAGCTATGAGCACAGGCATTATCACTACTACATCACCTATGAGCACAGGTATTATCACTACTACATCACATGTGAGCACAGACATTATCACTACTACATCACATATGAGCAAAGACATTATCACTACTACATCACCTACGAGCACAGGTATTATCACTACTACATCACCTATGAGCACAGGCATGATCACTACTACATCACCTATGAGCACGGCATAATCACTACTAAATCACCTATGAGCACAGGCATTATCACTACTACATCACATATGAGCACAGACATTATCACTACTACATCCCCTATAAGCACAGGAATTATCACTACTACATCACCTATGAGCACAGACATTATCACTACTACATCAGCTATGAGCACAGGCATTATCACTACTACATCAGCTATGAGCACAGGCATTATCAAATCTACATCACATGTGAGCACAGACATTATCACTACTACATCACCTATGAGCACAGGTATTATCACTACTACATCACCTATGAGCACAGATATTATCACTACTACATCACCTATGAGCACAGATATTATCACTACTACATCACCTATGAGCACAAGCATTATCACTACTACATCACCTATGAGCACAGGCATTATCACTACTACATCACCTATGAGCACAGGCATTATCACTACTACATCACCTATGAGCACAGGCATTATCACTACTACATCACCTATGAGCACAGGCATTTTAACTACTACATCACATATGCGCACAGGCATTATCACTACTACGTCACCTATGAGCACAGGCATTATCACTACTACATCACATATGCGCACAGGCATTATCATTACTACATCACATATGAGCACAGGCATTATCACTACTACATCACATATGAGCACAGGCATTATCACTACTACATCACATATGAGCACAGGCATTATCACTACTACATCACATATGCGCACAGGCATTATCACCACTACATCACCTATGAGCACAGGCATTATCACCACTACATCACCTATGAGCACAGGCATTATCACTACTACATCACCTATGAGCACAGGCATTATCACTACTACACCTATGAGCACAGACATTATCACTACTACATCACCTATGAGCACAGGCTTGATCACTACTACACCTATGAGCACAGGCATTATCACTACTACATCACCTATGAGCACGGCATTATCACTACTACATCACCTATGAGCATGGCATTATCACTACTACATCACCTATGAGCACAGGCATTATCACTACTACATCACCTATGAACACGCCATTATCACTACTACACCTATGAGCACAGGCATTATCACTACTACATCACCTATGAGCACAGGCATTATCGCTACTACACCTATGAGCATGGCATTATCACTACTACATCACCTATGAGCACAGGCATTATCACTACTACACCTATGAGCACAGACATTATCACTACTACATCACATATGCGCACAGGCATTATCACTACTACATCACCTATGAGCACAGGCATTATCACTACTACATCACCTATGAGCACGGCATTATCACTACTACATCACCTATGAGCATGGCATTATCACTACTACATCACCTATGAGCACAGGCATTATCACTACTACATCACCTATGAACACGCCATTATCACTACTACATCACCTATGAGCACAGGCATTATCACTACTACATCACCTATGAGCACAGGCATTATCACTACTACATCACCTATGAGCACAGGCATTATCACTACTACATCACCTATGAGCACGGCATTATCACTACTACATCACCTATGAGCACAGGTATTATCACTACTACATCACCTATGAGCACGGCCCTATCACTACTACATCACCTATGAGCACAGGCATTATCACTATTACATCACCTATGAGCACAGGCATTATCACTACTACATCACCTATGAGCACGGCATTATCACTACTACATCACCTATGAGCACAGGCATTATCACTACTACATCACGAATGAGCACGGCATTATCACTACTACATCACCTATGAGCACAGGCATTATCACTACTACATCACCTATGAGCACAGGCATTATCACTACTACATCACCTATGAGCACAGGTATTATCACTACTACATCACCTATGAGCACAGGTATTATCACTACTACATCACCTATGAGCACGGCATTATCACTACTACACCTACGAGCACAGGTATTATCACTACTACATCACCTATGAGCACGGCATTATCACTACTACATCACCTATGAGCACAGGCATTATCACTACTACATCACCTATGAGCACGGCATTATCACTACTACATCACCTATGAGCACAGGTATTATCACTACTACATCACCTATGAGCACAGGCATTATCACTACTACATCACCTATGAGCACAGGCATTATCACTACTACATCACCTATGAGCACGGCATTATCACTACTACATCACCTATGAGCACAGGCATTATCACTACTACATCACCTATGAGCACGGCATTATCCCTACTACATCACCTATGAGCACGGCATTATCACTACTACATCACCTATGAGCACGGCATTATCACTACTACATCACCTATGAGCACAGGTATTATCACTACTACATCACCTATGAGCACGGCATTATCACTACTGTATCACCTATGAGCACAGACATTATCACTACTACACCTATGAGCACGTCATTATCACTACTACATCACCTATGAGCACGGCATTATCACTACTACATCACCTATGAGCACGGGCATTATCACTACTACATCACCTATGAGCACAGGTATTATCACTACTACATCACCTATGAGCACGGCATTATCACTACTACATCATCTATGAGCACGGTATTATCACTACTACATCACCTATGAGCACAGGTATTATCACTACTACATCACCTATGAGCAGGCTTTATCACTACTATATCACATATGAGCACAGACATTATCACTACTACATCACCTATGAGCACGTCATTATCACTACTACATCAGCTATGAGCACAGGCATTATCACTACATCACCTATGAGCACAGGCATTATCACTACTACATCAGCTATGAACATGTCATTATCACTACTACATTACCTATGACCACAGTCATTATCACTACTACATCACCTATGAGCACAGGCATTATCACTACTACATCACCTATGAGCACAGACATTATCACTACTACATCAGCTATGAGCACAGGCATTATCACTACTACATCAGCTATGAGCACAGGCATTATCACTACTACATCAGCTATGAGCACAGGCATTATCACTACTACATCAGCTATGAGCACAGGCATTATCACTACTACATCACCTATGAGCACAGATATTATCACTACTACATCACCTATGAGCACAGGCATTATCACTACTACATCACCTATGAGCAAGGCATTATTACTACTAAATCACCTATGAGCACAGGCATTATCACTACTACATCACATATGAGCACAGACATTATCACTACTACATCACCTATGAGCACAGGCATTATCACTACTACATCACATATGAGCACAGACATTATCACTACTACATCCCCTATAAGCACAGGCATTATCACTACTACATCACCTATGAGCACAGGCATTATCACTACTACATCACCTATGAGCACAGGCATTATCACTACTAAATCACCTATGAGCACAGGCATTATCACTACTACATCACCTATGAGCACGGCATTATCACTACTACATCACATATGAGCACAGACATTATCACTACATCACCTATGAGCACAGGCATTATCACTACTACATCAGCTATGAACACGTCATTATCACTACTACATTACCTATGACCACAGTCATTATCACTACTACATCACCTATGAGCACAGGCATTATCACTACTACATCACCTATGAGCACAGACATTATCACTAATACATCAGCTATGAGCACAGGCATTATCACTACTACATCAGCTATGAGCACAGGCATTATCACTACTACATCAGCTATGAGCACAGGCATTATCACTACTACATCAGCTATGAGCACAGGCATTATCACTACTACATCACCTATGAGCACAGGCATTATCACTACTACATCACATGTGAGCACAGACATTATCACTACTACATCACATATGAGCAAAGACATTATCACTACTACATCACCTACGAGCACAGGTATTATCACTACTACATCACCTATGAGCACAGATATTATCACTACTACATCACCTATGAGCACAGGCATTATCACTACTACATCACCTATGAGCACGGCATAATCACTACTAAATCACCTATGAGCACAGGCATTATCACTACTACATCACCTATGAGCACAGACATTATCACTACTACATCAGCTATGAGCACAGGCATTATCACTACTACATCAGCTATGAGCACAGGCATTATCAAATCTACATCACCTATGAGCACAGACATTATCACTACTACATCACCTATGAGCACAGGTATTATCACTACTACATCACCTATGAGCACAGATATTATCACTACTACATCACCTATGAGCACAGGCATTATCACTACTACATCACCTATGAGCACAGGCATTATCACTACTACACCTATGAGCACAGACATTATCACTACTACATCACCTATGAGCACAGGCATTATCACTACTACATCACCTATGAGCACAGGCATTATCACTACTACATCACCTATGAGCACAGGCATTTTAACTACTACATCACATATGCGCACAGGCATTATCACTACTACATCACCTATGAGCACAGGCATTATCACTACTACATCACATATGCGCACAGGCATTATCATTACTACATCACATATGAGCACAGGCATTATCACTACTACATCACATATGAGCACAGGCATTATCACTACTACATCACATATGAGCACAGGCATTATCACTACTACATCACATATGCGCACAGGCATTATCACTACTACATCACCTATGAGCACAGGCATTATCACCACTACATCACCTATGAGCACAGGCATTATCACTACTACATCACCTATGAGCACAGGCATTATCACTACTACACCTATGAGCACAGACATTATCACTACTACATCACCTATGAGCACAGGCTTTATCACTACTACACCTATGAGCACAGGCATTATCACTACTACATCACCTATGAGCACGGCATTATCACTACTACATCACCTATGAGCATGGCATTATCACTACTACATCACCTATGAGCACAGGCATTATCACTACTACATCACCTATGAACACGCCATTATCACTACTACATCACCTATGAGCACAGGCATTATCACTACTACATCACCTATGAGCACAGGCATTATCACTACTACACCTATGAGCATGGCATTATCACTACTACATCACATATGCGCACAGGCATTATCACTACTACATCACCTATGAGCACAGGCATTATCACTACTACATCACCTATGAGCACGGCATTATCACTACTACATCACCTATGAGCATGGCATTATCACTACTACATCACCTATGAGCACAGGCATTATCACTACTACATCACCTATGAACACGCCATTATCACTACTACATCACCTATGAGCACAGGCATTATCACTACTACATCACCTATGAGCACAGGCATTATAGCTACATCATCACCTATGAGCACAGGCATTATCACTACTACACCTATGAGCACAGGCATTATCACTACTACATCACCTATGAGCACAGGCATTATAGCTACATCATCACCTATGAGCACAGGCATTATCACTACTACACCTATGAGCACAGGCATTATCACTACTACATCACCTATGAACATGCCATTATCACTACTACATCACCTATGAGCACAGGCATTATCACTACTACATCACCTATGAGCACAGACATTATCACTACTACATCACCTATGAGCACAGACATTATCACTACTACATCACCTATGAGCACGGCATTATCCCTACTACATCACCTATGAGCACAGGTATTATCACTACTACACCTATGAGCACAGACATTATCACTACTACACCTATGAGCACAGACATTATCACTACTACATCACCTATGAGCACAGGCATTATCACTACTACATCACCTATGAGCACGGCATTATCCCTACTACATCACCTATGAGCACAGACATTATCACTACTACATCACCTATGAGCACGGCATTATCCCTACTACATCACCTATGAGCACAGGCTTTATCACTACTACACCTATGAGCACAGACATTATCACTACTACACCTATGAGCACAGACATTATCACTACTACATCACCTATGAGCACGGCATTATCACTACTACATCACCTATGAGCACAGGTATTATCACCTATGAGCACGGCCCTATCACTACTACATCACCTATGAGCACAGGCATTATTACTATTACATCACCTATGAGCACAGGCATTATCACTATTACATCACCTATGAGCACAGGCATTATCACTACTACATCACCTATGAGCACAGGCATTATCACTACTACATCACCTATGAGCACAGGTATTATCACTACTACATCACCTATGAGCACGGCCCTATCACTACTACATCACCTATGAGCACAGGCATTATCACTATTACATCACCTATGAGCACAGGCATTATCACTACTACATCCCCTATGAGCACAGGCATTATCACTACTACATCACCTATGAGCACAGGCATTATCACTACTACATCACCTATGAGCACAGGCATTATCACTACTACATCACCTATGAGCACGGCATTATCACTACTACATCACCTATGAGCACAGGCATTATCACTACTACATCACGAATGAGCACGGCATTATCACTACTACATCACCTATGAGCACAGGCATTATCACTACTACATCACCTATGAGCACAGGCATTATCACTACTACATCACCTATGAGCACAGGTATTATCACTACTACATCAGCTATGAGCACAGGCATTATCAAATCTACATCACATGTGAGCACAGACATTATCACTACTACATCACCTATGAGCACAGGTATTATCACTACTACATCACCTATGAGCACAGATATTATCACTACTACATCACCTATGAGCACAGATATTATCACTACTACATCACCTATGAGCACAGGCATTATCACTACTACATCACCTATGAGCACAGGCATTATCACTACTACATCACCTATGAGCACAGGCATTATCACTACTACATCACCTATGAGCACAGGCATTATCACTACTACATCACCTATGAGCACAGGCATTTTAACTACTACATCACATATGCGCACAGGCATTATCACTACTACGTCACCTATGAGCACAGGCATTATCACTACTACATCACATATGCGCACAGGCATTATCATTACTACATCACATATGAGCACAGGCATTATCACTACTACATCACATATGAGCACAGGCATTATCACTACTACATCACATATGAGCACAGGCATTATCACTACTACATCACATATGCGCACAGGCATTATCACCACTACATCACCTATGAGCACAGGCATTATCACCACTACATCACCTATGAGCACAGGCATTATCACTACTACATCACCTATGAGCACAGGCATTATCACTACTACACCTATGAGCACAGACATTATCACTACTACATCACCTATGAGCACAGGCTTGATCACTACTACACCTATGAGCACAGACATTATCACTACTACATCACCTATGAGCACGGCATTATCACTACTACATCACCTATGAGCATGGCATTATCACTACTACATCACCTATGAGCACAGGCATTATCACTACTACATCACCTATGAACACGCCATTATCACTACT
This sequence comes from Pseudophryne corroboree, assembly GCF_028390025.1. NCBI lineage: Eukaryota > Metazoa > Chordata > Amphibia > Anura > Myobatrachidae > Pseudophryne > Pseudophryne corroboree. Next base: position 492,491,795 of record NC_086451.1, read on the forward strand.
ACACCTATGAGCACAGGCATTATCACTACTACATCACCTATGAGCACAGGCATTATCGCTACTACACCTATGAGCATGGCATTATCACTACTACATCACCTATGAGCACAGGCATTATCACTACTACACCTATGAGCACAGACATTATCACTACTACATCACATATGCGCAAGGCATTATCACTACTACATCACCTATGAGCACAGGCATTATCACTACTACATCACCTATGAGCACGGCATTATCACTACTACATCACCTATGAGCATGGCATTATCACTACTACATCACCTATGAGCACAGGCATTATCACTACTACATCACCTATGAACACGCCATTATCACTACTACATCACCTATGAGCACAGGCATTATCACTACTACATCACGAATGAGCACGGCATTATCACTACTACATCACCTATGAGCACAGGCATTATCACTACTACATCACCTATGAGCACAGGCATTATCACTACTACATCACCTATGAGCACAGGTATTATCACTACTACATCACCTATGAGCACAGGTATTATCACTACTACATCACCTATGAGCACGGCATTATCACTACTACACCTACGAGCACAGGTATTATCACTACTACATCACCTATGAGCACGGCATTATCACTACTACATCACCTATGAGCACAGGCATTATCACTACTACATCACCTATGAGCACGGCATTATCACTACTACATCACCTATGAGCACAGGTATTATCACTACTACATCACCTATGAGCACAGGCATTATCACTACTACATCACCTATGAGCACAGGCATTATCACTACTACATCACCTATGAGCACGGCATTATCACTACTACATCACCTATGAGCACAGGCATTATCACTACTACATCACCTATGAGCACGGCATTATCCCTACTACATCACCTATGAGCACGGCATTATCACTACTACATCACCTATGAGCACGGCATTATCACTACTACATCACCTATGAGCACAGGTATTATCACTACTACATCACCTATGAGCACGGCATTATCACTACTGTATCACCTATGAGCACAGACATTATCACTACTACACCTATGAGCACGTCATTATCACTACTACATCACCTATGAGCACGGCATTATCACTACTACATCACCTATGAGCACGGGCATTATCACTACTACATCACCTATGAGCACAGGTATTATCACTACTATATCACCTATGAGCACGGCATTATCACTACTACATCACCTATGAGCACAGGCATTATCACTACTACATCACCTATGAGCACGGCATTATCACTACTACATCACCTATGAGCACTGCATTATCCATACTACATCACCTATGAGCACGGCATTATCACTACTACATCACCTATGAGCACGGCATTATCACTACTACATCACCTATGAGCACAGGTATTATCACTACTACATCACCTATGAGCACGGCATTATCACTACTATATCACCTATGAGCACAGACATTATCACTACTACACCTATGAGCACGTCATTATCACTACTACATCACCTATGAGCACGGCATTATCACTACTACATCACCTATGAGCACGGCATTATCACTACTACATTACCTATGAGCACAGGTATTATCACTACTACATCACCTATGAGCACGGCATTATCACTACTACATCACCTATGAGCACGGCATTATCCCTACTACATCACCTATGAGAACGGCATTATCACTACTACATCACCTATGAGCACAGGTATTATCACTACTACATCACCTATGAGCACGGCATTATCACTACTATATCACCTATGAGCACAGACATTATCACTACTACACCTATGAGCACGTCATTATCACTACTACATCACCTATGAGCACGGCATTATCACTACTACATCACCTATGAGCACGGCATTATCACTACTACATCACCTATGAGCACAGGTATTATCACTACTACATCACCTATGAGCATGGCATTATCACTACTACATCACCTATGAGCACGGCATTATCCCTACTACATCACCTATGAGCACGGCATTATCACTACTACATCACCTATGAGCACGGCATTATCACTACTACATCACCTATGAGCACAGGTATTATCACTACTACATCACCTATGAGCACAGGCATTATGACTACTATATCACCTATGAGCACAGACATTATCACTACTACACCTATGAGCACGTCATTATCACTACTACATCACCTATGAGCACGGCATTATCACTACTACATCACCTATGAGCACAGGCATTATCACTACTACATCACCTATGAGCACGGCATTATCCCTACTACATCACCTATGAGCACGGCATTATCACTACTACATCACCTATGAGCACGGTATTATCACTACTACATCACCTATGAGCACAGGTATTATCACTACTACATCACCTATGAGCAGGCTTTATCACTACTATATCACATATGAGCACAGACATTATCACTACTACACCTATGAGCACGTCATTATCACTACTACATCAGCTATGAGCACAGGCATTATCACTACATCACCTATGAGCACAGGCATTATCACTACTACATCAGCTATGAACATGTCATTATCACTACTACATTACCTATGACCACAGTCATTATCACTACTACATCACCTATGAGCACAGGCATTATCACTACTACATCACCTATGAGCACAGACATTATCACTACTACATCAGCTATGAGCACAGGCATTATCACTACTACATCAGCTATGAGCACAGGCATTATCACTACTACATCAGCTATGAGCACAGGCATTATCACTACTACATCAGCTATGAGCACAGGCATTATCACTACTACATCACCTATGAGCACAGATATTATCACTACTACATCACCTATGAGCACAGGCATTATCACTACTACATCACCTATGAGCACGGCATTATTACTACTAAATCACCTATGAGCACAGGCATTATCACTACTACATCACATATGAGCACAGACATTATCACTACTACATCACCTATGAGCACAGGCATTATCACTACTACATCACATATGAGCACAGACATTATCACTACTACATCCCCTATAAGCACAGGCATTATCACTACTACATCACCTATGAGCACAGGCATTATCACTACTACATCACCTATGAGCACAGGCATTATCACTACTACATCACCTATGAGCACGGCATTATCACTACTACATCACCTATGAGCACAGACATTATCACTAATACATCAGCTATGAGCACAGGCATTATCACTACTACATCAGCTATGAGCACAGGCATTATCACTACTACATCAGCTATGAGCACAGGCATTATCACTACTACATCAGCTATGAGCACAGGCATTATCACTACTACATCAGCTATGAGCACAGGCATTATCACTACTACATCACCTATGAGCACAGGCATTATCACTACTACATCACATGTGAGCACAGACATTATCACTACTACATCACATATGAGCAAAGACATTATCACTACTACATCACCTACGAGCACAGGTATTATCACTACTACATCACCTATGAGCACAGATATTATCACTACTACATCACCTATGAGCACAGGCATTATCACTACTACATCACCTATGAGCACGGCATAATCACTACTAAATCACCTATGAGCACAGGCATTATCACTACTACATCACCTATGAGCACAGACATTATCACTACTACATCAGCTATGAGCACAGGCATTATCACTACTACATCAGCTATGAGCACAGGCATTATCAAATCTACATCACCTATGAGCACAGACATTATCACTACTACATCACCTATGAGCACAGGTATTATCACTACTACATCACCTATGAGCACAGATATTATCACTACTACATCACCTATGAGCACAGGCATTATCACTACTACATCACCTATGAGCACAGGCATTATCACTACTACACCTATGAGCACAGACATTATCACTACTACATCACCTATGAGCACAGGCATTATCACTACTACATCACCTATGAGCACAGGCATTATCACTACTACATCACCTATGAGCACAGGCATTTTAACTACTACATCACATATGCGCACAGGCATTATCACTACTACATCACCTATGAGCACAGGCATTATCACTACTACATCACATATGCGCACAGGCATTATCATTACTACATCACATATGAGCACAGGCATTATCACTACTACATCACATATGAGCACAGGCATTATCACTACTACATCACATATGAGCACAGGCATTATCACTACTACATCACATATGCGCACAGGCATTATCACTACTACATCACCTATGAGCACAGGCATTATCACCACTACATCACCTATGAGCACAGGCATTATCACTACTACATCACCTATGAGCACAGGCATTATCACTACTACACCTATGAGCACAGACATTATCACTACTACATCACCTATGAGCACAGGCTTTATCACTACTACACCTATGAGCACAGGCATTATCACTACTACATCACCTATGAGCACGGCATTATCACTACTACATCACCTATGAGCATGGCATTATCACTACTACATCACCTATGAGCACAGGCATTATCACTACTACATCACCTATGAACACGCCATTATCACTACTACATCACCTATGAGCACAGGCATTATCACTACTACATCACCTATGAGCACAGGCATTATCACTACTACACCTATGAGCATGGCATTATCACTACTACATCACATATGCGCACAGGCATTATCACTACTACATCACCTATGAGCACAGGCATTATCACTACTACATCACCTATGAGCACGGCATTATCACTACTACATCACCTATGAGCATGGCATTATCACTACTACATCACCTATGAGCACAGGCATTATCACTACTACATCACCTATGAACACGCCATTATCACTACTACATCACCTATGAGCACAGGCATTATCACTACTACATCACCTATGAGCACAGGCATTATAGCTACATCATCACCTATGAGCACAGGCATTATCACTACTACACCTATGAGCACAGGCATTATCACTACTACATCACCTATGAGCACAGGCATTATAGCTACATCATCACCTATGAGCACAGGCATTATCACTACTACACCTATGAGCACAGGCATTATCACTACTACATCACCTATGAACACGCCATTATCACTACTACATCACCTATGAGCACAGGCATTATCACTACTACATCACCTATGAGCACAGACATTATCACTACTACATCACCTATGAGCACAGACATTATCACTACTACATCACCTATGAGCACGGCATTATCCCTACTACATCACCTATGAGCACAGGTATTATCACTACTACACCTATGAGCACAGACATTATCACTACACCTATGAGCACAGACATTATCACTACTACATCACCTATGAGCACAGGCATTATCACTACTACATCACCTATGAGCACGGCATTATCCCTACTACATCACCTATGAGCACAGACATTATCACTACTACATCACCTATGAGCACGGCATTATCCCTACTACATCACCTATGAGCACAGGCTTTATCACTACTACACCTATGAGCACAGACATTATCACTACTACACCTATGAGCACAGACATTATCACTACTACATCACCTATGAGCACGGCATTATCACTACTACATCACCTATGAGCACAGGTATTATCACTACTACATCACCTATGAGCACGGCCCTATCACTACTACATCACCTATGAGCACAGGCATTATCACTATTACATCACCTATGAGCACAGGCATTATCACTATTACATCACCTATGAGCACAGGCATTATCACTACAACATCACCTATGAGCACAGGCATTATCACTACTACATCACCTATGAGCACAGGTATTATCACTACTACATCACCTATGAGCACGGCCCTATCACTACTACATCACCTATGAGCACAGGCATTATCACTATTACATCACCTATGAGCACAGGCATTATCACTACTACATCCCCTATGAGCACAGGCATTATCACTACTACATCACCTATGAGCACAGGCATTATCACTACTACATCACCTATGAGCACAGGCATTATCACTACTAAATCACCTATGAGCACAGGCATTATCACTACTACATCACCTATGAGCACGGCATTATCACTACTACATCACATATGAGCACAGACATTATCACTACATCACCTATGAGCACAGGCATTATCACTACTACATCAGCTATGAACACGTCATTATCACTACTACATTACCTATGACCACAGTCATTATCACTACTACATCACCTATGAGCACAGGCATTATCACTACTACATCACCTATGAGCACAGACATTATCACTAATACATCAGCTATGAGCACAGGCATTATCACTACTACATCAGCTATGAGCACAGGCATTATCACTACTACATCAGCTATGAGCACAGGCATTATCACTACTACATCAGCTATGAGCACAGGCATTATCACTACTACATCAGCTATGAGCACAGGCATTATCACTACTACATCACCTATGAGCACAGGCATTATCACTACTACATCACATGTGAGCACAGACATTATCACTACTACATCACATATGAGCAAAGACATTATCACTACTACATCACCTACGAGCACAGGTATTATCACTACTACATCACCTATGAGCACAGATATTATCACTACTACATCACCTATGAGCACAGGCATTATCACTACTACATCACCTATGAGCACGGCATAATCACTACTAAATCACCTATGAGCACAGGCATTATCACTACTACATCACCTATGAGCACAGACATTATCACTACTACATCAGCTATGAGCACAGGCATTATCACTACTACATCAGCTATGAGCACAGGCATTATCAAATCTACATCACCTATGAGCACAGACATTATCACTACTACATCACCTATGAGCACAGGTATTATCACTACTACATCACCTATGAGCACAGATATTATCACTACTACATCACCTATGAGCACAGGCATTATCACTACTACATCACCTATGAGCACAGGCATTATCACTACTACACCTATGAGCACAGACATTATCACTACTACATCACCTATGAGCACAGGCATTATCACTACTACATCACCTATGAGCACAGGCATTATCACTACTACATCACCTATGAGCACAGGCATTTTAACTACTACATCACATATGCGCACAGGCATTATCACTACTACATCACCTATGAGCACAGGCATTATCACTACTACATCACATATGCGCACAGGCATTATCATTACTACATCACATATGAGCACAGGCATTATCACTACTACATCACATATGAGCACAGGCATTATCACTACTACATCACATATGAGCACAGGCATTATCACTACTACATCACATATGCGCACAGGCATTATCACTACTACATCACCTATGAGCACAGGCATTATCACCACTACATCACCCATGAGCACAGGCATTATCACTACTACATCACCTATGAGCACAGGCATTATCACTACTACACCTATGAGCACAGACATTATCACTACTACATCACCTATGAGCACAGGCTTTATCACTACTACACCTATGAGCACAGGCATTATCACTACTACATCACCTATGAGCACGGCATTATCACTACTACATCACCTATGAGCATGGCATTATCACTACTACATCACCTATGAGCACAGGCATTATCACTACTACATCACCTATGAACACGCCATTATCACTACTACATCACCTATGAGCACAGGCATTATCACTACTACATCACCTATGAGCACAGGCATTATCACTACTACACCTATGAGCATGGCATTATCACTACTACATCACATATGCGCACAGGCATTATCACTACTACATCACCTATGAGCACAGGCATTATCACTACTACATCACCTATGAGCACGGCATTATCACTACTACATCACCTATGAGCATGGCATTATCACTACTACATCACCTATGAGCACAGGCATTATCACTACTACATCACCTATGAACACGCCATTATCACTACTACATCACCTATGAGCACAGGCATTATCACTACTACATCACCTATGAGCACAGGCATTATAGCTACATCATCACCTATGAGCACAGGCATTATCACTACTACACCTATGAGCACAGGCATTATCACTACTACATCACCTATGAGCACAGGCATTATAGCTACATCATCACCTATGAGCACAGGCATTATCACTACTACACCTATGAGCACAGGCATTATCACTACTACATCACCTATGAACACGCCATTATCACTACTACATCACCTATGAGCACAGGCATTATCACTACTACATCACCTATGAGCACAGACATTATCACTACTACATCACCTATGAGCACAGACATTATCACTACTACATCACCTATGAGCACGGCATTATCCCTACTACATCACCTATGAGCACAGGTATTATCACTACTACACCTATGAGCACAGACATTATCACTACTACACCTATGAGCACAGACATTATCACTACTACATCACCTATGAGCACAGGCATTATCACTACTACATCACCTATGAGCACGGCATTATCCCTACTACATCACCTATGAGCACAGACATTATCACTACTACATCACCTATGAGCACGGCATTATCCCTACTACATCACCTATGAGCACAGGCTTTATCACTACTACACCTATGAGCACAGACATTATCACTACTACACCTATGAGCACAGACATTATCACTACTACATCACCTATGAGCACGGCATTATCACTACTACATCACCTATGAGCACAGGTATTATCACTACTACATCACCTATGAGCACGGCCCTATCACTACTACATCACCTATGAGCACAGGCATTATCACTATTACATCACCTATGAGCACAGGCATTATCACTATTACATCACCTATGAGCACAGGCATTATCACTACTACATCACCTATGAGCACAGGCATTATCACTACTACATCACCTATGAGCACAGGTATTATCACTACTACATCACCTATGAGCACGGCCCTATCACTACTACATCACCTATGAGCACAGGCATTATCACTATTACATCACCTATGAGCACAGGCATTATCACTACTACATCCCCTATGAGCACAGGCATTATCACTACTATATCACCTATGAGCACAGGCATTATCACTACTACATCACCTATGAGCACAGGCATTATCACTACTACATCACCTATGAGCACGGCATTATCACTACTACATCACCTATGAGCACAGGCATTATCACTACTACATCACGAATGAGCACGGCATTATCACTACTACATCACCTATGAGCACAGGCATTATCACTACTACATCACCTATGAGCACAGGCATTATCACTACTACATCACCTATGAGCACAGGTATTATCACTACTACATCAGCTATGAGCACAGGCATTATCAAATCTACATCACATGTGAGCACAGACATTATCACTACTACATCACCTATGAGCACAGGTATTATCACTACTACATCACCTATGAGCACAGATATTATCACTACTACATCACCTATGAGCACAGATATTATCACTACTACATCACCTATGAGCACAGGCATTATCACTACTACATCACCTATGAGCACAGGCATTATCACTACTACATCACCTATGAGCACAGGCATTATCACTACTACATCACCTATGAGCACAGGCATTATCACTACTACATCACCTATGAGCACAGGCATTTTAACTACTACATCACATATGCGCACAGGCATTATCACTACTACGTCACCTATGAGCACAGGCATTATCACTACTACATCACATATGCGCACAGGCATTATCATTACTACATCACATATGAGCACAGGCATTATCACTACTACATCACATATGAGCACAGGCATTATCACTACTACATCACATATGAGCACAGGCATTATCACTACTACATCACATATGCGCACAGGCATTATCACCACTACATCACCTATGAGCACAGGCATTATCACCACTACATCACCTATGAGCACAGGCATTATCACTACTACATCACCTATGAGCACAGGCATTATCACTACTACACCTATGAGCACAGACATTATCACTACTACATCACCTATGAGCACAGGCTTGATCACTACTACACCTATGAGCACAGGCATTATCACTACTACATCACCTATGAGCACGGCATTATCACTACTACATCACCTATGAGCATGGCATTATCACTACTACATCACCTATGAGCACAGGCATTATCACTACTACATCACCTATGAACACGCCATTATCACTACTACACCTATGAGCACAGGCATTATCACTACTACATCACCTATGAGCACAGGCATTATCGCTACTACACCTATGAGCATGGCATTATCACTACTACATCACCTATGAGCACAGGCATTATCACTACTACACCTATGAGCACAGACATTATCACTACTACATCACATATGCGCACAGGCATTATCACTACATCACCTATGAGCACAGGCATTATCACTACTACATCACCTATGAGCACGGCATTATCACTACTACATCACCTATGAGCATGGCATTATCACTACTACATCACCTATGAGCACAGGCATTATCACTACTACATCACCTATGAACACGCCATTATCACTACTACATCACCTATGAGCACAGGCATTATCACTACTACATCAACTATGAGCACAGGCATTATAGCTACATCATCACCTATGAGCACAGGCATTATCACTACTACATCACCTATGAGCACGGCATTATCACTACTACATCACCTATGAGCACAGGTATTATCACTACTACATCACCTATGAGCACGACCCTATCACTACTACATCACCTATGAGCACAGGCATTATCACTATTACATCACCTATGAGCACAGGCATTATCACTATTACATCACCTATGAGCACAGGCATTATCACTACTACATCACCTATGAGCACAGGCATTATCACTACTACATCACCTATGAGCACAGGTATTATCACTACTACATCACCTATGAGCACGGCCCTATCACTACTACATCACCTATGAGCACAGGCATTATCACTATTACATCACCTATGAGCACAGGCATTATCACTACTACATCCCCTATGAGCACAGGCATTATCACTACTACATCACCTATGAGCACAGGCATTATCACTACTACATCACCTATGAGCACAGGCATTATCACTACTACATCACCTATGAGCACGGCATTATCACTACTACATCACCTATGAGCACAGGCATTATCACTACTACATCACGAATGAGCACGGCATTATCACTACTACATCACCTATGAGCACAGGCATTATCACTACTACATCACCTATGAGCACAGGCATTATCACTACTACATCACCTATGAGCACAGGCATTATCACTACTACATCACCTATGAGCACAGGTATTATCACTACTACATCACCTATGAGCACAGGTATTATCACTACTACATCACCTATGAGCACGGCATTATCACTACTACACCTACGAGCACAGGTATTATCACTACTACATCACCTATGAGCACGGCATTATCACTACTACATCACCTATGAGCACAGGCATTATCACTACTACATCACCTATGAGCACGGCATTATCACTACTACATCACCTATGAGCACAGGTATTATCACTACTACATCACCTATGAGCACAGGCATTATCACTACTACATCACCTATGAGCACAGGCATTATCACTACTACATCACCTATGAGCACGGCATTATCACTACTACATCACCTATGAGCACAGGCATTATCACTACTACATCACCTATGAGCACGGCATTATCCCTACTACATCACCTATGAGCACGGCATTATCACTACTACATCACCTATGAGCACAGGTATTATCACTACTACATCACCTATGAGCACGGCATTATCACTACTGTATCACCTATGAGCACAGACATTATCACTACTACACCTATGAGCACGTCATTATCACTACTACATCACCTATGAGCACGGCATTATCACTACTACATCACCTATGAGCACGGGCATTATCACTACTACATCACCTATGAGCACAGGTATTATCACTACTATATCACCTATGAGCACGGCATTATCACTACTACATCACCTATGAGCACAGGCATTATCACTACTACATCACCTATGAGCACGGCATTATCACTACTACATCACCTATGAGCACTGCATTATCCATACTACATCACCTATGAGCACGGCATTATCACTACTACATCACCTATGAGCACGGCATTATCACTACTACATCACCTATGAGCACAGGTATTATCACTACTACATCACCTATGAGCACGGCATTATCACTACTATATCACCTATGAGCACAGACATTATCACTACTACACCTATGAGCACGTCATTATCACTACTACATCACCTATGAGCACGGCATTATCACTACTACATCACCTATGAGCACGGCATTATCACTACTACATTACCTATGAGCACAGGTATTATCACTACTACATCACCTATGAGCACAGCATTATCACTACTACATCACCTATGAGCACGGCATTATCCCTACTACATCACCTATGAGAACGGCATTATCACTACTACATCACCTATGAGCACAGGTATTATCACTACTACATCACCTATGAGCACGGCATTATCACTACTATATCACCTATGAGCACAGACATTATCACTACTACACCTATGAGCACGTCATTATCACTACTACATCACCTATGAGCACGGCATTATCACTACTACATCACCTATGAGCACGGCATTATCACTACTACATCACCTATGAGCACAGGTATTATCACTACTACATCACCTATGAGCATGGCATTATCACTACTACATCACCTATGAGCACGGCATTATCCCTACTACATCACCTATGAGCACGGCATTATCACTACTACATCACCTATGAGCACGGCATTATCACTACTACATCACCTATGAGCACAGGTATTATCACTACTACATCACCTATGAGCACAGGCATTATGACTACTATATCACCTATGAGCACAGACATTATCACTACTACACCTATGAGCACGTCATTATCACTACTACATCACCTATGAGCACGGCATTATCACTACTACATCACCTATGAGCACAGGCATTATCACTACTACATCACCTATGAGCACGGCATTATCCCTACTACATCACCTATGAGCACGGCATTATCACTACTACATCACCTATGAGCACGGTATTATCACTACTACATCACCTATGAGCACAGGTATTATCACTACTACATCACCTATGAGCAGGCTTTATCACTACTATATCACATATGAGCACAGACATTATCACTACTACACCTATGAGCACGTCATTATCACTACTACATCAGCTATGAGCACAGGCATTATCACTACATCACCTATGAGCACAGGCATTATCACTACTACATCAGCTATGAACATGTCATTATCACTACTACATTACCTATGACCACAGTCATTATCACTACTACATCACCTATGAGCACAGGCATTATCACTACTACATCACCTATGAGCACAGACATTATCACTACTACATCAGCTATGAGCACAGGCATTATCACTACTACATCAGCTATGAGCACAGGCATTATCACTACTACATCAGCTATGAGCACAGGCATTATCACTACTACATCAGCTATGAGCACAGGCATTATCACTACTACATCACCTATGAGCACAGATATTATCACTACTACATCACCTATGAGCACAGGCATTATCACTACTACATCACCTATGAGCACGGCATTATTACTACTAAATCACCTATGAGCACAGGCATTATCACTACTACATCACATATGAGCACAGACATTATCACTACTACATCACCTATGAGCACAGGCATTATCACTACTACATCACATATGAGCACAGACATTATCACTACTACATCCCCTATAAGCACAGGCATTATCACTACTACATCACCTATGAGCACAGGCATTATCACTACTACATCACCTATGAGCACAGGCATTATCACTACTACATCACCTATGAGCACGGCATTATCACTACTACATCACATATGAGCACAGACATTATCACTACATCACCTATGAGCACAGGCATTATCACTACTACATCAGCTATGAACACGTCATTATCACTACTACATTACCTATGACCACAGTCATTATCACTACTACATCACCTATGAGCACAGGCATTATCACTACTACATCACCTATGAGCACAGACATTATCACTAATACATCAGCTATGAGCACAGGCATTATCACTACTACATCAGCTATGAGCACAGGCATTATCACTACTACATCAGCTATGAGCACAGGCATTATCACTACTACATCAGCTATGAGCACAGGCATTATCACTACTACATCAGCTATGAGCACAGGCATTATCACTACTACATCACCTATGAGCACAGGCATTATCACTACTACATCACATGTGAGCACAGACATTATCACTACTACATCACATATGAGCAAAGACATTATCACTACTACATCACCTACGAGCACAGGTATTATCACTACTACATCACCTATGAGCACAGATATTATCACTACTACATCACCTATGAGCACAGGCATTATCACTACTACATCACCTATGAGCACGGCATAATCACTACTAAATCACCTATGAGCACAGGCATTATCACTACTACATCACCTATGAGCACAGACATTATCACTACTACATCAGCTATGAGCACAGGCATTATCACTACTACATCAGCTATGAGCACAGGCATTATCAAATCTACATCACCTATGAGCACAGACATTATCACTACTACATCACCTATGAGCACAGGTATTATCACTACTACATCACCTATGAGCACAGATATTATCACTACTACATCACCTATGAGCACAGGCATTATCACTACTACATCACCTATGAGCACAGGCATTATCACTACTACACCTATGAGCACAGACATTATCACTACTACATCACCTATGAGCACAGGCATTATCACTACTACATCACCTATGAGCACAGGCATTATCACTACTACATCACCTATGAGCACAGGCATTTTAACTACTACATCACATATGCGCACAGGCATTATCACTACTACATCACCTATGAGCACAGGCATTATCACTACTACATCACATATGCGCACAGGCATTATCATTACTACATCACATATGAGCACAGGCATTATCACTACTACATCACATATGAGCACAGGCATTATCACTACTACATCACATATGAGCACAGGCATTATCACTACTACATCACCTATGAGCACAGGCATTATCACCACTACATCACCTATGAGCACAGGCATTATCACTACTACATCACCTATGAGCACAGGCATTATCACTACTACACCTATGAGCACAGACATTATCACTACTACATCACCTATGAGCACAGGCTTTATCACTACTACACCTATGAGCACAGGCATTATCACTACTACATCACCTATGAGCACGGCATTATCACTACTACATCACCTATGAGCATGGCATTATCACTACTACATCACCTATGAGCACAGGCATTATCACTACTACATCACCTATGAACACGCCATTATCACTACTACATCACCTATGAGCACAGGCATTATCACTACTACATCACCTATGAGCACAGGCATTATCACTACTACACCTATGAGCATGGCATTATCACTACTACATCACATATGCGCACAGGCATTATCACTACTACATCACCTATGAGCACAGGCATTATCACTACTACATCACCTATGAGCACGGCATTATCACTACTACATCACCTATGAGCATGGCATTATCACTACTACATCACCTATGAGCACAGGCATTATCACTACTACATCACCTATGAACACGCCATTATCACTACTACATCACCTATGAGCACAGGCATTATCACTACTACATCACCTATGAGCACAGGCATTATAGCTACATCATCACCTATGAGCACAGGCATTATCACTACTACACCTATGAGCACAGGCATTATCACTACTACATCACCTATGAGCACAGGCATTATAGCTACATCATCACCTATGAGCACAGGCATTATCACTACTACACCTATGAGCACAGGCATTATCACTACTACATCACCTATGAACACGCCATTATCACTACTACATCACCTATGAGCACAGGCATTATCACTACTACATCACCTATGAGCACAGACATTATCACTACTACATCACCTATGAGCACAGACATTATCACTACTACATCACCTATGAGCACGGCATTATCCCTACTACATCACCTATGAGCACAGGTATTATCACTACTACACCTATGAGCACAGACATTATCACTACTACACCTATGAGCACAGACATTATCACTACTACATTACCTATGAGCACAGGCATTATCACTACTACATCACCTATGAGCACGGCATTATCCCTACTACATCACCTATGAGCACAGACATTATCACTACTACATCACCTATGAGCACGGCATTATCCCTACTACATCACCTATGAGCACAGGCTTTATCACTACTACACCTATGAGCACAGACATTATCACTACTACACCTATGAGCACAGACATTATCACTACTACATCACCTATGAGCACGGCATTATCACTACTACATCACCTATGAGCACAGGTATTATCACTACTACATCACCTATGAGCACGGCCCTATCACTACTACATCACCTATGAGCACAGGCATTATCACTATTACATCACCTATGAGCACAGGCATTATCACTATTACATCACCTATGAGCACAGGCATTATCACTACTACATCACCTATGAGCACAGGCATTATCACTACTACATCACCTATGAGCACAGGTATTATCACTACTACATCACCTATGAGCACGGCCCTATCACTACTACATCACCTATGAGCACAGGCATTATCACTATTACATCACCTATGAGCACAGGCATTATCACTACTACATCCCCTATGAGCACAGGCATTATCACTACTACATCACCTATGAGCACAGGCATTATCACTACTACATCACCTATGAGCACAGGCATTATCACTACTACATCACCTATGAGCACGGCATTATCACTACTACATCACCTATGAGCACAGGCATTATCACTACTACATCACGAATGAGCACGGCATTATCACTACTACATCACCTATGAGCACAGGCATTATCACTACTACATCACCTATGAGCACAGGCATTATCACTACTACATCACCTATGAGCACAGGTATTATCACTACTACATCACCTATGAGCACAGGTATTATCACTACTACATCACCTATGAGCACGGCATTATCACTACTACACCTACGAGCACAGGTATTATCACTACTACATCACCTATGAGCACGGCATTATCACTACTACATCACCTATGAGCACAGGCATTATCACTACTACATCACCTATGAGCACGGCATTATCACTACTACATCACCTATGAGCACAGGTATTATCACTACTACATCACCTATGAGCACAGGCATTATCACTACTACATCACCTATGAGCACAGGCATTATCACTACTACATCACCTATGAGCACGGCATTATCACTACTACATCACCTATGAGCACAGGCATTATCACTACTACATCACCTATGAGCACGGCATTATCCCTACTACATCACCTATGAGCACAGGTATTATCACTACTACATCACCTATGAGCACAGCATTATCACTACTGTATCACCTATGAGCACAGACATTATCACTACTACACCTATGAGCACGTCATTATCACTACTACATCACCTATGAGCACGGCATTATCACTACTACATCACCTATGAGCACGGGCATTATCACTACTACATCACCTATGAGCACAGGTATTATCACTACTATATCACCTATGAGCACGGCATTATCACTACTACATCACCTATGAGCACAGGCATTATCACTACTACATCACCTATGAGCACGGCATTATCACTACTACATCACCTATGAGCACTGCATTATCCATACTACATCACCTATGAGCACGGCATTATCACTACTACATCACCTATGAGCACGGCATTATCACTACTACATCACCTATGAGCACAGGTATTATCACTACTACATCACCTATGAGCACGGCATTATCACTACTATATCACCTATGAGCACAGACATTATCACTACTACACCTATGAGCACGTCATTATCACTACTACATCACCTATGAGCACGGCATTATCACTACTACATCACCTATGAGCACGGCATTATCACTACTACATTACCTATGAGCACAGGTATTATCACTACTACATCACCTATGAGCATGGCATTATCACTACTACATCACCTATGAGCACGGCATTATCCCTACTACATCACCTATGAGCACGGCATTATCACTACTACATCACCTATGAGCACGGCATTATCACTACTACATCACCTATGAGCACAGGTATTATCACTACTACATCACCTATGAGCACAGGCATTATGACTACTATATCACCTATGAGCACAGACATTATCACTACTACACCTATGAGCACGTCATTATCACTACTACATCACCTATGAGCACGGCATTATCACTACTACATCACCTATGAGCACAGGCATTATCACTACTACATCACCTATGAGCACGGCATTATCCCTACTACATCACCTATGAGCACGGCATTATCACTACTACATCAACTATGAGCACGGCATTATCACTACTACATCACCTATGAGCACGGCCCTATCACTACTACATCACCTATGAGCACAGGCATTATCACTATTACATCACCTATGAGCACAGGCATTATCACTATTACATCACCTATGAGCACAGGCATTATCACTACTACATCACCTATGAGCACAGGCATTATCACTACTACATCACCTATGAGCACAGGTATTATCACTACTACATCACCTATGAGCACGGCCCTATCACTACTACATCACCTATGAGCACAGGCATTATCACTATTACATCACCTATGAGCACAGGCATTATCACTACTACATCCCCTATGAGCACAGGCATTATCACTACTACATCACCTATGAGCACAGGCATTATCACTACTACATCACCTATGAGCACAGGCATTATCACTACTACATCACCTATGAGCACGGCATTATCACTACTACATCACCTATGAGCACAGGCATTATCACTACTACATCACCTATGAGCACAGGCATTATCACTACTACATCACCTATGAGCACGGCATTATCACTACTACATCACCTATGAGCACAGCCATTATCACTACTACATCACCTATGAGCACAGGCATTATCACTACTACATCACCTATGAGCACAGGCATTATCACTACTACATCACCTATGAGCACAGGCATTATCACTACTACATCACCTATGAGCACAGGCATTATCACTACTACATCACCTATGAGCACAGGCATTATCACTACTACATCACCTATGAGCACGGCATTATCACTACTACATCACCTATGAGCACGGCATTATCACTACTACATCACCTATGAGCACGGCATTATCACTACTACATCACCTATGAGCACGGCATTATCACTACTACATCACCTATGAGCACAGGCATTATCACTACTACATCACCTATGAGCAGAGGCATTATCACTACTACATCACCTATGAGCACAGGCATTATCACTACTACATCACCTATGAGCACAGGCATTATCACTACTACATCACCTATGAGCACGGCATTATCACTACATCACCTATGAGCACAGGCATCACTACTACATCACCTATGAGCACAGACATTATCACTACTACACCTATGAGCACGTCATTATCACTACTACATCACCTATGAGCACGGCATTAACACTACTACATCACCTATAAGCACAGCATTATCACTACATCACCTATGAGCACGGCATTATCACTACTACATCACCTATGAGCACGGCATTATCACTACTACATCACCTATGAGCACGACATTATCACTACTACATCACCTATGAGCACAGGCATTATCACTACTACATCACCTATGAGCACGGCATTATCCCTACTACATCACCTATGAGCACGGCATTATCACTACTACATCACCTATGAGCACGGCATTATCACTACTACATCACCTATGAGCACAGGTATTATCACTACTACATCACCTATGAGCATGGCATTATCACTACTGTATCACCTATGAGCACAGACATTATCACTACTACACCTATGAGCACGTCATTATCACTACTACATCACCTATGAGCACGGCATTATCACTACTACATCACCTATGAGCACGGGCATTATCACTACTACATCACCTATGAGCACAGGTATTATCACTACTATATCACCTATGAGCACGGCATTATCACTACTACATCACCTATGAGCACAGGCATTATCACTACTACATCACCTATGAGCACGGCATTATCACTACTACATCACCTATGAGCACTGCATTATCCATACTACATCACCTATGAGCACGGCATTATCACTACTACATCACCTATGAGCACGGCATTATCACTACTACATCACCTATGAGCACAGGTATTATCACTACTACATCACCTATGAGCACGGCATTATCACTACTATATCACCTATGAGCACAGACATTATCACTACTACACCTATGAGCACGTCATTATCACTACTACATCACCTATGAGCACGGCATTATCACTACTACATCACCTATGAGCACGGCATTATCACTACTACATCACCTATGAGCACAGGTATTATCACTACTACATCACCTATGAGCACGGCATTATCACTACTACATCACCTATGAGCACGGCATTATCCCTACTACATCACCTATGAGCACGGCATTATCACTACTACATCACCTATGAGCACAGGTATTATCACTACTACATCACCTATGAGCACGGCATTATCACTACTATATCACCTATGAGCACAGACATTATCACTACTACACCTATGAGCACGTCATTATCACTACTACATCACCTATGAGCACGGCATTATCACTACTACATCACCTATGAGCACGGCATTATCCCTACTACATCACCTATGAGCACGGCATTATCACTACTACATCACATATGAGCACGGCATTATCACTACTACATCACCTATGAGCACAGGTATTATCACTACTACATCACCTATGAGCACGGCATTATGACTACTATATCACCTATGAGCACAGACATTATCACTACTACACCTATGAGCACGTCATTATGACTACTACATCAGCTATGAGCACAGGCATTATCACTACTACATCAGCTATGAGCACAGGCATTATCACTACTACATCAGCTATGAGCACAGGCATTATCACTACTACATCAGCTATGAGCACAGGCATTATCACTACTACATCACCTATGAGCACAGGTATTATCACTACTACATCACATGTGAGCACAGACATTATCACTACTACATCACATATGAGCAAAGACATTATCACTACTACATCACCTACGAGCACAGGTATTATCACTACTACATCACCTATGAGCACAGGCATGATCACTACTACATCACCTATGAGCACGGCATAATCACTACTAAATCACCTATGAGCACAGGCATTATCACTACTACATCACATATGAGCACAGACATTATCACTACTACATCCCCTATAAGCACAGGAATTATCACTACTACATCACCTATGAGCACAGACATTATCACTACTACATCAGCTATGAGCACAGGCATTATCACTACTACATCAGCTATGAGCACAGGCATTATCAAATCTACATCACATGTGAGCACAGACATTATCACTACTACATCACCTATGAGCACAGGTATTATCACTACTACATCACCTATGAGCACAGATATTATCACTACTACATCACCTATGAGCACAGATATTATCACTACTACATCACCTATGAGCACAAGCATTATCACTACTACATCACCTATGAGCACAGGCATTATCACTACTACATCACCTATGAGCACAGGCATTATCACTACTACATCACCTATGAGCACAGGCATTATCACTACTACATCACCTATGAGCACAGGCATTTTAACTACTACATCACATATGCGCACAGGCATTATCACTACTACGTCACCTATGAGCACAGGCATTATCACTACTACATCACATATGCGCACAGGCATTATCATTACTACATCACATATGAGCACAGGCATTATCACTACTACATCACATATGAGCACAGGCATTATCACTACTACATCACATATGAGCACAGGCATTATCACTACTACATCACATATGCGCACAGGCATTATCACCACTACATCACCTATGAGCACAGGCATTATCACCACTACATCACCTATGAGCACAGGCATTATCACTACTACATCACCTATGAGCACAGGCATTATCACTACTACACCTATGAGCACAGACATTATCACTACTACATCACCTATGAGCACAGGCTTGATCACTACTACACCTATGAGCACAGGCATTATCACTACTACATCACCTATGAGCACGGCATTATCACTACTACATCACCTATGAGCATGGCATTATCACTACTACATCACCTATGAGCACAGGCATTATCACTACTACATCACCTATGAACACGCCATTATCACTACTACACCTATGAGCACAGGCATTATCACTACTACATCACCTATGAGCACAGGCATTATCGCTACTACACCTATGAGCATGGCATTATCACTACTACATCACCTATGAGCACAGGCATTATCACTACTACACCTATGAGCACAGACATTATCACTACTACATCACATATGCGCACAGGCATTATCACTACTACATCACCTATGAGCACAGGCATTATCACTACTACATCACCTATGAGCACGGCATTATCACTACTACATCACCTATGAGCATGGCATTATCACTACTACATCACCTATGAGCACAGGCATTATCACTACTACATCACCTATGAACACGCCATTATCACTACTACATCACCTATGAGCACAGGCATTATCACTACTACATCACCTATGAGCACAGGCATTATCACTACTACATCACCTATGAGCACAGGCATTATCACTACTACATCACCTATGAGCACGGCATTATCACTACTACATCACCTATGAGCACAGGTATTATCACTACTACATCACCTATGAGCACGGCCCTATCACTACTACATCACCTATGAGCACAGGCATTATCACTATTACATCACCTATGAGCACAGGCATTATCACTACTACATCACCTATGAGCACGGCATTATCACTACTACATCACCTATGAGCACAGGCATTATCACTACTACATCACGAATGAGCACGGCATTATCACTACTACATCACCTATGAGCACAGGCATTATCACTACTACATCACCTATGAGCACAGGCATTATCACTACTACATCACCTATGAGCACAGGTATTATCACTACTACATCACCTATGAGCACAGGTATTATCACTACTACATCACCTATGAGCACGGCATTATCACTACTACACCTACGAGCACAGGTATTATCACTACTACATCACCTATGAGCACGGCATTATCACTACTACATCACCTATGAGCACAGGCATTATCACTACTACATCACCTATGAGCACGGCATTATCACTACTACATCACCTATGAGCACAGGTATTATCACTACTACATCACCTATGAGCACAGGCATTATCACTACTACATCACCTATGAGCACAGGCATTATCACTACTACATCACCTATGAGCACGGCATTATCCCTACTACATCACCTATGAGCACAGGCATTATCACTACTACATCACCTATGAGCACGGCATTATCCCTACTACATCACCTATGAGCACGGCATTATCACTACTACATCACCTATGAGCACGGCATTATCACTACTACATCACCTATGAGCACAGGTATTATCACTACTACATCACCTATGAGCACGGCATTATCACTACTGTATCACCTATGAGCACAGACATTATCACTACTACACCTATGAGCACGTCATTATCACTACTACATCACCTATGAGCACGGCATTATCACTACTACATCACCTATGAGCACGGGCATTATCACTACTACATCACCTATGAGCACAGGTATTATCACTACTATATCACCTATGAGCACGGCATTATCACTACTACATCACCTATGAGCACAGGCATTATCACTACTACATCACCTATGAGCACGGCATTATCACTACTACATCACCTATGAGCACTGCATTATCCATACTACATCACCTATGAGCACGGCATTATCACTACTACATCACCTATGAGCACGGCATTATCACTACTACATCACCTATGAGCACAGGTATTATCACTACTACATCACCTATGAGCACGGCATTATCACTACTATATCACCTATGAGCACAGACATTATCACTACTACACCTATGAGCACGTCATTATCACTACTACATCACCTATGAGCACGGCATTATCACTACTACATCACCTATGAGCACGGCATTATCACTACTACATTACCTATGAGCACAGGTATTATCACTACTACATCACCTATGAGCACGGCATTATCACTACTACATCACCTATGAGCACGGCATTATCCCTACTACATCACCTATGAGAACGGCATTATCACTACTACATCACCTATGAGCACAGGTATTATCACTACTACATCACCTATGAGCACGGCATTATCACTACTATATCACCTATGAGCACAGACATTATCACTACTACACCTATGAGCACGTCATTATCACTACTACATCACCTATGAGCACGGCATTATCACTACTACATCACCTATGAGCACGGCATTATCACTACTACATCACCTATGAGCACAGGTATTATCACTACTACATCACCTATGAGCACGGCATTATCACTACTACATCACCTATGAGCACGGCATTATCCCTACTACATCACCTATGAGCACGGCATTATCACTACTACATCACCTATGAGCACGGCATTATCACTACTACATCACCTATGAGCACAGGTATTATCACTACTACATCACCTATGAGCACAGGCATTATGACTACTATATCACCTATGAGCACAGACATTATCACTACTACACCTATGAGCACGTCATTATCACTACTACATCACCTATGAGCACGGCATTATCACTACTACATCACCTATGAGCACAGGCATTATCACTACTACATCACCTATGAGCACGGCATTATCCCTACTACATCACCTATGAGCACGGCATTATCACTACTACATCATCTATGAGCACGGTATTATCACTACTACATCACCTATGAGCACAGGTATTATCACTACTACATCACCTATGAGCAGGCTTTATCACTACTATATCACATATGAGCACAGACATTATCACTACTACATCACCTATGAGCACGTCATTATCACTACTACATCAGCTATGAGCACAGGCATTATCACTACATCACCTATGAGCACAGGCATTATCACTACTACATCAGCTATGAACATGTCATTATCACTACTACATTACCTATGACCACAGTCATTATCACTACTACATCACCTATGAGCACAGGCATTATCACTACTACATCACCTATGAGCACAGACATTATCACTACTACATCAGCTATGAGCACAGGCATTATCACTACTACATCAGCTATGAGCACAGGCATTATCACTACTACATCAGCTATGAGCACAGGCATTATCACTACTACATCAGCTATGAGCACAGGCATTATCACTACTACATCACCTATGAGCACAGATATTATCACTACTACATCACCTATGAGCACAGGCATTATCACTACTACATCACCTATGAGCAAGGCATTATTACTACTAAATCACCTATGAGCACAGGCATTATCACTACTACATCACATATGAGCACAGACATTATCACTACTACATCACCTATGAGCACAGGCATTATCACTACTACATCACATATGAGCACAGACATTATCACTACTACATCCCCTATAAGCACAGGCATTATCACTACTACATCACCTATGAGCACAGGCATTATCACTACTACATCACCTATGAGCACAGGCATTATCACTACTAAATCACCTATGAGCACAGGCATTATCACTACTACATCACCTATGAGCACGGCATTATCACTACTACATCACATATGAGCACAGACATTATCACTACATCACCTATGAGCACAGGCATTATCACTACTACATCAGCTATGAACACGTCATTATCACTACTACATTACCTATGACCACAGTCATTATCACTACTACATCACCTATGAGCACAGGCATTATCACTACTACATCACCTATGAGCACAGACATTATCACTAATACATCAGCTATGAGCACAGGCATTATCACTACTACATCAGCTATGAGCACAGGCATTATCACTACTACATCAGCTATGAGCACAGGCATTATCACTACTACATCAGCTATGAGCACAGGCATTATCACTACTACATCACCTATGAGCACAGGCATTATCACTACTACATCACATGTGAGCACAGACATTATCACTACTACATCACATATGAGCAAAGACATTATCACTACTACATCACCTACGAGCACAGGTATTATCACTACTACATCACCTATGAGCACAGATATTATCACTACTACATCACCTATGAGCACAGGCATTATCACTACTACATCACCTATGAGCACGGCATAATCACTACTAAATCACCTATGAGCACAGGCATTATCACTACTACATCACCTATGAGCACAGACATTATCACTACTACATCAGCTATGAGCACAGGCATTATCACTACTACATCAGCTATGAGCACAGGCATTATCAAATCTACATCACCTATGAGCACAGACATTATCACTACTACATCACCTATGAGCACAGATATTATCACTACTACATCACCTATGAGCACAGGCATTATCACTACTACATCACCTATGAGCACAGGCATTATCACTACTACACCTATGAGCACAGACATTATCACTACTACATCACCTATGAGCACAGGCATTATCACTACTACATCACCTATGAGCACAGGCATTATCACTACTACATCACCTATGAGCACAGGCATTTTAACTACTACATCACATATGCGCACAGGCATTATCACTACTACATCACCTATGAGCACAGGCATTATCACTACTACATCACATATGCGCACAGGCATTATCATTACTACATCACATATGAGCACAGGCATTATCACTACTACATCACATATGAGCACAGGCATTATCACTACTACATCACATATGAGCACAGGCATTATCACTACTACATCACATATGCGCACAGGCATTATCACTACTACATCACCTATGAGCACAGGCATTATCACCACTACATCACCTATGAGCACAGGCATTATCACTACTACATCACCTATGAGCACAGGCATTATCACTACTACACCTATGAGCACAGACATTATCACTACTACATCACCTATGAGCACAGGCTTTATCACTACTACACCTATGAGCACAGGCATTATCACTACTACATCACCTATGAGCACGGCATTATCACTACTACATCACCTATGAGCATGGCATTATCACTACTACATCACCTATGAGCACAGGCATTATCACTACTACATCACCTATGAACACGCCATTATCACTACTACATCACCTATGAGCACAGGCATTATCACTACTACATCACCTATGAGCACAGGCATTATCACTACTACACCTATGAGCATGGCATTATCACTACTACATCACATATGCGCACAGGCATTATCACTACTACATCACCTATGAGCACAGGCATTATCACTACTACATCACCTATGAGCACGGCATTATCACTACTACATCACCTATGAGCATGGCATTATCACTACTACATCACCTATGAGCACAGGCATTATCACTACTACATCACCTATGAACACGCCATTATCACTACTACATCACCTATGAGCACAGGCATTATCACTACTACATCACCTATGAGCACAGGCATTATAGCTACATCATCACCTATGAGCACAGGCATTATCACTACTACACCTATGAGCACAGGCATTATCACTACTACATCACCTATGAGCACAGGCATTATAGCTACATCATCACCTATGAGCACAGGCATTATCACTACTACACCTATGAGCACAGGCATTATCACTACTACATCACCTATGAACATGCCATTATCACTACTACATCACCTATGAGCACAGGCATTATCACTACTACATCACCTATGAGCACAGACATTATCACTACTACATCACCTATGAGCACAGACATTATCACTACTACATCACCTATGAGCACGGCATTATCCCTACTACATCACCTATGAGCACAGGTATTATCACTACTACACCTATGAGCACAGACATTATCACTACTACACCTATGAGCACAGACATTATCACTACTACATCACCTATGAGCACAGGCATTATCACTACTACATCACCTATGAGCACGGCATTATCCCTACTACATCACCTATGAGCACAGACATTATCACTACTACATCACCTATGAGCACGGCATTATCCCTACTACATCACCTATGAGCACAGGCTTTATCACTACTACACCTATGAGCACAGACATTATCACTACTACACCTATGAGCACAGACATTATCACTACTACATCACCTATGAGCACGGCATTATCACTACTACATCACCTATGAGCACAGGTATTATCACTACTACATCACCTATGAGCACGGCCCTATCACTACTACATCACCTATGAGCACAGGCATTATTACTATTACATCACCTATGAGCACAGGCATTATCACTATTACATCACCTATGAGCACAGGCATTATCACTACTACATCACCTATGAGCACAGGCATTATCACTACTACATCACCTATGAGCACAGGTATTATCACTACTACATCACCTATGAGCACGGCCCTATCACTACTACATCACCTATGAGCACAGGCATTATCACTATTACATCACCTATGAGCACAGGCATTATCACTACTACATCCCCTATGAGCACAGGCATTATCACTACTACATCACCTATGAGCACAGGCATTATCACTACTACATCACCTATGAGCACAGGCATTATCACTACTACATCACCTATGAGCACGGCATTATCACTACTACATCACCTATGAGCACAGGCATTATCACTACTACATCACGAATGAGCACGGCATTATCACTACTACATCACCTATGAGCACAGGCATTATCACTACTACATCACCTATGAGCACAGGCATTATCACTACTACATCACCTATGAGCACAGGTATTATCACTACTACATCAGCTATGAGCACAGGCATTATCAAATCTACATCACATGTGAGCACAGACATTATCACTACTACATCACCTATGAGCACAGGTATTATCACTACTACATCACCTATGAGCACAGATATTATCACTACTACATCACCTATGAGCACAGATATTATCACTACTACATCACCTATGAGCACAGGCATTATCACTACTACATCACCTATGAGCACAGGCATTATCACTACTACATCACCTATGAGCACAGGCATTATCACTACTACATCACCTATGAGCACAGGCATTATCACTACTACATCACCTATGAGCACAGGCATTTTAACTACTACATCACATATGCGCACAGGCATTATCACTACTACGTCACCTATGAGCACAGGCATTATCACTACTACATCACATATGCGCACAGGCATTATCATTACTACATCACATATGAGCACAGGCATTATCACTACTACATCACATATGAGCACAGGCATTATCACTACTACATCACATATGAGCACAGGCATTATCACTACTACATCACATATGCGCACAGGCATTATCACCACTACATCACCTATGAGCACAGGCATTATCACCACTACATCACCTATGAGCACAGGCATTATCACTACTACATCACCTATGAGCACAGGCATTATCACTACTACACCTATGAGCACAGACATTATCACTACTACATCACCTATGAGCACAGGCTTGATCACTACTACACCTATGAGCACAGACATTATCACTACTACATCACCTATGAGCACGGCATTATCACTACTACATCACCTATGAGCATGGCATTATCACTACTACATCACCTATGAGCACAGGCATTATCACTACTACATCACCTATGAACACGCCATTATCACTACTACACCTATGAGCACAGGCATTATCACTACTACATCACCTATGAGCACAGGCATTATCGCTACTACACCTATGAGCATGGCATTATCACTACTACATCACCTATGAGCACAGGCATTATCACTACTACACCTATGAGCACAGACATTATCACTACTACATCACATATGCGCAAGGCATTATCACTACTACATCACCTATGAGCACAGGCATTATCACTACTACATCACCTATGAGCACGGCATTATCACTACTACATCACCTATGAGCATGGCATTATCACTACTACATCACCTATGAGCACAGGCATTATCACTACTACATCACCTATGAACACGCCATTATCACTACTACATCACCTATGAGCACAGGCATTATCACTACTACATCAACTATGAGCACAGGCATTATAGCTACATCATCACCTATGAGCACAGGCATTATCACTACTACATCACCTATGAGCACGGCATTATCACTACTACATCACCTATGAGCACAGGTATTATCACTACTACATCACCTATGAGCACGGCCCTATCACTACTACATCACCTATGAGCACAGGCATTATCACTATTACATCACCTATGAGCACAGGCATTATCACTATTACATCACCTATGAGCACAGGCATTATCACTACTACATCACCTATGAGCACAGGCATTATCACTACTACATCACCTATGAGCACAGGTATTATCACTACTACATCACCTATGAGCACGGCCCTATCACTACTACATCACCTATGAGCACAGGCATTATCACTATTACATCACCTATGAGCACAGGCATTATCACTACTACATCCCCTATGAGCACAGGCATTATCACTACTACATCACCTATGAGCACAGGCATTATCACTACTACATCACCTATGAGCACAGGCATTATCACTACTACATCACCTATGAGCACGGCATTATCACTACTACATCACCTATGAGCACAGGCATTATCACTACTACATCACGAATGAGCACGGCATTATCACTACTACATCACCTATGAGCACAGGCATTATCACTACTACATCACCTATGAGCACAGGCATTATCACTACTACATCACCTATGAGCACAGGTATTATCACTACTACATCACCTATGAGCACAGGTATTATCACTACTACATCACCTATGAGCACGGCATTATCACTACTACACCTACGAGCACAGGTATTATCACTACTACATCACCTATGAGCACGGCATTATCACTACTACATCACCTATGAGCACAGGCATTATCACTACTACATCACCTATGAGCACGGCATTATCACTACTACATCACCTATGAGCACAGGTATTATCACTACTACATCACCTATGAGCACAGGCATTATCACTACTACATCACCTATGAGCACAGGCATTATCACTACTACATCACCTATGAGCACGGCATTATCACTACTACATCACCTATGAGCACAGGCATTATCACTACTACATCACCTATGAGCACGGCATTATCCCTACTACATCACCTATGAGCACGGCATTATCACTACTACATCACCTATGAGCACGGCATTATCACTACTACATCACCTATGAGCACAGGTATTATCACTACTACATCACCTATGAGCACGGCATTATCACTACTGTATCACCTATGAGCACAGACATTATCACTACTACACCTATGAGCACGTCATTATCACTACTACATCACCTATGAGCACGGCATTATCACTACTACATCACCTATGAGCACGGGCATTATCACTACTACATCACCTATGAGCACAGGTATTATCACTACTATATCACCTATGAGCACGGCATTATCACTACTACATCACCTATGAGCACAGGCATTATCACTACTACATCACCTATGAGCACGGCATTATCACTACTACATCACCTATGAGCACTGCATTATCCATACTACATCACCTATGAGCACGGCATTATCACTACTACATCACCTATGAGCACGGCATTATCACTACTACATCACCTATGAGCACAGGTATTATCACTACTACATCACCTATGAGCACGGCATTATCACTACTATATCACCTATGAGCACAGACATTATCACTACTACACCTATGAGCACGTCATTATCACTACTACATCACCTATGAGCACGGCATTATCACTACTACATCACCTATGAGCA
Source organism: Pseudophryne corroboree (assembly GCF_028390025.1). Lineage (NCBI taxonomy): Eukaryota > Metazoa > Chordata > Amphibia > Anura > Myobatrachidae > Pseudophryne > Pseudophryne corroboree. Next base: position 492,523,900 of record NC_086451.1, read on the forward strand.
CGGCATTATCACTACTACATTACCTATGAGCACAGGTATTATCACTACTACATCACCTATGAGCACGGCATTATCACTACTACATCACCTATGAGCACGGCATTATCCCTACTACATCACCTATGAGAACGGCATTATCACTACTACATCACCTATGAGCACAGGTATTATCACTACTACATCACCTATGAGCACGGCATTATCACTACTATATCACCTATGAGCACAGACATTATCACTACTACACCTATGAGCACGTCATTATCACTACTACATCACCTATGAGCACGGCATTATCACTACTACATCACCTATGAGCACGGCATTATCACTACTACATCACCTATGAGCACAGGTATTATCACTACTACATCACCTATGAGCATGGCATTATCACTACTACATCACCTATGAGCACGGCATTATCCCTACTACATCACCTATGAGCACGGCATTATCACTACTACATCACCTATGAGCACGGCATTATCACTACTACATCACCTATGAGCACAGGTATTATCACTACTACATCACCTATGAGCACAGGCATTATGACTACTATATCACCTATGAGCACAGACATTATCACTACTACACCTATGAGCACGTCATTATCACTACTACATCACCTATGAGCACGGCATTATCACTACTACATCACCTATGAGCACAGGCATTATCACTACTACATCACCTATGAGCACGGCATTATCCCTACTACATCACCTATGAGCACGGCATTATCACTACTACATCACCTATGAGCACGGTATTATCACTACTACATCACCTATGAGCACAGGTATTATCACTACTACATCACCTATGAGCAGGCTTTATCACTACTATATCACATATGAGCACAGACATTATCACTACTACACCTATGAGCACGTCATTATCACTACTACATCAGCTATGAGCACAGGCATTATCACTACATCACCTATGAGCACAGGCATTATCACTACTACATCAGCTATGAACATGTCATTATCACTACTACATTACCTATGACCACAGTCATTATCACTACTACATCACCTATGAGCACAGGCATTATCACTACTACATCACCTATGAGCACAGACATTATCACTACTACATCAGCTATGAGCACAGGCATTATCACTACTACATCAGCTATGAGCACAGGCATTATCACTACTACATCAGCTATGAGCACAGGCATTATCACTACTACATCAGCTATGAGCACAGGCATTATCACTACTACATCACCTATGAGCACAGATATTATCACTACTACATCACCTATGAGCACAGGCATTATCACTACTACATCACCTATGAGCACGGCATTATTACTACTAAATCACCTATGAGCACAGGCATTATCACTACTACATCACATATGAGCACAGACATTATCACTACTACATCACCTATGAGCACAGGCATTATCACTACTACATCACATATGAGCACAGACATTATCACTACTACATCCCCTATAAGCACAGGCATTATCACTACTACATCACCTATGAGCACAGGCATTATCACTACTACATCACCTATGAGCACAGGCATTATCACTACTACATCACCTATGAGCACGGCATTATCACTACTACATCACATATGAGCACAGACATTATCACTACATCACCTATGAGCACAGGCATTATCACTACTACATCAGCTATGAACACGTCATTATCACTACTACATTACCTATGACCACAGTCATTATCACTACTACATCACCTATGAGCACAGGCATTATCACTACTACATCACCTATGAGCACAGACATTATCACTAATACATCAGCTATGAGCACAGGCATTATCACTACTACATCAGCTATGAGCACAGGCATTATCACTACTACATCAGCTATGAGCACAGGCATTATCACTACTACATCAGCTATGAGCACAGGCATTATCACTACTACATCAGCTATGAGCACAGGCATTATCACTACTACATCACCTATGAGCACAGGCATTATCACTACTACATCACATGTGAGCACAGACATTATCACTACTACATCACATATGAGCAAAGACATTATCACTACTACATCACCTACGAGCACAGGTATTATCACTACTACATCACCTATGAGCACAGATATTATCACTACTACATCACCTATGAGCACAGGCATTATCACTACTACATCACCTATGAGCACGGCATAATCACTACTAAATCACCTATGAGCACAGGCATTATCACTACTACATCACCTATGAGCACAGACATTATCACTACTACATCAGCTATGAGCACAGGCATTATCACTACTACATCAGCTATGAGCACAGGCATTATCAAATCTACATCACCTATGAGCACAGACATTATCACTACTACATCACCTATGAGCACAGGTATTATCACTACTACATCACCTATGAGCACAGATATTATCACTACTACATCACCTATGAGCACAGGCATTATCACTACTACATCACCTATGAGCACAGGCATTATCACTACTACACCTATGAGCACAGACATTATCACTACTACATCACCTATGAGCACAGGCATTATCACTACTACATCACCTATGAGCACAGGCATTATCACTACTACATCACCTATGAGCACAGGCATTTTAACTACTACATCACATATGCGCACAGGCATTATCACTACTACATCACCTATGAGCACAGGCATTATCACTACTACATCACATATGCGCACAGGCATTATCATTACTACATCACATATGAGCACAGGCATTATCACTACTACATCACATATGAGCACAGGCATTATCACTACTACATCACATATGAGCACAGGCATTATCACTACTACATCACATATGCGCACAGGCATTATCACTACTACATCACCTATGAGCACAGGCATTATCACCACTACATCACCTATGAGCACAGGCATTATCACTACTACATCACCTATGAGCACAGGCATTATCACTACTACACCTATGAGCACAGACATTATCACTACTACATCACCTATGAGCACAGGCTTTATCACTACTACACCTATGAGCACAGGCATTATCACTACTACATCACCTATGAGCACGGCATTATCACTACTACATCACCTATGAGCATGGCATTATCACTACTACATCACCTATGAGCACAGGCATTATCACTACTACATCACCTATGAACACGCCATTATCACTACTACATCACCTATGAGCACAGGCATTATCACTACTACATCACCTATGAGCACAGGCATTATCACTACTACACCTATGAGCATGGCATTATCACTACTACATCACATATGCGCACAGGCATTATCACTACTACATCACCTATGAGCACAGGCATTATCACTACTACATCACCTATGAGCACGGCATTATCACTACTACATCACCTATGAGCATGGCATTATCACTACTACATCACCTATGAGCACAGGCATTATCACTACTACATCACCTATGAACACGCCATTATCACTACTACATCACCTATGAGCACAGGCATTATCACTACTACATCACCTATGAGCACAGGCATTATAGCTACATCATCACCTATGAGCACAGGCATTATCACTACTACACCTATGAGCACAGGCATTATCACTACTACATCACCTATGAGCACAGGCATTATAGCTACATCATCACCTATGAGCACAGGCATTATCACTACTACACCTATGAGCACAGGCATTATCACTACTACATCACCTATGAACACGCCATTATCACTACTACATCACCTATGAGCACAGGCATTATCACTACTACATCACCTATGAGCACAGACATTATCACTACTACATCACCTATGAGCACAGACATTATCACTACTACATCACCTATGAGCACGGCATTATCCCTACTACATCACCTATGAGCACAGGTATTATCACTACTACACCTATGAGCACAGACATTATCACTACACCTATGAGCACAGACATTATCACTACTACATCACCTATGAGCACAGGCATTATCACTACTACATCACCTATGAGCACGGCATTATCCCTACTACATCACCTATGAGCACAGACATTATCACTACTACATCACCTATGAGCACGGCATTATCCCTACTACATCACCTATGAGCACAGGCTTTATCACTACTACACCTATGAGCACAGACATTATCACTACTACACCTATGAGCACAGACATTATCACTACTACATCACCTATGAGCACGGCATTATCACTACTACATCACCTATGAGCACAGGTATTATCACTACTACATCACCTATGAGCACGGCCCTATCACTACTACATCACCTATGAGCACAGGCATTATCACTATTACATCACCTATGAGCACAGGCATTATCACTATTACATCACCTATGAGCACAGGCATTATCACTACAACATCACCTATGAGCACAGGCATTATCACTACTACATCACCTATGAGCACAGGTATTATCACTACTACATCACCTATGAGCACGGCCCTATCACTACTACATCACCTATGAGCACAGGCATTATCACTATTACATCACCTATGAGCACAGGCATTATCACTACTACATCCCCTATGAGCACAGGCATTATCACTACTACATCACCTATGAGCACAGGCATTATCACTACTACATCACCTATGAGCACAGGCATTATCACTACTAAATCACCTATGAGCACAGGCATTATCACTACTACATCACCTATGAGCACGGCATTATCACTACTACATCACATATGAGCACAGACATTATCACTACATCACCTATGAGCACAGGCATTATCACTACTACATCAGCTATGAACACGTCATTATCACTACTACATTACCTATGACCACAGTCATTATCACTACTACATCACCTATGAGCACAGGCATTATCACTACTACATCACCTATGAGCACAGACATTATCACTAATACATCAGCTATGAGCACAGGCATTATCACTACTACATCAGCTATGAGCACAGGCATTATCACTACTACATCAGCTATGAGCACAGGCATTATCACTACTACATCAGCTATGAGCACAGGCATTATCACTACTACATCAGCTATGAGCACAGGCATTATCACTACTACATCACCTATGAGCACAGGCATTATCACTACTACATCACATGTGAGCACAGACATTATCACTACTACATCACATATGAGCAAAGACATTATCACTACTACATCACCTACGAGCACAGGTATTATCACTACTACATCACCTATGAGCACAGATATTATCACTACTACATCACCTATGAGCACAGGCATTATCACTACTACATCACCTATGAGCACGGCATAATCACTACTAAATCACCTATGAGCACAGGCATTATCACTACTACATCACCTATGAGCACAGACATTATCACTACTACATCAGCTATGAGCACAGGCATTATCACTACTACATCAGCTATGAGCACAGGCATTATCAAATCTACATCACCTATGAGCACAGACATTATCACTACTACATCACCTATGAGCACAGGTATTATCACTACTACATCACCTATGAGCACAGATATTATCACTACTACATCACCTATGAGCACAGGCATTATCACTACTACATCACCTATGAGCACAGGCATTATCACTACTACACCTATGAGCACAGACATTATCACTACTACATCACCTATGAGCACAGGCATTATCACTACTACATCACCTATGAGCACAGGCATTATCACTACTACATCACCTATGAGCACAGGCATTTTAACTACTACATCACATATGCGCACAGGCATTATCACTACTACATCACCTATGAGCACAGGCATTATCACTACTACATCACATATGCGCACAGGCATTATCATTACTACATCACATATGAGCACAGGCATTATCACTACTACATCACATATGAGCACAGGCATTATCACTACTACATCACATATGAGCACAGGCATTATCACTACTACATCACATATGCGCACAGGCATTATCACTACTACATCACCTATGAGCACAGGCATTATCACCACTACATCACCCATGAGCACAGGCATTATCACTACTACATCACCTATGAGCACAGGCATTATCACTACTACACCTATGAGCACAGACATTATCACTACTACATCACCTATGAGCACAGGCTTTATCACTACTACACCTATGAGCACAGGCATTATCACTACTACATCACCTATGAGCACGGCATTATCACTACTACATCACCTATGAGCATGGCATTATCACTACTACATCACCTATGAGCACAGGCATTATCACTACTACATCACCTATGAACACGCCATTATCACTACTACATCACCTATGAGCACAGGCATTATCACTACTACATCACCTATGAGCACAGGCATTATAGCTACATCATCACCTATGAGCACAGGCATTATCACTACTACACCTATGAGCACAGGCATTATCACTACTACATCACCTATGAGCACAGGCATTATAGCTACATCATCACCTATGAGCACAGGCATTATCACTACTACACCTATGAGCACAGGCATTATCACTACTACATCACCTATGAACACGCCATTATCACTACTACATCACCTATGAGCACAGGCATTATCACTACTACATCACCTATGAGCACAGACATTATCACTACTACATCACCTATGAGCACAGACATTATCACTACTACATCACCTATGAGCACGGCATTATCCCTACTACATCACCTATGAGCACAGGTATTATCACTACTACACCTATGAGCACAGACATTATCACTACTACACCTATGAGCACAGACATTATCACTACTACATCACCTATGAGCACAGGCATTATCACTACTACATCACCTATGAGCACGGCATTATCCCTACTACATCACCTATGAGCACAGACATTATCACTACTACATCACCTATGAGCACGGCATTATCCCTACTACATCACCTATGAGCACAGGCTTTATCACTACTACACCTATGAGCACAGACATTATCACTACTACACCTATGAGCACAGACATTATCACTACTACATCACCTATGAGCACGGCATTATCACTACTACATCACCTATGAGCACAGGTATTATCACTACTACATCACCTATGAGCACGGCCCTATCACTACTACATCACCTATGAGCACAGGCATTATCACTATTACATCACCTATGAGCACAGGCATTATCACTATTACATCACCTATGAGCACAGGCATTATCACTACTACATCACCTATGAGCACAGGCATTATCACTACTACATCACCTATGAGCACAGGTATTATCACTACTACATCACCTATGAGCACGGCCCTATCACTACTACATCACCTATGAGCACAGGCATTATCACTATTACATCACCTATGAGCACAGGCATTATCACTACTACATCCCCTATGAGCACAGGCATTATCACTACTATATCACCTATGAGCACAGGCATTATCACTACTACATCACCTATGAGCACAGGCATTATCACTACTACATCACCTATGAGCACGGCATTATCACTACTACATCACCTATGAGCACAGGCATTATCACTACTACATCACGAATGAGCACGGCATTATCACTACTACATCACCTATGAGCACAGGCATTATCACTACTACATCACCTATGAGCACAGGCATTATCACTACTACATCACCTATGAGCACAGGTATTATCACTACTACATCAGCTATGAGCACAGGCATTATCAAATCTACATCACATGTGAGCACAGACATTATCACTACTACATCACCTATGAGCACAGGTATTATCACTACTACATCACCTATGAGCACAGATATTATCACTACTACATCACCTATGAGCACAGATATTATCACTACTACATCACCTATGAGCACAGGCATTATCACTACTACATCACCTATGAGCACAGGCATTATCACTACTACATCACCTATGAGCACAGGCATTATCACTACTACATCACCTATGAGCACAGGCATTATCACTACTACATCACCTATGAGCACAGGCATTTTAACTACTACATCACATATGCGCACAGGCATTATCACTACTACGTCACCTATGAGCACAGGCATTATCACTACTACATCACATATGCGCACAGGCATTATCATTACTACATCACATATGAGCACAGGCATTATCACTACTACATCACATATGAGCACAGGCATTATCACTACTACATCACATATGAGCACAGGCATTATCACTACTACATCACATATGCGCACAGGCATTATCACCACTACATCACCTATGAGCACAGGCATTATCACCACTACATCACCTATGAGCACAGGCATTATCACTACTACATCACCTATGAGCACAGGCATTATCACTACTACACCTATGAGCACAGACATTATCACTACTACATCACCTATGAGCACAGGCTTGATCACTACTACACCTATGAGCACAGGCATTATCACTACTACATCACCTATGAGCACGGCATTATCACTACTACATCACCTATGAGCATGGCATTATCACTACTACATCACCTATGAGCACAGGCATTATCACTACTACATCACCTATGAACACGCCATTATCACTACTACACCTATGAGCACAGGCATTATCACTACTACATCACCTATGAGCACAGGCATTATCGCTACTACACCTATGAGCATGGCATTATCACTACTACATCACCTATGAGCACAGGCATTATCACTACTACACCTATGAGCACAGACATTATCACTACTACATCACATATGCGCACAGGCATTATCACTACATCACCTATGAGCACAGGCATTATCACTACTACATCACCTATGAGCACGGCATTATCACTACTACATCACCTATGAGCATGGCATTATCACTACTACATCACCTATGAGCACAGGCATTATCACTACTACATCACCTATGAACACGCCATTATCACTACTACATCACCTATGAGCACAGGCATTATCACTACTACATCAACTATGAGCACAGGCATTATAGCTACATCATCACCTATGAGCACAGGCATTATCACTACTACATCACCTATGAGCACGGCATTATCACTACTACATCACCTATGAGCACAGGTATTATCACTACTACATCACCTATGAGCACGACCCTATCACTACTACATCACCTATGAGCACAGGCATTATCACTATTACATCACCTATGAGCACAGGCATTATCACTATTACATCACCTATGAGCACAGGCATTATCACTACTACATCACCTATGAGCACAGGCATTATCACTACTACATCACCTATGAGCACAGGTATTATCACTACTACATCACCTATGAGCACGGCCCTATCACTACTACATCACCTATGAGCACAGGCATTATCACTATTACATCACCTATGAGCACAGGCATTATCACTACTACATCCCCTATGAGCACAGGCATTATCACTACTACATCACCTATGAGCACAGGCATTATCACTACTACATCACCTATGAGCACAGGCATTATCACTACTACATCACCTATGAGCACGGCATTATCACTACTACATCACCTATGAGCACAGGCATTATCACTACTACATCACGAATGAGCACGGCATTATCACTACTACATCACCTATGAGCACAGGCATTATCACTACTACATCACCTATGAGCACAGGCATTATCACTACTACATCACCTATGAGCACAGGCATTATCACTACTACATCACCTATGAGCACAGGTATTATCACTACTACATCACCTATGAGCACAGGTATTATCACTACTACATCACCTATGAGCACGGCATTATCACTACTACACCTACGAGCACAGGTATTATCACTACTACATCACCTATGAGCACGGCATTATCACTACTACATCACCTATGAGCACAGGCATTATCACTACTACATCACCTATGAGCACGGCATTATCACTACTACATCACCTATGAGCACAGGTATTATCACTACTACATCACCTATGAGCACAGGCATTATCACTACTACATCACCTATGAGCACAGGCATTATCACTACTACATCACCTATGAGCACGGCATTATCACTACTACATCACCTATGAGCACAGGCATTATCACTACTACATCACCTATGAGCACGGCATTATCCCTACTACATCACCTATGAGCACGGCATTATCACTACTACATCACCTATGAGCACAGGTATTATCACTACTACATCACCTATGAGCACGGCATTATCACTACTGTATCACCTATGAGCACAGACATTATCACTACTACACCTATGAGCACGTCATTATCACTACTACATCACCTATGAGCACGGCATTATCACTACTACATCACCTATGAGCACGGGCATTATCACTACTACATCACCTATGAGCACAGGTATTATCACTACTATATCACCTATGAGCACGGCATTATCACTACTACATCACCTATGAGCACAGGCATTATCACTACTACATCACCTATGAGCACGGCATTATCACTACTACATCACCTATGAGCACTGCATTATCCATACTACATCACCTATGAGCACGGCATTATCACTACTACATCACCTATGAGCACGGCATTATCACTACTACATCACCTATGAGCACAGGTATTATCACTACTACATCACCTATGAGCACGGCATTATCACTACTATATCACCTATGAGCACAGACATTATCACTACTACACCTATGAGCACGTCATTATCACTACTACATCACCTATGAGCACGGCATTATCACTACTACATCACCTATGAGCACGGCATTATCACTACTACATTACCTATGAGCACAGGTATTATCACTACTACATCACCTATGAGCACGGCATTATCACTACTACATCACCTATGAGCACGGCATTATCCCTACTACATCACCTATGAGAACGGCATTATCACTACTACATCACCTATGAGCACAGGTATTATCACTACTACATCACCTATGAGCACGGCATTATCACTACTATATCACCTATGAGCACAGACATTATCACTACTACACCTATGAGCACGTCATTATCACTACTACATCACCTATGAGCACGGCATTATCACTACTACATCACCTATGAGCACGGCATTATCACTACTACATCACCTATGAGCACAGGTATTATCACTACTACATCACCTATGAGCATGGCATTATCACTACTACATCACCTATGAGCACGGCATTATCCCTACTACATCACCTATGAGCACGGCATTATCACTACTACATCACCTATGAGCACGGCATTATCACTACTACATCACCTATGAGCACAGGTATTATCACTACTACATCACCTATGAGCACAGGCATTATGACTACTATATCACCTATGAGCACAGACATTATCACTACTACACCTATGAGCACGTCATTATCACTACTACATCACCTATGAGCACGGCATTATCACTACTACATCACCTATGAGCACAGGCATTATCACTACTACATCACCTATGAGCACGGCATTATCCCTACTACATCACCTATGAGCACGGCATTATCACTACTACATCACCTATGAGCACGGTATTATCACTACTACATCACCTATGAGCACAGGTATTATCACTACTACATCACCTATGAGCAGGCTTTATCACTACTATATCACATATGAGCACAGACATTATCACTACTACACCTATGAGCACGTCATTATCACTACTACATCAGCTATGAGCACAGGCATTATCACTACATCACCTATGAGCACAGGCATTATCACTACTACATCAGCTATGAACATGTCATTATCACTACTACATTACCTATGACCACAGTCATTATCACTACTACATCACCTATGAGCACAGGCATTATCACTACTACATCACCTATGAGCACAGACATTATCACTACTACATCAGCTATGAGCACAGGCATTATCACTACTACATCAGCTATGAGCACAGGCATTATCACTACTACATCAGCTATGAGCACAGGCATTATCACTACTACATCACCTATGAGCACAGATATTATCACTACTACATCACCTATGAGCACAGGCATTATCACTACTACATCACCTATGAGCACGGCATTATTACTACTAAATCACCTATGAGCACAGGCATTATCACTACTACATCACATATGAGCACAGACATTATCACTACTACATCACCTATGAGCACAGGCATTATCACTACTACATCACATATGAGCACAGACATTATCACTACTACATCCCCTATAAGCACAGGCATTATCACTACTACATCACCTATGAGCACAGGCATTATCACTACTACATCACCTATGAGCACAGGCATTATCACTACTACATCACCTATGAGCACGGCATTATCACTACTACATCACATATGAGCACAGACATTATCACTACATCACCTATGAGCACAGGCATTATCACTACTACATCAGCTATGAACACGTCATTATCACTACTACATTACCTATGACCACAGTCATTATCACTACTACATCACCTATGAGCACAGGCATTATCACTACTACATCACCTATGAGCACAGACATTATCACTAATACATCAGCTATGAGCACAGGCATTATCACTACTACATCAGCTATGAGCACAGGCATTATCACTACTACATCAGCTATGAGCACAGGCATTATCACTACTACATCAGCTATGAGCACAGGCATTATCACTACTACATCAGCTATGAGCACAGGCATTATCACTACTACATCACCTATGAGCACAGGCATTATCACTACTACATCACATGTGAGCACAGACATTATCACTACTACATCACATATGAGCAAAGACATTATCACTACTACATCACCTACGAGCACAGGTATTATCACTACTACATCACCTATGAGCACAGATATTATCACTACTACATCACCTATGAGCACAGGCATTATCACTACTACATCACCTATGAGCACGGCATAATCACTACTAAATCACCTATGAGCACAGGCATTATCACTACTACATCACCTATGAGCACAGACATTATCACTACTACATCAGCTATGAGCACAGGCATTATCACTACTACATCAGCTATGAGCACAGGCATTATCAAATCTACATCACCTATGAGCACAGACATTATCACTACTACATCACCTATGAGCACAGGTATTATCACTACTACATCACCTATGAGCACAGATATTATCACTACTACATCACCTATGAGCACAGGCATTATCACTACTACATCACCTATGAGCACAGGCATTATCACTACTACACCTATGAGCACAGACATTATCACTACTACATCACCTATGAGCACAGGCATTATCACTACTACATCACCTATGAGCACAGGCATTATCACTACTACATCACCTATGAGCACAGGCATTTTAACTACTACATCACATATGCGCACAGGCATTATCACTACTACATCACCTATGAGCACAGGCATTATCACTACTACATCACATATGCGCACAGGCATTATCATTACTACATCACATATGAGCACAGGCATTATCACTACTACATCACATATGAGCACAGGCATTATCACTACTACATCACATATGAGCACAGGCATTATCACTACTACATCACCTATGAGCACAGGCATTATCACCACTACATCACCTATGAGCACAGGCATTATCACTACTACATCACCTATGAGCACAGGCATTATCACTACTACACCTATGAGCACAGACATTATCACTACTACATCACCTATGAGCACAGGCTTTATCACTACTACACCTATGAGCACAGGCATTATCACTACTACATCACCTATGAGCACGGCATTATCACTACTACATCACCTATGAGCATGGCATTATCACTACTACATCACCTATGAGCACAGGCATTATCACTACTACATCACCTATGAACACGCCATTATCACTACTACATCACCTATGAGCACAGGCATTATCACTACTACATCACCTATGAGCACAGGCATTATCACTACTACACCTATGAGCATGGCATTATCACTACTACATCACATATGCGCACAGGCATTATCACTACTACATCACCTATGAGCACAGGCATTATCACTACTACATCACCTATGAGCACGGCATTATCACTACTACATCACCTATGAGCATGGCATTATCACTACTACATCACCTATGAGCACAGGCATTATCACTACTACATCACCTATGAACACGCCATTATCACTACTACATCACCTATGAGCACAGGCATTATCACTACTACATCACCTATGAGCACAGGCATTATAGCTACATCATCACCTATGAGCACAGGCATTATCACTACTACACCTATGAGCACAGGCATTATCACTACTACATCACCTATGAGCACAGGCATTATAGCTACATCATCACCTATGAGCACAGGCATTATCACTACTACACCTATGAGCACAGGCATTATCACTACTACATCACCTATGAACACGCCATTATCACTACTACATCACCTATGAGCACAGGCATTATCACTACTACATCACCTATGAGCACAGACATTATCACTACTACATCACCTATGAGCACAGACATTATCACTACTACATCACCTATGAGCACGGCATTATCCCTACTACATCACCTATGAGCACAGGTATTATCACTACTACACCTATGAGCACAGACATTATCACTACTACACCTATGAGCACAGACATTATCACTACTACATTACCTATGAGCACAGGCATTATCACTACTACATCACCTATGAGCACGGCATTATCCCTACTACATCACCTATGAGCACAGACATTATCACTACTACATCACCTATGAGCACGGCATTATCCCTACTACATCACCTATGAGCACAGGCTTTATCACTACTACACCTATGAGCACAGACATTATCACTACTACACCTATGAGCACAGACATTATCACTACTACATCACCTATGAGCACGGCATTATCACTACTACATCACCTATGAGCACAGGTATTATCACTACTACATCACCTATGAGCACGGCCCTATCACTACTACATCACCTATGAGCACAGGCATTATCACTATTACATCACCTATGAGCACAGGCATTATCACTATTACATCACCTATGAGCACAGGCATTATCACTACTACATCACCTATGAGCACAGGCATTATCACTACTACATCACCTATGAGCACAGGTATTATCACTACTACATCACCTATGAGCACGGCCCTATCACTACTACATCACCTATGAGCACAGGCATTATCACTATTACATCACCTATGAGCACAGGCATTATCACTACTACATCCCCTATGAGCACAGGCATTATCACTACTACATCACCTATGAGCACAGGCATTATCACTACTACATCACCTATGAGCACAGGCATTATCACTACTACATCACCTATGAGCACGGCATTATCACTACTACATCACCTATGAGCACAGGCATTATCACTACTACATCACGAATGAGCACGGCATTATCACTACTACATCACCTATGAGCACAGGCATTATCACTACTACATCACCTATGAGCACAGGCATTATCACTACTACATCACCTATGAGCACAGGTATTATCACTACTACATCACCTATGAGCACAGGTATTATCACTACTACATCACCTATGAGCACGGCATTATCACTACTACACCTACGAGCACAGGTATTATCACTACTACATCACCTATGAGCACGGCATTATCACTACTACATCACCTATGAGCACAGGCATTATCACTACTACATCACCTATGAGCACGGCATTATCACTACTACATCACCTATGAGCACAGGTATTATCACTACTACATCACCTATGAGCACAGGCATTATCACTACTACATCACCTATGAGCACAGGCATTATCACTACTACATCACCTATGAGCACGGCATTATCACTACTACATCACCTATGAGCACAGGCATTATCACTACTACATCACCTATGAGCACGGCATTATCCCTACTACATCACCTATGAGCACAGGTATTATCACTACTACATCACCTATGAGCACAGCATTATCACTACTGTATCACCTATGAGCACAGACATTATCACTACTACACCTATGAGCACGTCATTATCACTACTACATCACCTATGAGCACGGCATTATCACTACTACATCACCTATGAGCACGGGCATTATCACTACTACATCACCTATGAGCACAGGTATTATCACTACTATATCACCTATGAGCACGGCATTATCACTACTACATCACCTATGAGCACAGGCATTATCACTACTACATCACCTATGAGCACGGCATTATCACTACTACATCACCTATGAGCACTGCATTATCCATACTACATCACCTATGAGCACGGCATTATCACTACTACATCACCTATGAGCACGGCATTATCACTACTACATCACCTATGAGCACAGGTATTATCACTACTACATCACCTATGAGCACGGCATTATCACTACTATATCACCTATGAGCACAGACATTATCACTACTACACCTATGAGCACGTCATTATCACTACTACATCACCTATGAGCACGGCATTATCACTACTACATCACCTATGAGCACGGCATTATCACTACTACATTACCTATGAGCACAGGTATTATCACTACTACATCACCTATGAGCATGGCATTATCACTACTACATCACCTATGAGCACGGCATTATCCCTACTACATCACCTATGAGCACGGCATTATCACTACTACATCACCTATGAGCACGGCATTATCACTACTACATCACCTATGAGCACAGGTATTATCACTACTACATCACCTATGAGCACAGGCATTATGACTACTATATCACCTATGAGCACAGACATTATCACTACTACACCTATGAGCACGTCATTATCACTACTACATCACCTATGAGCACGGCATTATCACTACTACATCACCTATGAGCACAGGCATTATCACTACTACATCACCTATGAGCACGGCATTATCCCTACTACATCACCTATGAGCACGGCATTATCACTACTACATCACCTATGAGCACGGTATTATCACTACTACATCACCTATGAGCACAGGTATTATCACTACTACATCACCTATGAGCAGGCTTTATCACTACTATATCACATATGAGCACAGACATTATCACTACTACACCTATGAGCACGTCATTATCACTACTACATCAGCTATGAGCACAGGCATTATCACTACATCACCTATGAGCACAGGCATTATCACTACTACATCAGCTATGAACATGTCATTATCACTACTACATTACCTATGACCACAGTCATTATCACTACTACATCACCTATGAGCACAGGCATTATCACTACTACATCACCTATGAGCACAGACATTATCACTACTACATCAGCTATGAGCACAGGCATTATCACTACTACATCAGCTATGAGCACAGGCATTATCACTACTACATCAGCTATGAGCACAGGCATTATCACTACTACATCAGCTATGAGCACAGGCATTATCACTACTACATCACCTATGAGCACAGATATTATCACTACTACATCACCTATGAGCACAGGCATTATCACTACTACATCACCTATGAGCACGGCATTATTACTACTAAATCACCTATGAGCACAGGCATTATCACTACTACATCACATATGAGCACAGACATTATCACTACTACATCACCTATGAGCACAGGCATTATCACTACTACATCACATATGAGCACAGACATTATCACTACTACATCCCCTATAAGCACAGGCATTATCACTACTACATCACCTATGAGCACAGGCATTATCACTACTACATCACCTATGAGCACAGGCATTATCACTACTACATCACCTATGAGCACGACATTATCACTACTACATCACATATGAGCACAGACATTATCACTACATCACCTATGAGCACAGGCATTATCACTACTACATCAGCTATGAACACGTCATTATCACTACTACATTACCTATGACCACAGTCATTATCACTACTACATCACCTATGAGCACAGGCATTATCACTACTACATCACCTATGAGCACAGACATTATCACTAATACATCAGCTATGAGCACAGGCATTATCACTACTACATCAGCTATGAGCACAGGCATTATCACTACTACATCAGCTATGAGCACAGGCATTATCACTACTACATCAGCTATGAGCACAGGCATTATCACTACTACATCAGCTATGAGCACAGGCATTATCACTACTACATCACCTATGAGCACAGGCATTATCACTACTACATCACATGTGAGCACAGACATTATCACTACTACATCACATATGAGCAAAGACATTATCACTACTACATCACCTACGAGCACAGGTATTATCACTACTACATCACCTATGAGCACAGATATTATCACTACTACATCACCTATGAGCACAGGCATTATCACTACTACATCACCTATGAGCACGGCATAATCACTACTAAATCACCTATGAGCACAGGCATTATCACTACTACATCACCTATGAGCACAGACATTATCACTACTACATCAGCTATGAGCACAGGCATTATCACTACTACATCAGCTATGAGCACAGGCATTATCAAATCTACATCACCTATGAGCACAGACATTATCACTACTACATCACCTATGAGCACAGGTATTATCACTACTACATCACCTATGAGCACAGATATTATCACTACTACATCACCTATGAGCACAGGCATTATCACTACTACATCACCTATGAGCACAGGCATTATCACTACTACACCTATGAGCACAGACATTATCACTACTACATCACCTATGAGCACAGGCATTATCACTACTACATCACCTATGAGCACAGGCATTATCACTACTACATCACCTATGAGCACAGGCATTTTAACTACTACATCACATATGCGCACAGGCATTATCACTACTACATCACCTATGAGCACAGGCATTATCACTACTACATCACATATGCGCACAGGCATTATCATTACTACATCACATATGAGCACAGGCATTATCACTACTACATCACATATGAGCACAGGCATTATCACTACTACATCACATATGAGCACAGGCATTATCACTACTACATCACATATGCGCACAGGCATTATCACTACTACATCACCTATGAGCACAGGCATTATCACCACTACATCACCTATGAGCACAGGCATTATCACTACTACATCACCTATGAGCACAGGCATTATCACTACTACACCTATGAGCACAGACATTATCACTACTACATCACCTATGAGCACAGGCTTTATCACTACTACACCTATGAGCACAGGCATTATCACTACTACATCACATATGAGCACAGGCATTATCACTACTACATCACATATGAGCACAGGCATTATCACTACTACATCACATATGCGCACAGGCATTATCACTACTACATCACCTATGAGCACGGCATTATCACTACTACATCACCTATGAGCATGGCATTATCACTACTACATCACCTATGAGCACAGGCATTATCACTACTACATCACCTATGAACACGCCATTATCACTACTACATCACCTATGAGCACAGGCATTATCACTACTACATCACCTATGAGCACAGGCATTATCACTACTACACCTATGAGCATGGCATTATCACTACTACATCACATATGCGCACAGGCATTATCACTACTACATCACCTATGAGCACAGGCATTATCACTACTACATCACCTATGAGCACGGCATTATCACTACTACATCACCTATGAGCATGGCATTATCACTACTACATCACCTATGAGCACAGGCATTATCACTACTACATCACCTATGAACACGCCATTATCACTACTACATCACCTATGAGCACAGGCATTATCACTACTACATCACCTATGAGCACAGGCATTATAGCTACATCATCACCTATGAGCACAGGCATTATCACTACTACACCTATGAGCACAGGCATTATCACTACTACATCACCTATGAGCACAGGCATTATAGCTACATCATCACCTATGAGCACAGGCATTATCACTACTACACCTATGAGCACAGGCATTATCACTACTACATCACCTATGAACACGCCATTATCACTACTACATCACCTATGAGCAAAGGCATTATCACTACTACATCACCTATGAGCACAGACATTATCACTACTACATCACCTATGAGCACAGACATTATCACTACTACATCACCTATGAGCACGGCATTATCCCTACTACATCACCTATGAGCACAGGTATTATCACTACTACACCTATGAGCACAGACATTATCACTACTACACCTATGAGCACAGACATTATCACTACTACATCACCTATGAGCACAGGCATTATCACTACTACATCACCTATGAGCACGGCATTATCCCTACTACATCACCTATGAGCACAGACATTATCACTACTACATCACCTATGAGCACGGCATTATCCCTACTACATCACCTATGAGCACAGGCTTTATCACTACTACACCTATGAGCACAGACATTATCACTACTACACCTATGAGCACAGACATTATCACTACTACATCACCTATGAGCACGGCATTATCACTACTACATCACCTATGAGCACAGGTATTATCACTACTACATCACCTATGAGCACGGCCCTATCACTACTACATCACCTATGAGCACAGGCATTATCACTATTACATCACCTATGAGCACAGGCATTATCACTATTACATCACCTATGAGCACAGGCATTATCACTACTACATCACCTATGAGCACAGGCATTATCACTACTACATCACCTATGAGCACAGGTATTATCACTACTACATCACCTATGAGCACGGCCCTATCACTACTACATCACCTATGAGCACAGGCATTATCACTATTACATCACCTATGAGCACAGGCATTATCACTACTACATCCCCTATGAGCACAGGCATTATCACTACTACATCACCTATGAGCACAGGCATTATCACTACTACATCACCTATGAGCACAGGCATTATCACTACTACATCACCTATGAGCACGGCATTATCACTACTACATCACCTATGAGCACAGGCATTATCACTACTACATCACGAATGAGCACGGCATTATCACTACTACATCACCTATGAGCACAGGCATTATCACTACTACATCACCTATGAGCACAGGCATTATCACTACTACATCACCTATGAGCACAGGTATTATCACTACTACATCAGCTATGAGCACAGGCATTATCAAATCTACATCACATGTGAGCACAGACATTATCACTACTACATCACCTATGAGCACAGGTATTATCACTACTACATCACCTATGAGCACAGATATTATCACTACTACATCACCTATGAGCACAGATATTATCACTACTACATCACCTATGAGCACAGGCATTATCACTACTACATCACCTATGAGCACAGGCATTATCACTACTACATCACCTATGAGCACAGGCATTATCACTACTACATCACCTATGAGCACAGGCATTATCACTACTACATCACCTATGAGCACAGGCATTTTAACTACTACATCACATATGCGCACAGGCATTATCACTACTACGTCACCTATGAGCACAGGCATTATCACTACTACATCACATATGCGCACAGGCATTATCATTACTACATCACATATGAGCACAGGCATTATCACTACTACATCACATATGAGCACAGGCATTATCACTACTACATCACATATGAGCACAGGCATTATCACTACTACATCACATATGCGCACAGGCATTATCACCACTACATCACCTATGAGCACAGGCATTATCACCACTACATCACCTATGAGCACAGGCATTATCACTACTACATCACCTATGAGCACAGGCATTATCACTACTACACCTATGAGCACAGACATTATCACTACTACATCACCTATGAGCACAGGCTTGATCACTACTACACCTATGAGCACAGGCATTATCACTACTACATCACCTATGAGCACGGCATTATCACTACTACATCACCTATGAGCATGGCATTATCACTACTACATCACCTATGAGCACAGGCATTATCACTACTACATCACCTATGAACACGCCATTATCACTACTACACCTATGAGCACAGGCATTATCACTACTACATCACCTATGAGCACAGGCATTATCGCTACTACACCTATGAGCATGGCATTATCACTACTACATCACCTATGAGCACAGGCATTATCACTACTACACCTATGAGCACAGACATTATCACTACTACATCACATATGCGCACAGGCATTATCACTACTACATCACCTATGAGCACAGGCATTATCACTACTACATCACCTATGAGCACGGCATTATCACTACTACATCACCTATGAGCATGGCATTATCACTACTACATCACCTATGAGCACAGGCATTATCACTACTACATCACCTATGAACACGCCATTATCACTACTACATCACCTATGAGCACAGGCATTATCACTACTACATCAACTATGAGCACAGGCATTATAGCTACATCATCACCTATGAGCACAGACATTATCACTACTACATCACCTATGAGCACAGGTATTATCACTACTACATCACCTATGAGCACAGATATTATCACTACTACATCACCTATGAGCACAGGCATTATCACTACTACATCACCTATGAGCACAGGCATTATCACTACTACACCTATGAGCACAGACATTATCACTACTACATCACCTATGAGCACAGGCATTATCACTACTACATCACCTATGAGCACAGGCATTATCACTACTACATCACCTATGAGCACAGGCATTTTAACTACTACATCACATATGCGCACAGGCATTATCACTACTACATCACCTATGAGCACAGGCATTATCACTACTACATCACATATGCGCACAGGCATTATCATTACTACATCACATATGAGCACAGGCATTATCACTACTACATCACATATGAGCACAGGCATTATCACTACTACATCACATATGAGCACAGGCATTATCACTACTACATCACATATGCGCACAGGCATTATCACTACTACATCACCTATGAGCACAGGCATTATCACCACTACATCACCTATGAGCACAGGCATTATCACTACTACATCACCTATGAGCACAGGCATTATCACTACTACACCTATGAGCACAGACATTATCACTACTACATCACCTATGAGCACAGGCTTTATCACTACTACACCTATGAGCACAGGCATTATCACTACTACATCACATATGAGCACAGGCATTATCACTACTACATCACATATGAGCACAGGCATTATCACTACTACATCACATATGCGCACAGGCATTATCACTACTACATCACCTATGAGCACGGCATTATCACTACTACATCACCTATGAGCATGGCATTATCACTACTACATCACCTATGAGCACAGGCATTATCACTACTACATCACCTATGAACACGCCATTATCACTACTACATCACCTATGAGCACAGGCATTATCACTACTACATCACCTATGAGCACAGGCATTATCACTACTACACCTATGAGCATGGCATTATCACTACTACATCACATATGCGCACAGGCATTATCACTACTACATCACCTATGAGCACAGGCATTATCACTACTACATCACCTATGAGCACGGCATTATCACTACTACATCACCTATGAGCATGGCATTATCACTACTACATCACCTATGAGCACAGGCATTATCACTACTACATCACCTATGAACACGCCATTATCACTACTACATCACCTATGAGCACAGGCATTATCACTACTACATCACCTATGAGCACAGGCATTATAGCTACATCATCACCTATGAGCACAGGCATTATCACTACTACACCTATGAGCACAGGCATTATCACTACTACATCACCTATGAGCACAGGCATTATAGCTACATCATCACCTATGAGCACAGGCATTATCACTACTACACCTATGAGCACAGGCATTATCACTACTACATCACCTATGAACACGCCATTATCACTACTACATCACCTATGAGCAAAGGCATTATCACTACTACATCACCTATGAGCACAGACATTATCACTACTACATCACCTATGAGCACAGACATTATCACTACTACATCACCTATGAGCACGGCATTATCCCTACTACATCACCTATGAGCACAGGTATTATCACTACTACACCTATGAGCACAGACATTATCACTACTACACCTATGAGCACAGACATTATCACTACTACATCACCTATGAGCACAGGCATTATCACTACTACATCACCTATGAGCACGGCATTATCCCTACTACATCACCTATGAGCACAGACATTATCACTACTACATCACCTATGAGCACGGCATTATCCCTACTACATCACCTATGAGCACAGGCTTTATCACTACTACACCTATGAGCACAGACATTATCACTACTACACCTATGAGCACAGACATTATCACTACTACATCACCTATGAGCACGGCATTATCACTACTACATCACCTATGAGCACAGGTATTATCACTACTACATCACCTATGAGCACGGCCCTATCACTACTACATCACCTATGAGCACAGGCATTATCACTATTACATCACCTATGAGCACAGGCATTATCACTATTACATCACCTATGAGCACAGGCATTATCACTACTACATCACCTATGAGCACAGGCATTATCACTACTACATCACCTATGAGCACAGGTATTATCACTACTACATCACCTATGAGCACGGCCCTATCACTACTACATCACCTATGAGCACAGGCATTATCACTATTACATCACCTATGAGCACAGGCATTATCACTACTACATCCCCTATGAGCACAGGCATTATCACTACTACATCACCTATGAGCACAGGCATTATCACTACTACATCACCTATGAGCACAGGCATTATCACTACTACATCACCTATGAGCACGGCATTATCACTACTACATCACCTATGAGCACAGGCATTATCACTACTACATCACGAATGAGCACGGCATTATCACTACTACATCACCTATGAGCACAGGCATTATCACTACTACATCACCTATGAGCACAGGCATTATCACTACTACATCACCTATGAGCACAGGTATTATCACTACTACATCAGCTATGAGCACAGGCATTATCAAATCTACATCACATGTGAGCACAGACATTATCACTACTACATCACCTATGAGCACAGGTATTATCACTACTACATCACCTATGAGCACAGATATTATCACTACTACATCACCTATGAGCACAGATATTATCACTACTACATCACCTATGAGCACAGGCATTATCACTACTACATCACCTATGAGCACAGGCATTATCACTACTACATCACCTATGAGCACAGGCATTATCACTACTACATCACCTATGAGCACAGGCATTATCACTACTACATCACCTATGAGCACAGGCATTTTAACTACTACATCACATATGCGCACAGGCATTATCACTACTACGTCACCTATGAGCACAGGCATTATCACTACTACATCACATATGCGCACAGGCATTATCATTACTACATCACATATGAGCACAGGCATTATCACTACTACATCACATATGAGCACAGGCATTATCACTACTACATCACATATGAGCACAGGCATTATCACTACTACATCACATATGCGCACAGGCATTATCACCACTACATCACCTATGAGCACAGGCATTATCACCACTACATCACCTATGAGCACAGGCATTATCACTACTACATCACCTATGAGCACAGGCATTATCACTACTACACCTATGAGCACAGACATTATCACTACTACATCACCTATGAGCACAGGCTTGATCACTACTACACCTATGAGCACAGGCATTATCACTACTACATCACCTATGAGCACGGCATTATCACTACTACATCACCTATGAGCATGGCATTATCACTACTACATCACCTATGAGCACAGGCATTATCACTACTACATCACCTATGAACACGCCATTATCACTACTACACCTATGAGCACAGGCATTATCACTACTACATCACCTATGAGCACAGGCATTATCGCTACTACACCTATGAGCATGGCATTATCACTACTACATCACCTATGAGCACAGGCATTATCACTACTACACCTATGAGCACAGACATTATCACTACTACATCACATATGCGCACAGGCATTATCACTACTACATCACCTATGAGCACAGGCATTATCACTACTACATCACCTATGAGCACGGCATTATCACTACTACATCACCTATGAGCATGGCATTATCACTACTACATCACCTATGAGCACAGGCATTATCACTACTACATCACCTATGAACACGCCATTATCACTACTACATCACCTATGAGCACAGGCATTATCACTACTACATCAACTATGAGCACAGGCATTATAGCTACATCATCACCTATGAGCACAGGCATTATCACTACTACATCACCTATGAGCACGGCATTATCACTACTACATCACCTATGAGCACAGGTATTATCACTACTACATCACCTATGAGCACGACCCTATCACTACTACATCACCTATGAGCACAGGCATTATCACTATTACATCACCTATGAGCACAGGCATTATCACTATTACATCACCTATGAGCACAGGCATTATCACTACTACATCACCTATGAGCACAGGCATTATCACTACTACATCACCTATGAGCACAGGTATTATCACTACTACATCACCTATGAGCACGGCCCTATCACTACTACATCACCTATGAGCACAGGCATTATCACTATTACATCACCTATGAGCACAGGCATTATCACTACTACATCCCCTATGAGCACAGGCATTATCACTACTACATCACCTATGAGCACAGGCATTATCACTACTACATCACCTATGAGCACAGGCATTATCACTACTACATCACCTATGAGCACGGCATTATCACTACTACATCACCTATGAGCACAGGCATTATCACTACTACATCACGAATGAGCACGGCATTATCACTACTACATCACCTATGAGCACAGGCATTATCACTACTACATCACCTATGAGCACAGGCATTATCACTACTACATCACCTATGAGCACAGGTATTATCACTACTACATCACCTATGAGCACAGGTATTATCACTACTACATCACCTATGAGCACGGCATTATCACTACTACACCTACGAGCACAGGTATTATCACTACTACATCACCTATGAGCACGGCATTATCACTACTACATCACCTATGAGCACAGGCATTATCACTACTACATCACCTATGAGCACGGCATTATCACTACTACATCACCTATGAGCACAGGTATTATCACTACTACATCACCTATGAGCACAGGCATTATCACTACTACATCACCTATGAGCACAGGCATTATCACTACTACATCACCTATGAGCACGGCATTATCACTACTACATCACCTATGAGCACAGGCATTATCACTACTACATCACCTATGAGCACGGCATTATCCCTACTACATCACCTATGAGCACGGCATTATCACTACTACATCACCTATGAGCACGGCATTATCACTACTACATCACCTATGAGCACAGGTATTATCACTACTACATCACCTATGAGCACGGCATTATCACTACTGTATCACCTATGAGCACAGACATTATCACTACTACACCTATGAGCACGTCATTATCACTACTACATCACCTATGAGCACGGCATTATCACTACTACATCACCTATGAGCACGGGCATTATAACTACTACATCACCTATGAGCACAGGTATTATCACTACTATATCATCTATGAGCACGGCATTATCACTACTACATCACCTATGAGCACAGGCATTATCACTACTACATCACCTATGAGCACGGCATTATCACTACTACATCACCTATGAGCACTGCATTATCCATACTACATCACCTATGAGCACGGCATTATCACTACTACATCACCTATGAGCACGGCATTATCACTACTACATCACCTATGAGCACAGGTATTATCACTACTACATCACCTATGAGCACGGCATTATCACTACTATATCACCTATGAGCACAGACATTATCACTACTACACCTATGAGCACGTCATTATCACTACTACATCACCTATGAGCACGGCATTATCACTACTACATCACCTATGAGCACGGCATTATCACTACTACATTACCTATGAGCACAGGTATTATCACTACTACATCACCTATGAGCACGGCATTATCACTACTACATCACCTATGAGCACGGCATTATCCCTACTACATCACCTATGAGAACGGCATTATCACTACTACATCACCTATGAGCACAGGTATTATCACTACTACATCACCTATGAGCACGGCATTATCACTACTATATCACCTATGAGCACAGACATTATCACTACTACACCTATGAGCACGTCATTATCACTACTACATCACCTATGAGCACGGCATTATCACTACTACATCACCTATGAGCACGGCATTATCACTACTACATCACCTATGAGCACAGGTATTATCACTACTACATCACCTATGAGCATGGCATTATCACTACTACATCACCTATGAGCACGGCATTATCCCTACTACATCACCTATGAGCACGGCATTATCACTACTACATCACCTATGAGCACGGCATTATCACTACTACATCACCTATGAGCACAGGTATTATCACTACTACATCACCTATGAGCACAGGCATTATGACTACTATATCACCTATGAGCACAGACATTATCACTACTACACCTATGAGCACGTCATTATCACTACTACATCACCTATGAGCACGGCATTATCACTACTACATCACCTATGAGCACAGGCATTATCACTACTACATCACCTATGAGCACGGCATTATCCCTACTACATCACCTATGAGCACGGCATTATCACTACTACATCACCTATGAGCACGGTATTATCACTACTACATCACCTATGAGCACAGGTATTATCACTACTACATCACCTATGAGCAGGCTTTATCACTACTATATCACATATGAGCACAGACATTATCACTACTACACCTATGAGCACGTCATTATCACTACTACATCAGCTATGAGCACAGGCATTATCACTACATCACCTATGAGCACAGGCATTATCACTACTACATCAGCTATGAACATGTCATTATCACTACTACATTACCTATGACCACAGTCATTATCACTACTACATCACCTATGAGCACAGGCATTATCACTACTACATCACCTATGAGCACAGACATTATCACTACTACATCAGCTATGAGCACAGGCATTATCACTACTACATCAGCTATGAGCACAGGCATTATCACTACTACATCAGCTATGAGCACAGGCATTATCACTACTACATCAGCTATGAGCACAGGCATTATCACTACTACATCACCTATGAGCACAGATATTATCACTACTACATCACCTATGAGCACAGGCATTATCACTACTACATCACCTATGAGCACGGCATTATTACTACTAAATCACCTATGAGCACAGGCATTATCACTACTACATCACATATGAGCACAGACATTATCACTACTACATCACCTATGAGCACAGGCATTATCACTACTACATCACATATGAGCACAGACATTATCACTACTACATCCCCTATAAGCACAGGCATTATCACTACTACATCACCTATGAGCACAGGCATTATCACTACTACATCACCTATGAGCACAGGCATTATCACTACTACATCACCTATGAGCACGGCATTATCACTACTACATCACATATGAGCACAGACATTATCACTACATCACCTATGAGCACAGGCATTATCACTACTACATCAGCTATGAACACGTCATTATCACTACTACATTACCTATGACCACAGTCATTATCACTACTACATCACCTATGAGCACAGGCATTATCACTACTACATCACCTATGAGCACAGACATTATCACTAATACATCAGCTATGAGCACAGGCATTATCACTACATCAGCTATGAGCACAGGCATTATCACTACTACATCAGCTATGAGCACAGGCATTATCACTACTACATCAGCTATGAGCACAGGCATTATCACTACTACATCAGCTATGAGCACAGGCATTATCACTACTACATCACCTATGAGCACAGGCATTATCACTACTACATCACATGTGAGCACAGACATTATCACTACTACATCACATATGAGCAAAGACATTATCACTACTACATCACCTACGAGCACAGGTATTATCACTACTACATCACCTATGAGCACAGATATTATCACTACTACATCACCTATGAGCACAGGCATTATCACTACTACATCACCTATGAGCACGGCATAATCACTACTAAATCACCTATGAGCACAGGCATTATCACTACTACATCACCTATGAGCACAGACATTATCACTACTACATCAGCTATGAGCACAGGCATTATCACTACTACATCAGCTATGAGCACAGGCATTATCAAATCTACATCACCTATGAGCACAGACATTATCACTACTACATCACCTATGAGCACAGGTATTATCACTACTACATCACCTATGAGCACAGATATTATCACTACTACATCACCTATGAGCACAGGCATTATCACTACTACATCACCTATGAGCACAGGCATTATCACTACTACACCTATGAGCACAGACATTATCACTACTACATCACCTATGAGCACAGGCATTATCACTACTACATCACCTATGAGCACAGGCATTATCACTACTACATCACCTATGAGCACAGGCATTTTAACTACTACATCACATATGCGCACAGGCATTATCACTACTACATCACCTATGAGCACAGGCATTATCACTACTACATCACATATGCGCACAGGCATTATCATTACTACATCACATATGAGCACAGGCATTATCACTACTACATCACATATGAGCACAGGCATTATCACTACTACATCACATATGAGCACAGGCATTATCACTACTACATCACCTATGAGCACGGCATTATCACTACTACATCACCTATGAGCATGGCATTATCACTACTACATCACCTATGAGCACAGGCATTATCACTACTACATCACCTATGAACACGCCATTATCACTACTACATCACCTATGAGCACAGGCATTATCACTACTACATCACCTATGAGCACAGGCATTATCACTACTACACCTATGAGCATGGCATTATCACTACTACATCACATATGCGCACAGGCATTATCACTACTACATCACCTATGAGCACAGGCATTATCACTACTACATCACCTATGAGCACGGCATTATCACTACTACATCACCTATGAGCATGGCATTATCACTACTACATCACCTATGAGCACAGGCATTATCACTACTACATCACCTATGAACACGCCATTATCACTACTACATCACCTATGAGCACAGGCATTATCACTACTACATCACCTATGAGCACAGGCATTATAGCTACATCATCACCTATGAGCACAGGCATTATCACTACTACACCTATGAGCACAGGCATTATCACTACTACATCACCTATGAGCACAGGCATTATAGCTACATCATCACCTATGAGCACAGGCATTATCACTACTACACCTATGAGCACAGGCATTATCACTACTACATCACCTATGAACACGCCATTATCACTACTACATCACCTATGAGCACAGGCATTATCACTACTACATCACCTATGAGCACAGACATTATCACTACTACATCACCTATGAGCACAGACATTATCACTACTACATCACCTATGAGCACGGCATTATCCCTACTACATCACCTATGAGCACAGGTATTATCACTACTACACCTATGAGCACAGACATTATCACTACTACACCTATGAGCACAGACATTATCACTACTACATCACCTATGAGCACAGGCATTATCACTACTACATCACTTATGAGCACGGCATTATCCCTACTACATCACCTATGAGCACAGACATTATCACTACTACATCACCTATGAGCACGGCATTATCCCTACTACATCACCTATGAGCACAGGCTTTATCACTACTACACCTATGAGCACAGACATTATCACTACTACACCTATGAGCACAGACATTATCACTACTACATCACCTATGAGCACGGCATTATCACTACTACATCACCTATGAGCACAGGTATTATCACTACTACATCACCTATGAGCACGGCCCTATCACTACTACATCACCTATGAGCACAGGCATTATCACTATTACATCACCTATGAGCACAGGCATTATCACTATTACATCACCTATGAGCACAGGCATTATCACTACTACATCACCTATGAGCACAGGCATTATCACTACTACATCACCTATGAGCACAGGTATTATCACTACTACATCACCTATGAGCACGGCCCTATCACTACTACATCACCTATGAGCACAGGCATTATCACTATTACATCACCTATGAGCACAGGCATTATCACTATTACATCCCCTATGAGCACAGGCATTATCACTACTACATCCCCTATGAGCACAGGCATTATCACTACTACATCACCTATGAGCACAGGCATTATCACTACTACATCACCTATGAGCACAGGCATTATCACTACTACATCACCTATGAGCACGGCATTATCACTACTACATCACCTATGAGCACAGGCATTATCACTACTACATCACGAATGAGCACGGCATTATCACTACTACATCACCTATGAGCACAGGCATTATCACTACTACATCACCTATGAGCACAGGCATTATCACTACTACATCACCTATGAGCACAGGTATTATCACTACTACATCACCTATGAGCACAGGTATTATCACTACTACATCACCTATGAGCACGGCATTATCACTACTACACCTACGAGCACAGGTATTATCACTACTACATCACCTATGAGCACGGCATTATCACTACTACATCACCTATGAGCACAGGCATTATCACTACTACATCACCTATGAGCACGGCATTATCACTACTACATCACCTATGAGCACAGGTATTATCACTACTACATCACCTATGAGCACAGGCATTATAACTACTACATCACCTATGAGCACAGGCATTATCACTACTACATCACCTATGAGCACGGCATTATCACTACTACATCACCTATGAGCACAGGCATTATCACTACTACATCACCTATGAGCACGGCATTATCCCTACTACATCACCTATGAGCACGGCATTATCACTACTACATCACCTATGAGCACGGCATTATCACTACTACATCACCTATGAGCACAGGTATTATCACTACTACATCACCTATGAGCACAGCATTATCACTACTGTATCACCTATGAGCACAGACATTATCACTACTACACCTATGAGCACGTCATTATCACTACTACATCACCTATGAGCACGGCATTATCACTACTACATCACCTATGAGCACGGGCATTATCACTACTACATCACCTATGAGCACAGGTATTATCACTACTATATCACCTATGAGCACGGCATTATCACTACTACATCACCTATGAGCACAGGCATTATCACTACTACATCACCTATGAGCACGGCATTATCACTACTACATCACCTATGAGCACTGCATTATCCATACTACATCACCTATGAGCACGGCATTATCACTACTACATCACCTATGAGCACGGCATTATCACTACTACATCACCTATGAGCACAGGTATTATCACTACTACATCACCTATGAGCACGGCATTATCACTACTATATCACCTATGAGCACAGACATTATCACTACTACACCTATGAGCACGTCATTATCACTACTACATCACCTATGAGCACGGCATTATCACTACTACATCACCTATGAGCACGGCATTATCACTACTACATTACCTATGAGCACAGGTATTATCACTACTACATCACCTATGAGCACGGCATTATCACTACTACATCACCTATGAGCACGGCATTATCCCTACTACATCACCTATGAGAACGGCATTATCACTACTACATCACCTATGAGCACAGGTATTATCACTACTACATCACCTATGAGCACGGCATTATCACTACTATATCACCTATGAGCACAGACATTATCACTACTACACCTATGAGCACGTCATTATCACTACTACATCAGCTATGAGCACAGGCATTATCACTACATCACCTATGAGCACAGGCATTATCACTACTACATCAGCTATGAACATGTCATTATCACTACTACATTACCTATGACCACAGTCATTATCACTACTACATCACCTATGAGCACAGGCATTATCACTACTACATCACCTATGAGCACAGACATTATCACTACTACATCAGCTATGAGCACAGGCATTATCACTACTACATCAGCTATGAGCACAGGCATTATCACTACTACATCAGCTATGAGCACAGGCATTATCACTACTACATCAGCTATGAGCACAGGCATTATCACTACTACATCACCTATGAGCACAGATATTATCACTACTACATCACCTATGAGCACAGGCATTATCACTACTACATCACCTATGAGCACGGCATTATTACTACTAAATCACCTATGAGCACAGGCATTATCACTACTACATCACATATGAGCACAGACATTATCACTACTACATCACCTATGAGCACAGGCATTATCACTACTACATCACATATGAGCACAGACATTATCACTACTACATCCCCTATAAGCACAGGCATTATCACTACTACATCACCTATGAGCACAGGCATTATCACTACTACATCACCTATGAGCACAGGCATTATCACTACTAAATCACCTATGAGCACAGGCATTATCACTACTACATCACCTATGAGCACGGCATTATCACTACTACATCACATATGAGCACAGACATTATCACTACATCACCTATGAGCACAGGCATTATCACTACTACATCAGCTATGAACACGTCATTATCACTACTACATTACCTATGACCACAGTCATTATCACTACTACATCACCTATGAGCACAGGCATTATCACTACTACATCACCTATGAGCACAGACATTATCACTAATACATCAGCTATGAGCACAGGCATTATCACTACTACATCAGCTATGAGCACAGGCATTATCACTACTACATCAGCTATGAGCACAGGCATTATCACTACTACATCAGCTATGAGCACAGGCATTATCACTACTACATCAGCTATGAGCACAGGCATTATCACTACTACATCACCTATGAGCACAGGCATTATCACTACTACATCACATGTGAGCACAGACATTATCACTACTACATCACATATGAGCAAAGACATTATCACTACTACATCACCTACGAGCACAGGTATTATCACTACTACATCACCTATGAGCACAGATATTATCACTACTACATCACCTATGAGCACAGGCATTATCACTACTACATCACCTATGAGCACGGCATAATCACTACTAAATCACCTATGAGCACAGGCATTATCACTACTACATCACCTATGAGCACAGACATTATCACTACTACATCAGCTATGAGCACAGGCATTATCACTACTACATCAGCTATGAGCACAGGCATTATCAAATCTACATCACCTATGAGCACAGACATTATCACTACTACATCACCTATGAGCACAGGCATTATCACTACTACATCACCTATGAGCACAGATATTATCACTACTACATCACCTATGAGCACAGGCATTATCACTACTACATCACCTATGAGCACAGGCATTATCACTACTACACCTATGAGCACAGACATTATCACTACTACATCACCTATGAGCACAGGCATTATCACTACTACATCACCTATGAGCACAGGCATTATCACTACTACATCACATATGCGCACAGGCATTATCATTACTACATCACATATGAGCACAGGCATTATCACTACTACATCACATATGAGCACAGGCATTATCACTACTACATCACATATGAGCACAGGCATTATCACTACTACATCACATATGCGCACAGGCATTATCACTACTACATCACCTATGAGCACAGGCATTATCACCACTACATCACCTATGAGCACAGGCATTATCACTACTACATCACCTATGAGCACAGGCATTATCACTACTACACCTATGAGCACAGACATTATCACTACTACATCACCTATGAGCACAGGCTTTATCACTACTACACCTATGAGCACAGGCATTATCACTACTACATCACCTATGAGCACGGCATTATCACTACTACATCACCTATGAGCATGGCATTATCACTACTACATCACCTATGAGCACAGGCATTATCACTACTACATCACCTATGAACACGCCATTATCACTACTACATCACCTATGAGCACAGGCATTATAGCTACATCATCACCTATGAGCACAGGCATTATCACTACTACACCTATGAGCACAGGCATTATCACTACTACATCACCTATGAGCACAGGCATTATAGCTACATCATCACCTATGAGCACAGGCATTATCACTACTACACCTATGAGCACAGGCATTATCACTACTACATCACCTATGAACACGCCATTATCACTACTACATCACCTATGAGCACAGGCATTATCACTACTACATCACCTATGAGCACGGCATTATCCCTACTACATCACCTATGAGCACAGACATTATCACTACTACATCACCTATGAGCACGGCATTATCCCTACTACATCACCTATGAGCACAGGCTTTATCACTACTACACCTATGAGCACAGACATTATCACTACTACACCTATGAGCACAGACATTATCACTACTACATCACCTATGAGCACAGGCATTATCACTACTACATCACCTATGAGCACAGGCATTATCACTACTACACCTATGAGCACAGGCATTATCACTACTACATCACCTATGAACACGCCATTATCACTACTACATCACCTATGAGCACGTCATTATCACTACTACATCACCTATGAGCACGGCATTATCACTACTACATCACCTATGAGCACGGCATTATCACTACTACATCACCTATGAGCACAGGTATTATCACTACTACATCACCTATGAGCACGGCATTATCACTACTACATCACCTATGAGCACGGCATTATCCCTACTACATCACCTATGAGCACGGCATTATCACTACTACATCACCTATGAGCACGGCATTATCACTACTACATCACCTATGAGCATGGCATTATCACTACTACATCACCTATGAGCACAGGCATTATCACTACTACATCACCTATGAACACGCCATTATCACTACTACATCACCTATGAGCACAGGCATTATCACTACTACATCACCTATGAGCACAGGCATTATAGCTACATCATCACCTATGAGCACAGGCATTATCACTACTACACCTATGAGCACAGGCATTATCACTACTACATCACCTATGAGCACAGGCATTATAGCTACATCATCACCTATGAGCACAGGCATTATCACTACTACACCTATGAGCACAGGCATTATCACTACTACATCACCTATGAACACGCCATTATCACTACTACATCACCTATGAGCACAGGCATTATCACTACTACATCACCTATGAGCACAGACATTATCACTACTACATCACCTATGAGCACAGACATTATCACTACTACATCACCTATGAGCACGGCATTATCCCTACTACATCACCTATGAGCACAGGTATTATCACTACTACACCTATGAGCACAGACATTATCACTACTACACCTATGAGCACAGACATTATCACTACTACATCACCTATGAGCACAGGCATTATCACTACTACATCACCTATGAGCACGGCATTATCCCTACTACATCACCTATGAGCACAGACATTATCACTACTACATCACCTATGAGCACGGCATTATCCCTACTACATCACCTATGAGCACAGGCTTTATCACTACTACACCTATGAGCACAGACATTATCACTACTACACCTATGAGCACAGACATTATCACTACTACATCACCTATGAGCACAGGCATTATCACTACTACATCACCTATGAGCACAGGCATTATCACTACTACACCTATGAGCACAGGCATTATCACTACTACATCACCTATGAACACGCCATTATCACTACTACATCACCTATGAGCACGTCATTATCACTACTACATCACCTATGAGCACGGCATTATCACTACTACATCACCTATGAGCACGGCATTATCACTACTACATCACCTATGAGCACAGGTATTATCACTACTACATCACCTATGAGCACGGCATTATCACTACTACATCACCTATGAGCACGGCATTATCCCTACTACATCACCTATGAGCACGGCATTATCACTACTACATCACCTATGAGCACGGCATTATCACTACTACATCACCTATGAGCACAGGTATTATCACTACTACATCACCTATGAGCACAGGCATTATGACTACTATATCACCTATGAGCACAGACATTATCACTACTACACCTATGAGCACGTCATTATCACTACTACATCACCTATGAGCACGGCATTATCACTACTACATCACCTATGAGCACAGGCATTATCACTACTACATCACCTATGAGCACGGCATTATCCCTACTACATCACCTATGAGCACGGCATTATCACTACTACATCACCTATGAGCACGGTATTATCACTACTACATCACCTATGAGCAGGCTTTATCACTACTATATCACATATGAGCACAGACATTATCACTACTACACCTATGAGCACGTCATTATCACTACTACATCAGCTATGAGCACAGGCATTATCACTACATCACCTATGAGCACAGGCATTATCACTACTACATCAGCTATGAACATGTCATTATCACTACTACATTACCTATGACCACAGTCATTATCACTACTACATCACCTATGAGCACAGGCATTATCACTACTACATCACCTATGAGCACAGACATTATCACTACTACATCAGCTATGAGCACAGGCATTATCACTACTACATCAGCTATGAGCACAGGCATTATCACTACTACATCAGCTATGAGCACAGGCATTATCACTACTACATCAGCTATGAGCACAGGCATTATCACTACTACATCACCTATGAGCACAGATATTATCACTACTACATCACCTATGAGCACAGGCATTATCACTACTACATCACCTATGAGCACGGCATTATTACTACTAAATCACCTATGAGCACAGGCATTATCACTACTACATCACATATGAGCACAGACATTATCACTACTACATCACCTATGAGCACAGGCATTATCACTACTACATCACATATGAGCACAGACATTATCACTACTACATCCCCTATAAGCACAGGCATTATCACTACTACATCACCTATGAGCACAGGCATTATCACTACTACATCACCTATGAGCACAGGCATTATCACTACTAAATCACCTATGAGCACAGGCATTATCACTACTACATCACCTATGAGCACGGCATTATCACTACTACATCACATATGAGCACAGACATTATCACTACATCACCTATGAGCACAGGCATTATCACTACTACATCAGCTATGAACACGTCATTATCACTACTACATTACCTATGACCACAGTCATTATCACTACTACATCACCTATGAGCACAGGCATTATCACTACTACATCACCTATGAGCACAGACATTATCACTAATACATCAGCTATGAGCACAGGCATTATCACTACTACATCAGCTATGAGCACAGGCATTATCACTACTACATCAGCTATGAGCACAGGCATTATCACTACTACATCAGCTATGAGCACAGGCATTATCACTACTACATCAGCTATGAGCACAGGCATTATCACTACTACATCACCTATGAGCACAGGCATTATCACTACTACATCACATGTGAGCACAGACATTATCACTACTACATCACATATGAGCAAAGACATTATCACTACTACATCACCTACGAGCACAGGTATTATCACTACTACATCACCTATGAGCACAGATATTATCACTACTACATCACCTATGAGCACAGGCATTATCACTACTACATCACCTATGAGCACGGCATAATCACTACTAAATCACCTATGAGCACAGGCATTATCACTACTACATCACCTATGAGCACAGACATTATCACTACTACATCAGCTATGAGCACAGGCATTATCACTACTACATCAGCTATGAGCACAGGCATTATCAAATCTACATCACCTATGAGCACAGACATTATCACTACTACATCACCTATGAGCACAGGTATTATCACTACTACATCACCTATGAGCACAGATATTATCACTACTACATCACCTATGAGCACAGGCATTATCACTACTACATCACCTATGAGCACAGGCATTATCACTACTACACCTATGAGCACAGACATTATCACTACTACATCACCTATGAGCACAGGCATTATCACTACTACATCACCTATGAGCACAGGCATTATCACTACTACATCACCTATGAGCACAGGCATTTTAACTACTACATCACATATGCGCACAGGCATTATCACTACTACATCACCTATGAGCACAGGCATTATCACTACTACATCACATATGCGCACAGGCATTATCATTACTACATCACATATGAGCACAGGCATTATCACTACTACATCACATATGAGCACAGGCATTATCACTACTACATCACATATGAGCACAGGCATTATCACTACTACATCACATATGCGCACAGGCATTATCACTACTACATCACCTATGAGCACAGGCATTATCACCACTACATCACCTATGAGCACAGGCATTATCACTACTACATCACCTATGAGCACAGGCATTATCACTACTACACCTATGAGCACAGACATTATCACTACTACATCACCTATGAGCACAGGCTTTATCACTACTACACCTATGAGCACAGGCATTATCACTACTACATCACCTATGAGCACGGCATTATCACTACTACATCACCTATGAGCATGGCATTATCACTACTACATCACCTATGAGCACAGGCATTATCACTACTACATCACCTATGAACACGCCATTATCACTACTACATCACCTATGAGCACAGGCATTATCACTACTACATCACCTATGAGCACAGGCATTATCACTACTACACCTATGAGCATGGCATTATCACTACTACATCACATATGCGCACAGGCATTATCACTACTACATCACCTATGAGCACAGGCATTATCACTACTACATCACCTATGAGCACGGCATTATCACTACTACATCACCTATGAGCATGGCATTATCACTACTACATCACCTATGAGCACAGGCATTATCACTACTACATCACCTATGAACACGCCATTATCACTACTACATCACCTATGAGCACAGGCATTATCACTACTACATCACCTATGAGCACAGGCATTATAGCTACATCATCACCTATGAGCACAGGCATTATCACTACTACACCTATGAGCACAGGCATTATCACTACTACATCACCTATGAGCACAGGCATTATAGCTACATCATCACCTATGAGCACAGGCATTATCACTACTACACCTATGAGCACAGGCATTATCACTACTACATCACCTATGAACACGCCATTATCACTACTACATCACCTATGAGCACAGGCATTATCACTACTACATCACCTATGAGCACAGACATTATCACTACTACATCACCTATGAGCACAGACATTATCACTACTACATCACCTATGAGCACGGCATTATCCCTACTACATCACCTATGAGCACAGGTATTATCACTACTACACCTATGAGCACAGACATTATCACTACTACACCTATGAGCACAGACATTATCACTACTACATCACCTATGAGCACAGGCATTATCACTACTACATCACCTATGAGCACGGCATTATCCCTACTACATCACCTATGAGCACAGACATTATCACTACTACATCACCTATGAGCACGGCATTATCCCTACTACATCACCTATGAGCACAGGCTTTATCACTACTACACCTATGAGCACAGACATTATCACTACTACACCTATGAGCACAGACATTATCACTACTACATCACCTATGAGCACAGGCATTATCACTACTACATCACCTATGAGCACAGGCATTATCACTACTACACCTATGAGCACAGGCATTATCACTACTACATCACCTATGAACACGCCATTATCACTACTACATCACCTATGAGCACAGGCATTATCACTACTACATCACCTATGAGCACAGGCATTATCACTACTACATCACATATGCGCACAGGCAAATCAGAGGTGATGTAGGCATAAAACACATATAGACATATATCGTTAGATAGACAGACAGGAATCCTCAATGTGCTCCTTCATGCCATAATTAAACATAAATTGGATACAAAGGGCCAGATGTAAAGCAGTGCGAGACGACCAGAGCTCCAAGTATACGGCTGAACTCCTAACATTTTTTTAAAGCGGCAATCATTTACAAGGCAAAACTAGTTTGGTTTAGCCTTGTAAATGATTGCCACTTAAAACCCCCAAACCTACGTGTTCGCTCGGAATCTAGGCGCTCCGGCCATCTCGCACTGCAATACTTCCGGCTCATAAGCTCCTTCTGTTGGATCTTTTTGCCAGCAATTGCTTGAAAACAGACATACAACAATACAGGAAGGCACTCATTCACAACAAGGTAGAGTTCAAACTACTACACAATAAGTGATATGTGTGGATTTACAATGATATAGTATGACCTCTCTCTCTACATCCAAGGCTTCTTCTATCTCCTTTATGGAAATCAACTTAATAGAACTTCTTTCCTCAGATTATCACTCCAAAAAGGATTCATGGTCTGGAATGCTCATTAAAATTTAATTTGGAGTAACAGGATTATAAACCTTTACTTCAGTATGAATAAATGTGCAAATCTCATATCAACAACAGTTCTGGAGGATGGAATCCATTTGTGGCCCAGACTGCACTTGAGAGCTCACAGATGGTACAGATCACCAAAGTGGTGAATGGAGAAACGTGTTTCATCACTACTTTCATTATCTAAGACATAGGGCTGGATATAATGAAGTCCGAGTTGGCCAGAGGTGCGGGTTCCCGGCCAAACGCCGACGTTTTTTAAAGCAGTAATCATGTACAAGGCAGAGCCATGCCTTGTAAATGATTGCCGCTTTAAAAAAAAAACTACACAGAGTACGGCCAGGAACCTGTACCTTTGGCTAACTTGGATTTCATTACATCCGACCCAAAAAGTCGAATTCTAATGGAATGCACGCTCTATTTGTAACAAATTAACATCCATCCATGACCTCTTCATTTCTAACAGCCTCAATGTGCTGGCTATAACAGAAACATGGCTCACATAGATCAGACTCTGCCTCCCCTGCAGCACTGTCGCATGTTGGTTCTCGACTTTACACACACCTCCAGGCCTGGAAACAGTAAAAGAGGTGGGGCGGAAATATTACTATCCCAATCTTTTACATATACTGTTCTACCTCAGGTATCATCCCTCTCATTTACATAATTTGAAGTACATTCTATAAGGATTTTCACCCCTTTCTCTCTGCATGTTGCTGCTATCGCCCACCTACGGCAAACCAAACAATTTCTGGAAGATTTTCTGGCTGGCTCCCTCACTTCCTATTCTCTGACATCTCTACCATCATCATGGGTGATTTTAAAATCCCTATTGATAGTCCGGAAATCTGCTGCTCATGCCTCCAAACTACTTTCTCTAACCTCCTCTCTTGGCCTCTACCAAAGGACTGACTCCTCTACTAACCCTTGATCTTGTATTCACCAGACTATGCTCAGTTTCTGAGTTCACTAACACCCCATTCCCTCTCTCAGATCACAACCTTATCACCAGGATGCTCTACTCCATTACTTCAAACTCAATGTCATGGAAGTCTACCAAACCTCCACAAACCCATAGAAAATAAGAATTTACTCACCGGTAATTCTATTTCTCGTAGTCCGTAGTGGATGCTGGGGACTCCGTAAGGACCATGGGGAATAGCGGCTCCGCAGGAGACTGGGCACAACTAAGAAAGATTTAGGACTACCTGGTGTGCACTGGCTCCTCCCTCCATGCCCCTCCTCCAGACCTCAGTTAGGAAACTGTGCCCGGAAGAGCTGACACAATAAGGAAAGGATTTGGAATCCCGGGTAAGACTCATACCAGCCACACTAATCACACCGTACAACTCGTGATACTATACCCAGTGAACAGTATGAATAACAACTGAGCCTCTCAAACAGATGGCTCCAAACAATAACCCTTTAGTTAGGCAATAACTATATACAAGTATTGCAGACAATCCGCACTTGGGATGGGCGCCCAGCATCCACTACGGACTACGAGAAATAGAATTACCGGTGAGTAAATTCTTATTTTCTCTGACGTCCTAGTGGATGTTGGGGACTTCGTAAGGACCATGGGGATTATACCAAAGCTCCCAAACGGGCGGGAGAGTGCGGATGACTCTGCAGCACCGAATGAGCAAACTCAAGGTCCTCCTCAGCCAGGGTATCAAACTTGTAGAATTTAGCAAATGTGTTTGAACCCGACCAAGTAGCAGCTCGGCAAAGTTGTAAAGCCGAGACCACTCAGGCAGCCGCCCAAGAAGAGCCCACTTTCCTCGTGGAATGGGCTTTCACAGATTTAGGATGCGGCAGTCCAGCCGCAGAATGTGCAAGTTGAATCGTACTACAGATCCAGCGAGCAATAGACTGCTTTGAAGCAGGAGCACCCAGCTTGTTGGGCGCATACAGGATAAATAGCGAGTCAGTTTTCCTGACTCCAGCCGTCCTGGAAACATAGATTTTCAGGGCCCTGACTACGTCCTGCAACTTGGAATCCTCCAAGTCCTTAGTGTCACGATCC
Source organism: Pseudophryne corroboree (assembly GCF_028390025.1). NCBI lineage: Eukaryota > Metazoa > Chordata > Amphibia > Anura > Myobatrachidae > Pseudophryne > Pseudophryne corroboree. Next base: position 492,568,415 of record NC_086451.1, read on the forward strand.
GGGTATCTGGACGCCATTTCTTACCCATCAGATGCCTCCTAAGGCTGGCTCAGCGCTCCAGGACCGGATCCCATCTGTTATCCTAATGTTCACATTCCTGTATCCTCTCCTGTCTCTCTGAGACGCTGTCACAGTAACGCCATATTACATCTGGCATGGCGTCTCCCGCGGCCTCCGCCGCCGTCCCTGAGCTTCTGCATGCAGAGTGTCAGAGTGGCGATTACGTCAGCCGCGGCCTCCGCTGTGTCCGCGTGGTTGGATGTGCACTTGTCAGCCTGGCGTCTCCTGTCTCCAGTGGCCGGCGCCGCCATTACTGTTTTCATTACCACATGGATTACAAACCAAACTTTCCTCCAAGTGTCTGCATGGGCGCAGCCATCTTGGATTCTGTCAGCTGATCATTTCCTCCAATCTGTTGTCAGTATTGTTAATCTGCATAATTGCCTAGCCAATCCCTTCCTTGCTGCAGGTATAAATACACTGTGCCTGAGCAAGGAAGGCGTCAGTGCTTTGGTTGTCAAACCTAGTTCCTGTTTGTCTCTCTCCTGTGATTGTCTTCCAGGTTCCAGCTCCTGTCTCAAGACTTCCACCATAGAGACCCGCACCAGCATTCCACCTGCGGTGTAGCCTGACTCTCCAATCCATTGTGGATTCATCTGTTTCCAGCTACAACATTACCTGCTTCCAGCCCAGCTTCCAGCAGAGTACAGCTTCTCTTAAAGGGCCGGTGTCCTTTCTACACTTTACCACTCTCCACCGGTATTATTATTTCTCCGCTCTCAAGTTCTACATTTCATTCATATTGCATCGCTCTCAAGCTTCATTTATTATTTAACTGGTTCCAGCCAGTATCCACTCCGTGCTAACAACAGTCTGGTTCCAGCCAGTATCCACCGCAGCCGTTTTATCTTCAGCAACCCAGCTTTTCCTGGAACACCAGCTGGTACAATCCTGGGTTATCTCCATTGCTACAGTCGGGCCTGGTAAGGACTTTCCATCTAGAAGATTATAAGAACTATCTCACACTACCAGTGCCCTGTGGCTCCTGCCACCCTGTAGTACCCAGGAACTGTATTTATTCTTTGCTGACTTTTATGTTTTCTTTTACTGCTGCTGTGTTGCGGAGTTGTCATAATAAACATCATTGACTTTTATCCAAGTTGTCGTGGTCACGCCTTCGGGCAGTTATTATTCATGTTACTTACATGTCCAGGGGTCTGATACAACCTCCCAGGTTCCGGTACATCTCAGCCCCTACAACTGAGGCTGCCTCCCGTCAGCTCAGGCCCTCAGTTGTGACAGTAAGCACTGACCTAATGAATCCAGCCGGAGACCAGGATCAAGCGGCCAGGCCGATGCAAGAACCTGCAGCCCGACTAGAACATCAGGAGGCTGCACAGGGCCACATCATCCGCTGTCTCCAGGATTTCTCTACTCGGCTGGATGGGATTCAGACAACTCTCTGTGGATCAGGCGCGTCTGGTGCGTCAACCACAGTGACTCCAGCTATAACCCCACCCACCTTACCCATTTCTGCTCCACGTCTTCATCTTCCAACGCCAGCAAAATTTGACGGATCTCCAAAATTCTGCAGGGGATTTCTCAACCAGTGTGAGATTCAGTTTGAGCTACAACCTGGCAATTTTCCCAGTGACCGTACAAAAATTGCCTACATTATTTCTCTTCTCAGTGGCTCAGCCCTTGATTGGGCATCACCGTTATGGGAGAGGTCCGACACCCTGCTATCTTCCTACACTGCCTTCGTGTCAACATTCAGGCGCATCTTCGACGAGCCAGGCCGGGTAACCTCAGCTTCATCCGAGATTCTCCGTTTACGCCAGGGGTCACGTACTGTAGGACAATATCTGATACAGTTCCAGATCCTGGCATCCGAACTGGCATGGAACGACGAGGCCCTGTATGCTGCATTCTGGCATGGCTTATCTGAGCGTATTAAAGATGAGTTAGCTACCAGAGACTTACCCTCTAAGTTAGATGAGCTAATCTCACTCTGCACGAAAGTTGATTTACGTTTCAGAGAGAGAGCAATTGAGCGTGGAAGATCATCTGCTCCAAAATCTTCTGCTCCTCCTCCTCGCCAACTGTCACCAACTAAAGATGAGCCCATGCAAATTGGCCGTTCCCGTTTAACTCCTGCTGAGCGCCGAAGACGTCTCTCCAAGTCTCTCTGTCTTTATTGTGCAGCTCCGTCTCACACCATTAATGCCTGTCCCAAACGTCCAGGACTCCAGACCCTAGCTCGCCAAGGAGAGGGCCGGCTAGGAGTAATGATCTCCTCTCCATCTCCTCAAGATTGTAATCTCCCAGTCTCGCTTCAAGTTGCTCAACGTTATCGGAACGTCATTGCCCTCCTTGATTCCGGAGCAGCTGGGAACTTTATTACCGAAGCCTATGTTAAACGGTGGTCCCTACCCACCGAGAGACTTCCTGCGTCCATCTCCTTAACTGCCGTGGATGGCAGCAAGATCTTTGAGGCAGTTATTTCTTTAAGGACTCTACCAGTTCGTCTGAGAGTGGGAGTTCTTCATTCCGAACTTATTTCTTTTTTAGTGATTCCAAGAGCCACACATCCTGTGGTCCTGGGCCTTCCATGGCTCCGTCTTCACAATCCTACAATTGATTGGACGACTACGCAAATCCTGGCATGGGGTTCCTCCTGTGCTGAGACATGTTTGTTTAAAGTATTGCCTGTCTGTTCTTCCTCCCCCAGGTCGTCTGATGTTCCACCTCCTCCATATCAAGATTTCACGGATGTGTTCAGTAAAGCTTCTGCTGATATCCTTCCTCCTCATAGAGAATGGGACTGCCCGATTGATCTCGTTCCAGGGAAGGTTCCACCTCGAGGCCGAACTTACCCGTTGTCTCTGCCTGAGACGCATTCTATGGAGGAATACATTAAAGAGAACCTAGCAAAGGGGTTCATTCGACCTTCTTCTTCTCCAGCCGGCGCAGGCTTCTTTTTCGTAAAAAAGAAAGATGGTGGTCTGCGGCCGTGCATCGACTACAGAGGTTTGAACGACATTACCATCAAGAACCGTTATCCTTTTACCCCTGATTACTGAGCTCTTTGACAGAGTTAGCGGAGCTACCATCTTTACAAAGCTGGACTTGAGAGGTGCATACAATCTCATCCGGATCCGTAAAAGGTTGACGAGTGGAAGACCGCCTTTAACACCCGTGATGGACATTATGAGTACCTCGTCATGCCCTTCGGATTGAGCAATGCTCCAGCTGTCTTCCAGCATTTTGTCAATGAGATCTTCAGAGACATTCTATACCGTCATGTCGTGGTCTATCTAGACGATATCCTCATTTTTGCCAACGATTTAGAGGAACATCGTTTTTGGGTTAAAGAGGTTCTGTCCCGTCTCCGTGTCAATCATCTCTATTGCAAATTAGAGAAATGCGTCTTTGAAGTCAAGTCCATTCCGTTTCTAGGGTACATTGTGTCCGGTTCCGGACTAGAGATGGATCCTTAGAAACTACAAGCAATCCAAAATTGGCCGGTACCCTTAACCCTCAAAGGGGTCCAGAGGTTCTTAGGGTTCGCCAACTATTACCGAAAGTTTATACGAGACTTTTCCACCATTGTGGCGCCTATTACTGCTTTCACTAAGAAGGGTGCTAACCCGTCCAAGTGGTCTGAAGAAGCCATGCAAGCATTTCATCTTTTAAAACAAAGGTTCATCTCTGCGCCTGTTCTGAAACAGCCTGACATCGACTCTCCTTTCATCTTAGAGGTGGATGCCTCCTCCGTTGGAGTAGGAGCGGTGTTATCTCAGAGGGCTAAAGATGGCCATTTACACCCTTGCAGTTTCTTCTCCCGGAAGTTCTCCCCAGCTGAGCGCAACTATGCCATTGGCGACCAGGAGTTGCTAGCCATCAAGCTCGCTCTAGAAGAGTGGAGGTATCTGTTGGAGGGAGCTTCTCATTCAATCACCATACTTACAGACCACAAGAACCTTTTATATCTGAAAGGCGCACAATGTCTCAACCCTCGTCAGGCCAGATGGGCACTTTTCTTTTCCAGGTTCGACTTTAAACTCCAGTTCTGTCCGGGCTCTCAGAATCGCAAGGCCGATGCCCTTTCCCGCTCATGGGAGCAAGAAAATGAGTCAGAGTCTTCAGACAAGCATCCTATTATAAATCCGTTGGCATTCTCCACGGTAGGGATGGACTCTACGCCCCCATCAGGGAAAAGTTTTGTGAAACCGATGCTAAGGAAGAAGCTCATGCATTGGGCCCATGCTTCCCGTTTTGCCGGACATACAGGTATCCAAAAAACCCTGGAGTTTATCTCTAGGTCCTATTGGTGGCCAACTCTGAAAAAGGACGTCTTGGAGTTTATTGCATCTTGCCCAAAGTGTGCTCAACATAAGGTATCCCGCCAGTCGCCTGCGGGGCAACTGGTTCCACTATCTGTTCCCCGTCGACCTTGGACCCATTTGTCGATGGATTTTATTACAGATTTACCCATGTGCAACAAGTTCAATACCATCTGGGTGGTAGTTGACCGGTTCACCAAGATGGCACACTTCATTCCTCTCACCGGTCTTCCGTCAGCTTCCAAGTTGGCTCAAGTATTCATACAAGAGATCTTCCGACTCCACGGTCTTCCTGAAGAAATTATTTCAGATCGAGGAGTTCAATTCACAGCCAAATTCTGGTGAAGTTTATGTCAAGTCCTCCAAGTCAAGCTAAAGTTTTCTACGGCTTACCATCCTCAGACCAATGGTCAAACCGAGAGGGTGAATCAGGACTTGGAGGCCTTCCTCCGCATCTATGTGTCCTCCTCTCAAGATGACTGGGTTCAATTACTTCCCTGGGCCGAGTTCTGTCATAACAACCAGTATCATTCTTCATCTGCTTCAACACCATTCTTCACTAACTTTGGATTCCACCCTAAAGTCCCTGAGTTCCAACCGCTTCCCGTAACTTCTGTTCCCGCAGTGGATATCACCCTGCATCAGTTTGCCAATATCTGGAAGAGCGTACGATCAGCTCTGCTCAAGGCATCGTTCAGGTACAAGAAGTTTGCGGATAAGAAGCGTCGAGCAGTTCCTGCTCTCAAGGTGGGTGACCGGGTATGGTTATCCACGAAGAATTTGAGGTTAAGAGTTCCCAGTATGAAGTTTGCACCCCGCTATATCGGTCCTTTCAAGATTGAACAAGTCATCAATCCTGTTGCTTACAGACTTCAGTTGCCTCCCTTCTTAAAAATACCCAGGACATTCCATGTTTCCCTGTTGAAACCGCTGATCTTGAATCGGTTTCATTCCTCACTTCCTCCAACTCCGAAAGTCCAAACTCAACGAGGCGTTGAGTATGAAGTAGCCAAGATCCTGGACTCACGTCACCGTTACGGTCAACTACAATATCTTATTGACTGGAAGGGTTATGGCCCTGAGGAACGTTCATGGACCAATGCTTCTGATGTCCATGCTCCTGCCTTGGTCCGGAGATTCCATTCCAAGTTTCCTCAAAAGCCAAAGAAGTGTCCTGGGGCCACTCCTAAAGGGGGGGGGTGCTGTCACGATCCGGGTATCTGGACGCCATTTCTTACCCATCAGATGCCTCCTAAGGCTGGCTCAGCGCTCCAGGACCGGATCCCATCTGTTATCCTAATGTTCACATTCCTGCATCCTCTCCTGTCTCTCTGAGACGCTGTCACAGTAACGCCATATTACATCTGGCATGGCGTCTCCCGCGGCCTCCGCCGCCGTCCCTGAGCTTCTGCATGCAGAGTGTCAGAGTGGCGATTACGTCAGCCGCGGCCTCCGCTGTGTCCGCGTGGTTGGATGTGCACTTGTCAGCCTGGCGTCTCCTGTCTCCAGTGGCCGGCGCCGCCATTACCGTTTTCATTACCACATGGATTACAAACCAAACTTCCCTCCAAGTGTCTGCATGGGCGCAGCCATCTTGGATTCTGTCAGCTGATCATTTCCTCCAATCTGTTGTCAGTATTGTTAATCTGCATAATTGCCTAGCCAATCCCTTCCTTGCTGCAGGTATAAATACACTGTGCCTGAGCAAGGAAGGCGTCAGTGCTTTGGTTGTCAAACCTAGTTCCTGTTTGTCTCTCTCCTGTGATTGTCTTCCAGGTTCCAGCTCCTGTCTCAAGACTCCCACCATAGAGACCCGCACCAGCATTCCACCTGCGGTGTAGCCTGACTCTCCAATCCATTGTGGATTCATCTGTTTCCAGCTACAACATTACCTGCTTCCAGCCCAGCTTCCAGCAGAGTACAGCTTCTCTTAAAGGGCCGGTGTCCTTTCTACACTTTACCACTCTTCACCGGTATTATTATTTCTCCGCTCTCAAGTTCTACATTTCATTCATATTGCATCGCTCTCAAGCTTCATTTATTATTTAACTGGTTCCAGCCAGTATCCACTCCGTGCTAACAACAGTCTGGTTCCAGCCAGTATCCACAGCAGCCGTTTTATCTTCAGCAACCCAGCTTTTCCTGGAACACCAGCTGGTACAATCCTGGGTTATCTCCATTGCTACAGTCGGGCCTGGTAAGGACTTTCCACCTAGAAGATTATAAGAACTATCTCACACTACCAGTGCCCTGTGGCTCCTGCCACCCTGTAGTACCCAGGAACTGTATTTATTCTTTGCTGACTTTTATGTTTTCTTTTACTGCTGCTGTGTTGCGGAGTTGTCATAATAAACATCATTGACTTTTATCCAAGTTGTCGTGGTCACGCCTTCGGGCAGTTATTATTATTCATGTTACTTACATGTCCAGGGGTCTGATACAACCTCCCAGGTTCCGGTACATCTCAGCCCCTACAACTGAGGCTGCCTCCCGTCAGCTCAGGCCCTCAGTTGTGACACTTAGTAGCCGCAGGCACCACAATAGGTTGGTTCAAATGAAAAGCTGATACCACCTTAGGAAGAAATTGGGGACGAGTCCTCAATTCCGCCCTATCCATATGGAAAATCAGATAAGGGCTTTTACATGACAAAGCCGCCAATTCTGACACACGCCTGGCCGAAGCCAAGGCCAACAGCATGACCACTTTCCACGTGAGATATTTTAGCTCCACGGTTTTAAGTGGCTCAAACCAATGTGACTTAAGGAAATCCAACACCACGTTGAGATCCCAAGGTGCCACTGGAGGCACAAAAGGGGGCTGAATATGCAGCACTCCTTTAACAAACGTCTGAACTTCAGGCAATGAAGCCAGTTCTTTTTGGAAAAAAATCGACAGAGCCGAAATCTGGACCTAAATGGAACCTAATTTGAGGCCCATAGTCACCCCTGACTGTAGGAAGTGCAGAAATCGACCCAGCCGAAATTCCTCCGTTGGGGCCCTTCTGGCCTCACACCACGCAACATATTTTCGCCATATGCGGTGATAATGGTTTGCGGTCACCTCCTTCCTAGCTTTAATCAGCGTAGGGATGACTTCCTCCGGAATGCCCTTTTTCTTCAGGATCCGGCGTTCAACCGCCATGCCGTCAAACGCAGTCGCGGTAAGTCTTGGAACAGACAGGGTCCCTGCTGCAGCAGGTCCCGTCTGAGCGGCAGAGGCCATGGTTCCTCTGATATAATTTCTTGAAGTTCTGGGTACCAAGCTCTTCTTGGCCAATCCGGAACAATGATTATAGTTCTTACTCTTCTCCTTCTTATTATCCTCAGTACCTTGGGTATGAGAGGAAGAGGAGGGAACACATAAACCGACTGGTACACCCGCAGTGTCACTAAAGCGTCCACAGCTATCGCCTGAGGGTCCCTTGACCTGGCACAATATCTTTTTAGCTTTTTGTTGAGACGGGACGCCATCATGTCCACCTGTGGCCTTTCCCACCGGTGTACAATCATTTGGAAGACTTCTGGATGAAGTCCCCACTCTCCCGGGTGGAGGTCGTGTCTGCTGAGAAAGTCTGCTTCCCAGTTGTCCACTCCGGGAATGAACACTGCTGACAGTGCTAACACATGATTTTCCGCCCATCGGAGAATCCTCATGGCTTCTGCCATCGCCATCCTGCTTCTTGTGCCGCCCTGTCGGTTTACATGGGCGACCGCCGTGATGTTGTCTGACTGGATCAGCACCGGCTGGTGTTGAAGCAGGGGTCTTGCCTGACTTAGGGCATTGTAAATGGCCCTTAGTTCCAGAATATTTATGTGTAGGGAAGTCTCCTGACTCGACCATTGTCCCTGGAAGTTTCTTCCCTGTGTGACTGCCCCCCAACCTCGAAGGCTGGCATCCGTGGTCACCAGGATCCAGTCCTGTATGCCGAATCCGCGGCCCTCTAGAAGATGAGCACTCTGCAGCCACCACAGCAGCGACACCCTGGCCCTTGGAGACAGGGTTATCAGCCGATGCATCTGAAGATGCGATCCGGACCACTTGTCCAACAGATCCCACTGAAAGATCCTTGCATGGAACCTTCCGAATGGAATTGCTTCGTAAGAAGCCACCATCTTTCCCAGGACTCGCGTGCAGTGGTGCACCGACACTTGATTTGGTTTTAGGAGGTCTCTGACTAGAGATGACAACTCCTTGGCCTTCTCCTCCGGGAGAAACACTTTTTTCTGTTGTGTGTCCAGAACCATCCCCAGGAACAGTAGACGCGTTGTAGGAACCAGCTGCGACTTTGGAATATTCAGGATCCAGCCGTGCTGTTGTAGCACTTCCCGAGCTAGTGCTACTCCGATCAACAACTGTTCCCTGGACCTCGCCTTTATAAGGAGATCGTCCAAGTACGGGATAATCAAAACTCATTTTTTCCGAAGGAGTATCATCATTTCGGCCATTACCTTGGTAAATACCCTCGGTGCCGTGGACAGACCAAACGGCAACGTCTGGAATTGGTAATGACAGTCCTGTACCACAAATCTGAGGTACTCCTGGTGAGGAGGGTAAATGGGGACATGCAGGTAAGCATCCTCTATGTCCAGTGATACCATGTAATCCCCCTCGCCCAGGCTTGCAATCACCGCCCTGAGCGATTCCATCTTGAACTTGAACCTTCTTATATAAGTGTTCAAGGATTTTAAATTTAAAATGGGTCTCACCGAACCGTCCGGTTTCGGTACCACAAACATTGTGGAATAGTAACCCCGTCCTTGTTGATGGAGGGGTACCTTGATTATCACCTGCTGAGAATACAGCTTGTGAGTCGCCTCCAGCACTGCCTCCCTGTCCGGGGAGCTGTCGGCAAGGCAGATTTGAGGAAACGGCGAGGGGGAGACGTCTCGAATTCCAGCTTGTACCACTGAGATACTACTTGTAGAATCCAGGGATCCACCCGTGAGCGAGCCCACTGGTCGCTGAAGTTCTTGAGACGGGCCCCCACCGTACCTGGCTCCGCCTGTGGAGCCCCAGCGTCATGCGGTGGACTTAGAGGAAGCGGGGGGAGGACTTTTGTTCCTGGGAACTGGCTGTATGTTGCAGCTATTTCCCTCTACCTCTGCCTCTGGGCAGAAAGGACGCGCCTCTAACCCGCTTGCCTTTCTGGGGCCGAAAGGACTGTACCTGATAATACGGTGCTTTCTTTGGCTGTGAGGGAACATGGGGTAAAAATGCTGACTTCCCAGCTGTCGCTGTGGAAACGAGGTCCGAGAGACCATCCCCAAACAACTCCTCACCCTTGTAAGGCAAAACTGCCATGTGCCTTTTAGAATCTGTATCTCCTGTCCACTGCCGAGTCCACAATCCTCTCCTGGCAGAAATGGACATTGCGTTTATTTTAGATGCCAGCCGGCAAATATCCCTCTGTGCATCTCTCATGTATAAGACAGTGTCTTTATCAATGTTTTCCGACAGGGAATCTGACCACGCAGCTGCAGCACTGCACATCCATGCTGAAGCAATAGCCGGTCTCAGTATAATTCCTGAGTGTGTATATACAGACTTCAGGATAGCCTCCTGCTTTCTATCCGCAGGCTCCTTTAGGGCGGCCGTATCCGGAGACGGTAGTGCCACCTTTTTTGACAGACGTGTGAGCGCTTTATCCACCCTAGGGGATGTCTCCCAACGTGACCTGTCCTCTGGCGGGAAAGGGTACGCCATTAGTAACTTTATAGAAATTACCAGTTTCTTATCGGGGGAAGCCCACGCTTCTTCACACACTTCGTTTAATTCATCAGATGGGGGAAAAACCACTGGTAGCTTTTTCTCCCCAAACATAATACCCTTTTTTGTGGTACCTGGGGTAATATCAGAAATGTGCAACACATTTTTCATTGCCGTAATCATATAACGAGTGGCTCTATTGGAATGTACACTAGTCTCATCATCGTCGACACTGGAGTCAGTATCCGTGTCGACATCTGTGTCTGCCATCTGAGGTAGTGGGCGTTTTAGAGCCCCTGATGGCTTTTGAGACACCTGGGCAGGCACGGGCTGAGAAGCCGGCTGTCCCACATCTGCTATGTCGTCAAACCTTTTATGTAAGGATTTGACACTGTCGCGTAATTCCTTCCACATGTCCATCCATTCAGGTGTCGACCCCGCAGGGGGTGACATCACATTTATCGGCACCTGCTCCGCCTCCACATAAGCCTCCTCATCAAACATGTCGACACAGCCGTACCGACACACCGCACACACACAGGGAATGCTCTGAACGAGGACAGGACCCCACAAAGTCCTTTGGGGAGACAGAGAGAGAGTATGCCAGCACACACCACAGCGCTATATAATGCAGGCATACACACTACACAAGTGATTTTTCCCTATAGCAGCTATATATATATTATATGCGCCTAAATTTAGTGCCCCCCCTCTCTTTTTTACCCTATGTAGTCTGGAAACTGCAGGGGAGAGCCTTGGGAGCGTCCTTCCAGCGGAGCTTTGAGGGAAAATGGCGCCAGTGTGCTGAGGGAGATAGCCCCGCCCCTTTTCCGGCGGACTTCTCCCGCTTTTTAAATGTATATTTGGCAGGGGTATTTTACACATATGTAGTCTTTATGACTATATTATGTGGTATTTGCCAGCAAGGTACTCTTATTGCAGCCCAGGCCCCCCCCCCCAGCGCCCTGCACCCATCAGTGACCGGAGTGTGTGGTGTGCATGGGGAGCAATGGCGCACAGCTGCAGTGCTGTGCGCTACCTTGATGAAGACCGAAGTCTTCTGCCGCCGATTTCCAGGAACGTCTTCTTGCTTCTGGCTCTGTAAGGGGGACGGCGGCGCGGCTCCGGGACCGGACGACCGAGGCTGGGCCTGTGTTCGATCCCTCTGGAGCTAATGGTGTCCAGTAGCCTAGAAGCCCAAGCTAGCTGCAAGCAGGTAGGTTCGCTTCTCTCCCCTTAGTCCCTCGCTACAGTGAGTCTGTTGCCAGCAGATCTCACTGAAAATAAAAAACCTAAAATATACTTTCTTTTCTAGGAGCTCAGGAGAGCCCCTAGTGTGCATCCAGCTCGGCCGGGCACAAAATTCTAACTGAGGTCTGGAGGAGGGGCATGGAGGGAGGAGCCAGTGCACACCAGGTAGTCCTAAATCTTTCTTAGTTGTGCCCAGTCTCCTGCGGAGCCGCTATTCCCCATGGTCCTTACGGAGTCCCCAGCATCCACTAGGACGTCAGAGAAACATAGAATTTTACGGCAGATAAGAACCACTTGGCCCATCTAGTCTGCCCCCCCCCCCCCTTTTTTTAACCATATTTTTATCTCAAAACGTATTTGATCCTTATTTCTTTGTAAGGATATTATGTCTATCCCATGCATGTTTAAATTGCTCTACTGTCTTAGCCTCTACCACCTCTGATGGGAAGTTATTCTGCTTGTCCACTACCCTTTCTGTGAAGTCATTTTTCCTCAAATACAGTACAGTCTCTAATGTATTAATATCCTTTTGAAGATATGGCCTCCAGAATTGAACACAGTATTCTAGATGAGGCCGCACCAATGACCTATACAGTGGCATTATTACTTCTTTCTGCTGCTGATTCCTCTCCCAATACAACCAAGCATCTGACTAGCCTTCCTCATTGCTGTTACATTGCTTACCTGCTTTTATGTCACCTGAAATAGTGACTCCTAGATCCCTTTCCTCCTCAATAGTTTCCAGTATAGTGCCATTAATACTATATTTATCCTTTATGTCACCTGAGATAGTGACTCCTAGATCCCTTTCCTCCTCAGTAGTTTCCAGTATAGTGCCATTAATACTATATTTATCCTTTATGTCACCTGAGATAGTGACTCCTAGATCCCTTTCCTCCTCAATAGTTTCCAGTATAGTGCCATTAATACTATATTTATCCTTTATGTCACCTGAGATAGTGACTCCTAGATCCCTTTCCTCCTCAGTAGTTTCCAGTATAGTGCCATTAATACTATATTTATCCTTTATGTCACCTGAGATAGTGACTCCTAGATCCCTTTCCTCCTCAGTAGTTTCCAGTATAGTACCATTAATACTATATTTATCCTTTATGTCACCTGAGATAGTGACTCCTAGATCCCTTTCCTCCTCAGTAGTTTCCAGTATAGTGCCATTAATACTATATTTATCCTTTATGTCACCTGAAATAGTGACTCCTAGATCCCTTTCCTCCTCAATAGTTTCCAGTATAGTGCCATTAATACTATATTTATCCTTTATGTCACCTGAGATAGTGACTCCTAGATCCCTTTCTTCCTCAGTAGTTTCCAGTATAGTGCCATTAATACTATATTTATCCTTTATGTCACCTGAGATAGTGACTCCTAGATCCCTTTCCTCCTCAGTAGTTCCCAGTAGTTCCCATTAATACTATATTTATCCTTTGGATTTTTGAGACCCAAGTGCATGATTTTGCATTTTTTTGGCATTAAACTGTAATTGCCACACTCTTGACTATTCCTCTAGTTTACCTAGATCCTCAATCATTTGTTTTACCCCTCCCGGTGTGTCTACCCTGTTGCATACCTTTGTGTCATCTGCAAAAAGGCATACTTTCCCTTCAATGCCATTTGCAATGTCACCAATAAAGAAATTAAAAAGCAATGGTCCCACAGAAATATTAACACTATTCATTTTCAACAACTATCCACCTCTCTGCAACAACTTTTCTCATCAATTTTTACAATCACCTTTCCCGAGACTGATATATCACACCTGAACCATACTCTAGAAATAGCACTTGATGAAGTGGCTCCAGCTACCCATCACACTCCACAGAGTTAGAGGTCAACGGTGGTACTCTAAATTCATAAGACACCTACAAAATCTTTCAAGTAAAGCAGAACGTCAGTGGCATAAATCTCGTACTTACATATACGGCTGTGCGCCAATCTTATCGTAATGCCCTGGACACTGCCAAACAACCATATTTCTAAATTCTCATCTCTGCTCAAGCCTCTAACCCCAAGCGACTTTTTAATACATTTAAATCACTTCTTATCCCTCCATCAGGATCCGGTCTCACAATTTTTTTCTTTTTTTGAACCTTTTCATACTAACGATCCAAGTGGACTACGATTGGAATGGTAACCTGTGCCCGAAGCATGGCGAGGGGACACGGTGCACTAAATGGGGTTCCCGGTCACTCTACAAAGAAGACGACACCCAAAAAACACATTTCGACAGTTTAACCTGTCGACCTACATCATGTTGACCTAAAAACCCTGTCGACCTAGATACCATGTCGACCTAGTTACTGTCGACCAATAGTGGTCGACCTAGACACTGTCGACCTAGTTACTATCTACCTTCCATACCACACCCCCCTCCATCAGCCAACCCACCAGCCACTATCAGTGCACAAGATTCTGACTTCCTATTTCAAGGATAAGATTGATAAGATTCAGCATTTTAAACATGCTTGGGACAGGCATATGAATATCCTTACAAAGAATTAAGGTTCAAAAAGGGTTGAGATTACCTAAAGGATAAAAAAAAGGGGCAGACTAGATGGGCCAAGTGGTTCTTAACTGCCGTCACATTCTATGTTTAAGATCCGAAATGAAATGGGATGCTCTTCCACAGCCAGTGACCTGCTCAATTCCCTTCCTGAACACTCTAGCACCTTCTCTTCATTTGATCCCACAAATGAAGATGACGTATCTACACTCTTCTTATCTGCCTACTCTACTACCTCTCCTCTTGATCCTATGCCCTCACAAATAAGTAAAACTCTGTCTCCTGTTCTCATCCCAACCTTAACTAACATCTGTAATCTCTCTCGCTCTACTGGTACCTTTCCTTCACTGTTCAAACATGCAGTGAACACTCTCATTCTGGAAAAACAAAATTGTGACCCTCTCTCTCAAATTGCCGTCCCATTTCTCAGCTCCCATGCCCATCCAAGCTACAGTACTTGAGAGACTTGGCTACACTTGCCTCACACACTTTATTGGACTGGGATGCAGTTAATATGTTGGCTGTCGGGTTCAGGATACTGATGTCGAAATCCCGACAGCCACCATTTTACCGATACCCGTAATCCCGACACCTGCCTGGTATTCCCACTCGGCAAAGCTCGTCACCGGGCCCGTAGCGTGGCGAGTGCAGCAAACCCACGAGGGTACTGGTTGCAGGTATTCCGGTAGACAGGATACCGCTGTCTGTATACTGACAGTCGGCATCCCGTCTGCGGTATTTCATACCGGATCCATTGGACCCACTTCAGTCAGGTTTTCGAGCCCAACACTCCACAGAAACAGCACTGACTAAGGTAGTGAATGATCTGTTCACTGGTAAATCTAAAGGCCATTACTCACTTCTTATTCTCCTTGATCTCTCTGCTGCTTTTGACATGGTTGACCACTCTCTACTCATACAAACACTACATTTCCTAGGTCTATAGGGCACAACCCTTTCTTGGTTCTCAACATACCTAATTGCTCTTTTAGTGTTTGTTTTTTACCTCCTATCACTACGTCTATAAGTTGGGGTACCGCATGGCTCAGTCTTAAGTCCTCTGCTTTTGTCAATCTACACCACTACTCTTGGTAAACTAATCAGCTCTCTCAGATTTCAGTATCTGTATGCGGATGATACTCACATCTACCTATCCTCCCCAGATTTGTCACCACCTGTATTGGGCCGTGTCACTGAATGCCTTTCTGCTGTTTCATCTTGGATGACATCTCGCCACCTCAAACTTAATATTTCCAAAACAGAGTTAATTAAATTTCCACCGGCCAATAGTAGTTACCAACCTGATATCTCTATCACTGCTGATAACTCCACAATCATCCCTACCCCACAAGCTCGCTGCCTAGGTGTCTTTCTTGACTCTGAACTGTCATTTGTTCCCCACATTCTGTCTCAAAATCATGTTACATACATCTAAAAAACATATCCAAAATATGACAATATCATACACAAGACACAGCAAACACTCTAATCCATGCTCTCATTATCTCCCGCATTGATTATTGCAATAGTCTCTTTACTGGTCTTCTCAAAAATAGACTCTCACCACTACAATCCATATTGAATGCAGCAGCGAGGCTAATTTTCATCGCTAGACGTTCATCGTCTGCAGATCCGCTCTGTCAGTCCCTCTATTGGTTACCGGTTTTCTACCGTATTCAATATAAAATACTTTTACTCACACATAAGGCTATTAACCAAATTACACCAACATACATCTCTTCATTCATCTCAAAATATCTCCCTACCCGACCTCTCCGCTCTTCACAAGATCTACGTCTCTCATCTACACGCATTACTTGCTCCCACTCTTACGGGACTTTATCCGCATTGCGCCAATTCTGTGGAATGACCTCACACGCACAATAAGACTCAGCTCTAGTCTCCAAACATTCCCTGAAAACTCACCTCTTCAGACAAGCTTATCAAATTCCGGGCCCACCCGCGTAACCTTCAATGTCTCCTATCTAATTACAACCTCTCTGTACAGTGCACACATAATCTCACATATTTTGTCTTTCTTCACTTTCACATCCTCCTGACCTTTGGCCAACATTGCTAGGTGATCATATCTTTAATACAATGGAGACAAATGGGCTTGGGGACCTAGTGCTGTACTCAGGGAATTAAACTGGTGTGAATAGACACCACCTGCAATGGATTCAACTCCACCTAACTGTAAGGAATACAACCAATGCTAATTGACACCATCTGTAATTAATTCAACTCCACCCATATTGCAACCAGGACAAATAAGTATCACAGAGTCACCTATGGGCAGACCTCAAACAGCACTTAAATAGGATGACCCTAACAAAGATGGCACATACACTACTTTCTGAAGGAGGCCGATACACGTTGAAGCAGCACACACACCAAGCATCACTACAGCATCAAACTGCCACCATCCTAGTCTCCTTGCAGGCTGGTAAGTAGAGCACCCGGGCAGTGAACCATCAGGACTGGGCGACAGCAGGCTCAGACAAGTCTGAGAAAACCCAGAAGTCACGCGGTCCCCCCGCTTCTGTCAGGTGACCATGAATCGCACCCTGAGCATAACACGGAGGCTTGGGCACCGGGCGGAGTGAACGAAAATTGGAATTTAATACCTAATGGTAATTCCTTTTCTCGTAGTCCGTAGTGGATACTGGGGAATAGTATATTACCATGGGGTATAGATCAGGTCCATTGGAGCCTGGCACTTTAAGAAATCAATAGTGTGTGCTGGCTCCTCCCTTCTATGCCCCTCCTAGCAGACTCTAGGAAACTGTGCCCGAGGAGATGGGCATACTTTGAGAGATGGATATAAAACACATAAAGCGGTGAGGTAGCGAACCAACACACAAACAATAAGATAGCAGAGCTAACCAGAACAGAGGAAAGCAACACTAACTATAGAAGGATAGCAACGCTAACCAAACATGGAACAGGGAAGCAACAGCAAACCTATCCAATAACACAACCAGGTAAGCAGGAAAACGAAGCAGAGGCGGGCGTCCAGTTTCCACTACGGACTATGAGAAAAGGAATTACCGGTAGGTATTAAATTCCTATTTTCTATAAAGTCCTAGTGGATACTGGGGAATAGTATATTACCATGGGAACGTCACAAAGCTCCCAGAACGGGTGGGAGAGTGCTGAGACCCCTGCAAAACCGCCTGACCAAACTGAAGGTCATCCTTGGCCAAGGTGTCGAACCTGTAGAACTTAACGAATGTGTTCACACCAGACCAAGTAGCTGCATGGCACAATTGTAAGGTCAAGACACCCCGGGCAGCCGCCCAGGAAGAACCCACCAACCTTGTGGAGTGGGCCTGAACAGAACTCGGCAGCGGCAGAGCTGCCGAAGTATAGGCTTGTTGGATAGTCAGTCAATCTGAGCTAACGAGCAATGGACTGCTTGGAGGCAGGACGACCAATTTTCGCAGCATCATAAAGGACGAAAAGTGAGTCAGACTTCCTGTGACGAGCAGTCCTTTTGACGTAAATTCTCAAAGCCCTCACAACGTCCAGGGACTTTGGAGCAACAGAAGTGTCTAATAACGCAGGAACCACAATAGGTTGATTCACATGAAAAGATGACACCACTTTCGGAAAAAACTGTGGGTGAGTTCTGAGCCCCGCCCTATCCTCATGGAACACCAAGTATGGGCTCTTACAGGACAAGGCCCCCAATTCCGACACTCGTCAAGCCGAAGCCAAGGCCAGTAACATAACAGTCTTCCACGTTAGGTATTTTAAGTCAACCCTAAGTAAGGGTTCAAACCAATCTGATTGGAGAAAGGTCAATACCACATTGAGGTCGCACTGAGCAGTGGGAAGAACAAAGGGTGGTTGAATGTGCTACACCCCCTTTAGAAAGGTTTGTACTTCAGGAAGTACCGCCAGTTGTTTCTGGAAGAAGATAGAAAGCCGAAATCTGAACCTTGATGGAACCTAACCGTAGGCTCTTATCCACTCCTGCTTGCAGGAACAGAAGAAAAACGGCCCAAACGAAACTCCACAGGAGAACATTTTCGACCCTCACACCAAGAAACATACTTCTTCCAAATACGGTGGCAATGTTTGGAGGTAACCACCTTACGGGCCAGAACCATAGCGGAAACCACCTTGGATGGAAGACCCTTCCTGGTCAAGATCTCCCTCTCAACTTCCAGGCCATTAAACGTAGCCACTATAAGCCTGGATAGACGAACGGTCCTTGTTGAAGAAGGTCCTTGAGAAGTGGCAGAGGCCAGGGATCCTCCAACGACAAGGTTAGGAGGTCCGCATACCAGACCCGTCGAGGCCAATCCGGAGAAATGAGAATTGCCTGAACTCTTTCCTTTTTGAGTCTTTTGAGAACTCTTGGGATTAGAGGAATTGGAGGAAACAGGTACACGAACTGGTAAGTCCATGGCATCATCAGAGCATCTACCGCCACTGCCTGCAGGTCCCTCGTTCTGGAGCAGTAATGACGGAGCTTCTTGTTGAAACGAGAAGCCATCAGGTCTATCTGTGGACAACCCCACCGGTGAACAAGTTATTGAAACACCTCAGGGTGGAGGCCCCATTCCCCCGGATGGAGGTTGTACCTTCTGAGGAAGTACGCTTCCTCCCCTGGAAAGTCCTTCCACCCCTGGAATGTAAATGGCTGAGATGGCCCCTGCGTTGGCTTCCGCCCAGAGGAGTATTTTTGACACCTCTCGCATTGTGGCCCTGCTTCTTGTTCCTCCCTGTCGGTTGATGTACGCTACTGCCGTGGCGTTGTCCGACTGCACCTGGATGGCCTGATTCCGAAGGAGGGATGAGGCCTGTAGTAGAGCATTGGAAATTGCACTGAGTTCCAGGATGTTGATTGGAAGAGCAGATTCCTGAATCAACCATGTCCCCTGGAACTGCGCTCCTTGAGTCACAGCCCCCAACCCCGGAGGCTGGCATCGGTTGTCAACAGCATCCTTGACTGAGAGTTGAAACTCCGACCCTCCACCAGATGGGGGACTTGTAGCTACCATAGCAGGGATATCCGTGCTTTCGGTGACAGGGTTATATGCTGATGCATGTGCAGGTGAGATCCCGGCCATTTGTCCAACAAATCCAGTTGAAACGGTCGTGCATGGAACCTGCCGTACTGTATCGCCTCGTAGGAGGCTACCATCTTGCCCAGCAAGCGAATGCACAGATGAATTGAGACCACGCGAGGTATCAGCACCGACCGGACCATAGACTGAATAGTCAAAGTATTGTCCATGGGAAGGTAAACCTTCTGAGATACCGTATCCAGGATCATCTTCAGGAACTGAATTCTCTGAGACGGTTCCAAGTGAGATTTCTGGAAATTGAGTATCCAACCGTGATCCGTAAGCAAACGAGTAGTCAAGTCGATACTGTGCAGCAGCTGTTCTCTGGATACTTTTATCAGGAGTCGTCCATGTACGGAATTATTTGGACACCTCTCATACGCATACTGCTATAAGCCAGCAAACAATCAATTGAGATTTAATTAGTAGATATTTCCAACTAATGTCCACTGAATCGTGTATTATGTGATATGGGCTGATCTTCAAACACTAGGTGTTCATGTGTCCCCAAAAATGACGTAGGATCTTTCTTAAGATTGTGTGTACACACTGATTGATATATTTGAATATTGCTATGTATGTTATATCACCTCCAACTGGTTTCAACCTTTATATTGATCCATGATTCTACTCCCTCTGCTGGTGCTTGTTCCGTTTAATTGCAGACTATCTGGAGTATAAATCTTTTCACAGGCATCCACAGTGCTCCGGCTCCCTCTGCTGGTGATTAGCCGTAATAGCAGGTACACTGATGATTGTGCCGTGGATCTTAAGCTGGATTCCAAATAAATGATGTAGGAAGGTGATACAACCTGACTCAGTCAACTCGAAAACGCGTTTCTCCGCCTTCTAGCACCTCAGCGGCTTCCTCAGTTCGAATGACTGTGTTCAGTGGGCCCCGTTTATATAAGCCCAGTGATTTGTAATTCCCGCGCCGATTTGCGCATGCGCACTTGGTCGTGCGTTCCAAGCCTCACTTTCAGTCCATTCCTTTTATAGACTGTGGCGGCCATTTTGACAGCCCATACCAAACCTCATTATCAACTCAGGAAGTCGTTGGAAACATATCATAAGAAATCAAGCCTCCTTTTGGGTTCCGGTGGCCATCTTTGATTCCAATATATCACTTTAATACATATATTCCCAATTTCTTTTTCACATGGCTACCGTAGATATAGGATATATTACATTTAAAATATGCATGTTTAGAATATGCATATTCAACCCCTCCTTTATTCTAAATTGATCATCTACCACTCATATTGTATACATGTATATATGTGTGTATGTACACATCCATGAATAAACATATCCATATTTCACATTAATTATATATATCCATGTATACAACAGATAAACCTATGGGGAGAATCCACTATCACCCCAAGTATTCAAATCCATCGAAAAAATGACTATTGCTCACCCAGTTTAAAATTCTAACATTATATATATATATATCTAAAGACATATGGACCTATATGCACACACATATATAATAATATTGTATGTCCATATATACATACATGCATATATGTACATAGGGGATATTTGATCTCTATTCCCTTGTATTACCAATCACCCCCATATAACATCCGACATGTAAATATATAAAAGTAGTCTCCACCTCCATTTCTCAATACCACAAAGAAGTATATACCCATCTATTTTATTTTCATAGTTTTTATAATATTATATTTTATTAAGTTCCACCGAATCATTAAGTCCCTGCGGGATCAGAGTTTTAAGATTAAATATCCAGAAGGCTTCCTTCTTACATAGCCGTCTAAATCTATCTCCTCCTCTATTTGTCACCGCCACCTGTTCTATTGCAATGATCCTAATATTTTCACTCTTACCTTCCCCACATCCTATAATATGACGACATAAATGAGTGTTTCCTATTTTTTTATCTATTTGACGTTTATGCTCCATAAATCTTATGTGGAGCGCCCGAGTGGTGCGTCCCACATATTGTAGTCCACATATGCACTGTAAAACATATATAACATATGTGGACCTACAATTCAAGAAACTTTTTATAGTATATTTCTCTTTCGAGACTGATGAAGTAAACTGTATAGTTTTCTTATTCATATGCTTACATGTTGTACAGTTGGTCTTTCCACATTTGTGGAATCCTACTGGTGGTTTGGGTAACCACATATTCTTTTGACCTCCTTGAACCCCCGATGATGGAAAAATTTTCCCTGAAAAGAAGCTAGGTGCTATCACAGATTTTATATTGGCCGATTTTCTGAATATCACTTGATCAGTCAATTTTACCTCAGCGCTTAAGGTCTCATCTAGTCTCAATATTGGCAAATTCTTTCTAATGATCTTCTTAATTTTATATGCATTTGTGTTGAACTTAGTTACAAACGTTGTGGTCCTATCTATCATTTTATCTTTATTCTTTTTTATGTTGACTCTAGTCGTATCTAACAAGGATTCTCTCTTTATATTTTCCACCTCCTCAAGTGCCTGATCTATTATTTTTTTCGGGTATCCCTGTATCATGAATGCTTCATAAAGTGATTCTATTTGTTCCCTCGCTGCTTCATCAGTAGAACAATTCCTTTTGATGCGAAGGAATTGTCCTTTGGGGATATTATCTTTCCACCGTTGCAAGTGACTGCTATTATAATGTAAATACCGGTGCTGATCTACTTCCTTCACAAACGTTTTTGTGGTTATTTCACCCTCTTCTATTTGTAACGCTATATCCAGAAAAGTGATTTGTGTGGGGTGACAACACCCCGTGAATTTTAATCCATATTTATTATGATTCAAACTATTAATGAATATTTCTGCTGATCCTATACTCCCCTCCCAAATGAAAAACAAATCATCAATGAAACGGCCATAAAGGACCAGGCCCGCCCCGAGTCCGCCACCCCAAATATGCTCCTCCTCAAACCTACCCATAAAGAGGTTGGCAAAACTCGGGGCGAACCGGGTCCCCATGGCCGTCCCCTTGATCTGTAGATAATATTGCTTATTAAAAATAAAATAATTATGTTTCAATATAAATCTAATGCCCTCTATAATTAACCACCTGAGTTCTTTTGTTATATTGGGGTCTTTGAGAAGATAAAACTCCACAGCTTCAATACCTAGGTGATGTTCTATATTAGAGTAAAGTGATTCTGCATCACACGTGATAAAACAATAATTAGGTTGCCATTTAATATTCTTAATGAGGTTCAAAAAATGTGTAGTGTCCTTAATGTGTGATTTAAATTTTTTAACGTAACCCTGTAAATAACTGTCAACAAAATAAGATAAATTACTAGTCAGTGAATCTATGCCCGCGATTATGGGCCTCCCCGGTGGATTGATTAGTGTTTTGTGCACTTTTGGCAAACAATAATATGTCGGAATAACAGGATTCTCACAAAATAAAAAACATTGTGTTTCTCTGGATATAGCACCCATATCTAAAGCTTTATGCAACAACGTTTTTAATTCCCTCTGAAATAGGGCGGTGGGATTGTGGACCATTTTGGAATATTGACAGGCATCATTTAGCTGTCTGTCAGCTTCCTTCAGATACATTACTGTATCCATTACCACAATCCCACCGCCCTTATCAGCTTGTTTTATAGTCAGCGAGGAATCACTCCTCAGCATTTTCAATGCTGTTCTTTCTTGGGGACTCAAATTATCTTTCAACGGTTGTTGATCAGATTTTTTACACAACTCTCTGAATTGTTCTAAGGTTGATTTATAAAAACTTTCAAAGTAGGGGCCTCTATAGTTAAGTGGATAGAACTCCGACTTATTTTTAAACTTTATCTCTTTATCTAAGCTCCTTTCTACATCAAAATTTTTTATCAGGTCCTCATGATCCGAGTTACCAATTGATTCAACCGCCAGTGATTCTAGCATTTTCAAAGCTTCATGATCATCTTGATCCAATATGATGGGGAAGCCCTCGTTGTTTCTTTTTTTCATATTTTTTAATGCAAAATATCGTTTCCTACTCAAGGTTCTCACATAACGGTTGAGATCAATGAACAACTCAAACAAATTGGGCCTCTGGGCCGGTGCAAAGTTCAATCCTTTCTCCAATAGTTTCAATTGATCATTACTTAATTCTTTTGATGACAGATTAAATACCCCTTTTTCCTTTTACTTTAATTTCATACTTTTTGTTTGACTTACTTTTTCCCCCTCTCTTTCCTCTGGTTCTAATTCTCTTGGCCTTTTGACTGACCACCCTATTTTTTCTTGTTTTCTGTGCGGTCGATTTTGAAATCTGTGGCTTTCCTCTAAAAAAATTTCATTGCCATGATTGTGGGATACCTGTCTATTCCTTTCTCCCATGTCTATCCACTCCTCCCTTTCTGATTCTCTCCTGTTCCACCTAGGGTTCACAGCAGGGGACTGTAATTTATTCTGCGTTGATAAAACCTCATATCTATTTCTTGAAGCAATTGATTCATATCTTTCTCCCTCCTGAATTCTAGGTCTCCTTGATTCACGATATCCCACCAAATTATCTCTCTCCTCATATGTTCTAAATCTTCGGGGTTCTCTAGGTCTTATTGGGGTCCAAGATCTTTTCTGATTCCAGGGCCTAAATTTTGAATTACGTGTTTCTCGTCTCATATCACCTTCCTCTGAATATGTTGTATTCAGATATGTGTCATTTACCTTCTTTCTATTAAATGTATGTACCTCCCCTTTTTCGTAATTTATCTTATCTCGATTCATTTTGTTGTTTTTTCTGGAAATGAGAGATTTTTCAAAATCTTCCACCTTTTGGTTTACTTTATGATCTCTTTCATGATATCCCTTATCTCCAGAAAATACTTTTAATAATTCCTGGGTTTTTTCAATCTCCCTTTGGATATTATTGACTTTTTCTTCCCTATATCTAACCAACAACTTCATCAGATTTGTGGAACAATTATCTAGTATTACATTCCATTCTTCTGAAAACTACTTATCATCCCTAAAAGTAGAAGTTTTAAGAATCCTCAACCCTCTAGGGATTATCCCCTGATCAATATATTTCTGCAATGATACTTGATCCCACCAATGTCGGGTTTCTTCTAAACATAAATTTTCCAGTTTATTAAATAAACCATGCATATCTTCAGTATTTTCATCTTTTTCCATTGATTGCATTTCATCTGACCCTTTTAAATAGACATTCCGTCTTTCTAATCGTTCTGCTATACACTTGAGAGCTGCCATGATGGGTATTCCCCTATGTGACCTGCTGCTAAGGTACAATTATCTATAAATTTGTACAAATAGAACACCAAATGTGTGCACCGTTGTCCACACCTAATGCGTGAACAAGTGTGCACACTCCCCAGCGCTGATAGTGATCGAGAAATGGAAGTTTAAAATAAGATTTTACTTACCGATAAATCTATTTCTCGGAGTCCGTAGTGGATGCTGGGGTTCCTGAAAGGACCATGGGGAATAGCGGCTCCGCAGGAGACAGGGCACAAAAAGTAAAGCTTTTCCAGATCAGGTGGTGTGCACTGGCTCCTCCCCCTATGACCCTCCTCCAGACTCCAGTTAGGTACTGTGCCCGGACGAGCGTACACAATAAGGGAGGATTTTGAATCCCGGGTAAGACTCATACCAGCCACACCAATCACACCGTACAACCTGTGATCTAAACCCAGTTAACAGTATGATAACAGCGGAGCCTCTGAAAGATGGCTTCCTTCAACAATAACCCGAATTAGTTAACAATAACTATGTACAATTTATGCAAATAATCCGCACTTGGGATGGGCGCCCAGCATCCACTACGGACTCCGAGAAATAGATTTATCGGTAAGTAAAATCTTATTTTCTCTATCGTCCTAGTGGATGCTGGGGTTCCTGAAAGGACCATGGGGATTATACCAAAGCTCCCAAACGGGCGGGAGAGTGCGGATGACTCTGCAGCACCGAATGAGAGAACTCCAGGTCCTCCTTAGCCAGAGTATCAAATTTGTAAAATTTTACAAACGTGTTCTCCCCTGACCACGTAGCTGCTCGGCAAAGTTGTAATGCCGAGACCCATCGGGCAGCCGCCCAAGATGAGCCCACCTTCCTTGTGGAGTGGGCCTTTACAGATTTAGGCTGTGGCAGGCCTGCCACAGAATGTGCAAGTTGGATTGTGCTACAGATCCAACGAGCAATCGTCTGCTTAGACGCAGGAGCACCCATCTTGTTGGGTGCATACAATATAAACAACGAGTCAGATTTTCTGACTCCAGCTGTCCTTGCAATATATATTTTTAATGCTCTGACAACGTCCAGTAACTTGGAGTCCTCCAAGTCACTTGTAGCCGCAGGCACTACAATAGGCTGGTTCAGATGAAATGCTGACACCACCTTAGGGAGAAAATGCGGACGAGTCCGCAGTTCTGCCCTGTCCGAATGGAAAATCAGATATGGGCTTTTGTAAGATAAAGCTGCCAATTCTGATACTCTCCTGGCAGAAGCCAGGGCTAGAAGCATGGTCACTTTCCAAGTGAGATATTTCAAATCCACCTTATTTAGTGGTTCAAACCAATGAGATTTTAGAAAGTCCAAAACCACATTGAGATCCCACGGTGCCACTGGAGGCACCACAGGAGGCTGTATATGCAGCACTCCCTTAACAAAGGTCTGGACTTCAGGGACTGAAGCCAATTCTTTTTGAAAGAAAATCGACAGGGCCGAAATTTGAACCTTAATAGATCCCAATTTGAGACCCATAGACAATCCTGATTGCAGGAAATGTAGGAATCGACCCAGTTGAAATTCCTCCGTCGGAGCACTCCGATCTTCGCACCACGCAACATATTTTCGCCAAATTCGGTGATAATGTTGCACGGTTACTTCCTTCCTTGCTTTAATCAAAGTAGGAATGACTTCTTCCGGCATGCCTTTTTCCTTTAGGATCCGGCGTTCAACCGCCATGCCGTCAAACGCAGCCGCGGTAAGTCTTGAAACAGACAGGGACCCTGCTGAAGCAAGTCCCTCCTTAGAGGTAGAGGCCACGGATCTTCCGTGATCATCTCTTGAAGTTCCGGGTACCAAGTCCTTCTTGGCCAATCCGGAACCACTAGTATCGTTCTTACGCCTCTTTGTCGTATAATTCTCAATACTTTTGGTATGAGAGGCAGAGGAGGAAACACATACACCGACTGGTACACCCAAGGCGTTACCAGCGCGTCCACAGCTATTGCCTGCGGATCTCTTGACCTGGCGCAATACCTGTCCAGTTTTTTGTTGAGGCGAGACGCCATCATGTCCACCATTGGTCTTTCCCAACGGGTTACCAGCATGTGGAAGACTTCTGGATGAAGTCCCCACTCTCCCGGGTGAAGATCGTGTCTGCTGAGGAAGTCTGCTTCCCAGTTGTCCACTCCCGGGATGAACACTGCTGACAGTGCTATCACATGATTCTCTGCCCAGCGAAGAATCCTTGCAGCTTCTGCCATTGCACTCCTGCTTCTTGTGCCGCCCTGTCTGTTCACATGGGCGACTGCCGTGATGTTGTCCGACTGGATCAACACCGGTTTTCCCTGAAGCAGAGGTTCTGCCTGGCTTAGAGCATTGTATATTGCTCTTAGTTCCAGAATGTTTATGTGAAGAGACGTTTCCAGACTCGTCCATACTCCCTGGAAGTTTCTTCCTTGTGTGACTGCTCCCCAGCCTCTCAGGCTGGCGTCCGTGGTCACCAGGATCCAATCCTGTATGCCGAATCTGCGGCCCTCCAATAGATGAGGACTCTGCAACCACCACAGAAGAGACACCCTTGTCCTTGGAGACAGGGTTATCCGTAGGTGCATCTGAAGATGCGACCCTGACCATTTGTCCAACAGATCCCTTTGGAAAATTCTTGCGTGGAATCTGCCGAATGGAATTTCTTCGTAAGAAGCCACCATTTTTCCCAGGACTCTTGTGCATTGATGTACAGACACCTTTCCTGGTTTTAGGAGGTTCCTGACAAGCTCGGATAACTCCTTGGCTTTTTCCTCCGGGAGAAAAACCTTTTTCTGAACCGTGTCCAGAATCATCCCTAGGAACAGCAGACGAGTTGTCGGCATTAACTGGGATTTTGGAATATTCAGAATCCACCCGTGCTGTTTTAGCACTTCTTGAGACAGTGCTAATCCCATCTCTAGCTGTTCTCTGGACCTTGCCCTTATTAGGAGATCGTCCAAGTATGGGATAATTAATATGCCTTTTCTTCGAAGAAGAATCATCATCTCGGCCATTACCTTTGTAAAGATCCGAGGTGCCGTGGACAATCCGAACGGCAGCGTCTGAAACTGATAGTGACAGTTTTGTACAACGAACCTGAGGTACCCCTGGTGTGAGGGGTAAATTGGAATGTGGAGATACGCATCCTTGATGTCCAAGGATACCATAAAGTCCCCCTCTTCCAGGTTCGCTATCACTGCTCTGAGTGACTCCATCTTGAACTTGAACTTCTTTATGTACAGGTTCAAGGACTTCAGATTTAGAATAGGCCTTACCGAGCCATCCGGCTTCGGTACCACAAAAAGAGTGGAATAATACCCCTTCCCTTGTTGTAGAAGAGGTACCTTGACTATCACCTGCTGAGAGTACAGCTTGTGAATGGCTTCCAAAACCGTCTCCCTTTCGGAGGGGGACGTTGGTAAAGCAGACTTCAGGAAACGGCGAGGTGGATCTGTCTCTAATTTCAACCTGTACCCTTGAGATATTATCTGCAGGATCCAGGGATCTACCTGCGAGTGAGCCCACTGCGCGCTGTAATTTTTGAGACGACCGCCCACCGTCCCCGAGTCCGCTTGAGAAGCCCCAGCGTCATGCTGAGGCTTTTGTAGAAGCCGGGGAGGGCTTCTGTTCCTGGGAAGGAGCTGCGTGTTGCTGTCTCTTCCCTCGACCTCTGCCTCGTGGCAGATATGAATAGCCCTTTGCTCTCTTATTTTTAAAGGAACGAAAGGGCTGCGGTTGAAAAGTCGGTGCCTTTTTCTGTTGGGGAGTGACTTGAGGTAGAAAGGTGGATTTCCCGGCTGTAGCCGTGGCCACCAAATCTGATAGACCGACTCCAAATAACTCCTCCCCTTTATACGGCAAAACTTCCATATGCCGTTTTGAATCCGCATCGCCTGTCCACTGTCGCGTCCATAAAGCTCTTCTGGCCGAAATGGACATAGCACTTACCCGTGATGCCAGTGTGCAGATATCCCTCTGTGCATCACGCATATAAAGAAATGCATCCTTTATTTGTTCTAACGACAGTAAAATATTGTCCCTGTCCAGGGTATCAATATTTTCAATCAGGGACTCTGACCAAAGTACCCCAGCACTGCCCATCCAGGCAGTCGCTACAGCTGGTCGTAGTATAACACCTGCATGTGTGTATATACTTTTTTGGATATTTTCCATCCTCCTATCTGATGGATCTTTAAGTGCGGCCGTCTCAGGAGAGGGTAACGCCACTTGTTTAGATAAGCGTGTTAGCGCCTTGTCCACCCTAGGAGGTGTTTCCCAGCGCTCCCTAACCTCTGGCGGGAAAGGGTATAATGCCAATAATTTCTTTGAAATTATCAGCTTTTTATCAGGGGCAACCCACGCTTCATTACACACGTCATTTAATTCTTCTGATTCAGGAAAAACTATAGGTAGTTTTTTCACACCCCACATAATACCCTGTTTAGTGGTACCTGTAGTATCAGCTAAATGTAACGCCTCCTTCATTGCCAAAATCATATAACGTGTGGCCCTACTGGAAAATACGGTTGATTCGTCACCGTCACCACTGGAGTCAGTGCCTGCGTCTGGGTCTGTGTCGACCGACTGAGGCAAAGGGCGTTTCACAGCCCCTGACGGTGTTTGAGTCGCCTGGACAGGCACTAATTGATTGTCCGGCCGCCTCATGTCGTCAAACGACTGCTTTAGCGTGTTGACACTATCCCGTAGTTCCATAATAAAGGCATCCATTCTGGTGTCGACTCCCTAGGGGGTGACATCCTCATATTTGGCAATTGCTCCGCCTCCACACCAATATCGTCCTCATACATGTCGACACACACGTACCGACACACAGCAGACACACAGGGAATGCTCCTAACGAAGACAGGACCCACTAGCCCTTTGGGGAGACAGAGGGAGAGTTTGCCAGCACACACCAAAAGCGCTATATATATATATCAGGGATAGCCTTATAATAAGTGCTCCCTTATAGCTGCTTTGTTATATCAAAATATCGCCATAAATTTGCCCCCCCCTCTCTGTTTTACCCTGTTTCTGTAGTGCAGTGCAGGGGAGAGACTTGGGAGCCGTCCTGACCAGCGGAGCTGTGAGAGGAAATGGCGCCGTGTGCTGAGGAGATAGGCCCCGCCCCTTTTCTGGCGGGCTCGTCTCCCGCTATTTAGAGAAATCAGGCAGGGGTTAAATATCTCCATATAGCCTCTAGGGGCTATATGTGAGGTATTTTTAGCCTTTATATAGGTTACATTTGCCTCCCAGGGCGCCCCCCCCCCCAGCGCCCTGCACCCTCAGTGACCGCGTGTGAAGTGTGCTGAGAGGAAAATGGCGCACAGCTGCAGTGCTGTGCGCTACCTTTAGAAGACTGCAGGAGTCTTCAGCCGCCGATTCTGGACCTCTTCTGACTTCAGCATCTGCAAGGGGGCCGGCGGCGCGGCTCCGGTGACCATCCAGGCTGTACCTGTGATCGTCCCTCTGGAGCTTGATGTCCAGTAGCCAAGAAGCCAATCCATCCTGCACGCAGGTGAGTTGACTCCTTCTCCCCTCAGTCCCTCGCTGCAGTGATCCTGTTGCCAGCAGGAATCACTGTAAAATAAAAAACCTAGCTAAACTTTTTCTAAGCAGCTCTTTAGGAGAGCCACCTAGATTGCACCCTTCTCGGCCGGGCACAAAAATCTAACTGGAGTCTGGAGGAGGGTCATAGGGGGAGGAGCCAGTGCACACCACCTGATCTGGAAAAGCTTTACTTTTTGTGCCCTGTCTCCTGCGGAGCCGCTATTCCCCATGGTCCTTTCAGGAACCCCAGCATCCACTAGGACGATAGAGAAATGATGGTGCAGGCTGCTGCCCCAATTCATAAGGATAATTGTATTCCTTATATTACACAGACAACCTAATAATTTGCATAGGAGAGACCTCCTTGCAAATAAAAAGGGGCGCTGTCTGCACCAATCAAATGGAGACCACACAATTATGTCAATGATAAAATTTCGTAAAATTTATTTAAAAAAAAAGAAAAACCTCAATTTTCACATACATGTGCTGCAGCACAAAAAGGGAGTCAGTGAGGGGGGGGAGGGAGAGAGGCAGTCAGTGAGGGAGGGAGTCAGTGAGGTGGGGAGGGAGTCAGTGAGGGGGGGAGGGAGTCAGTGAGGGGGGGGGAGGGAGTCAGTGAGGGGGGGGAGGGAGTCAGTGAGTGAGTCAGTGAGTGAGAGAGGGAGTCAGTGAGGGAGGGAGGGAGAGAGGCAGTCAGTGAGGGAGTCAGTGAGTGAGTGAGGGAGGGAGTCAGTGAGTGAGGGAGGGAGGGAGGGAGAGAGGCAGTCAGTGAGGGAGGGAGGGAGTCAGTGAGGGGGGAGGGAGTCAGTGAGGGAGGGAGAGAGGCAGTCAGTGAGGGGGGGGGAGGCAGTTAGGGAGGGAGTCAGTGAGGGAGGGAGGGAGAGAGGCAGTCAGTGAGGGAGGGAGTCAGTGAGGGGGGGAGGGAGTCAGTGAGGGAGGGAGGGAGTCAGTGAGGGAGGGAGAGAGGCAGTCAGTGAGGGGGGGGGGGGAGTCAGTGAGGGGGGGGGGAGTCAGTGAGGGGGGGAGGGAGTCAGTGAGGGGGGGAGGGAGAGAGGCAGTCAGTGAGGGAGGGAGTCAGTGAGGTGGGGAGGGAGTCAGTGAGGGGGGGAGGGAGTCAGTGAGGGGGAAAGGGAGTCAGTGAGGGGGAAAGGGAGTCAGTGAGGGGGGGAGGGAGTCAGTGAGGGGGAAAGGGAGTCAGTGAGGGGGGGAGGGAGTCAGTGAGGGGGGGAGGGAGTCAGTGAGGGGGGGAGGGAGTCAGTGAGGGGGAAAGGGAGTCAGTGAGGGGGGGGAGGGAGTCAGTGAGGGAGGGAGGGAGGGAGAGAGGCAGTCAGTGAGGGGGGGAGGGAGTCAGTGAGGGGGGGAGGGAGTCAGTGAGGGGAGGAGGGAGTCAGTGAGGGGGGGAGGGAGTCAGTGAGGGGGGGAGGGAGTCAGTGAGGGGGAAAGGGAGTCAGTGAGGGGGAAAGGGAGTCAGTGAGGGGAGAAGGGAGTCAGTGAGGGGGGGAGGGAGTCAGTGAGGGGGGGAGGGAGTCAGTGAGGGGGGGAGGGAGTCAGTGAGGGGGGGAGGGAGTCAGTGAGGGGGAAAGGGAGTCAGTGAGGGGAGGAGGGAGTCAGTGAGGGGGGGAGGGAGTCAGTGATGGAGTGAGGGCTGTTGCATCTATATACATTTATATTTATACGGTTGGGATCCTGGCAGTTGAAATGTTGATAAGGAATCCGGACACTGCTCGGAAGGCTAGCGCCGGCATCCCAACAGCTGGTATCCCGAATGAGTGACTGGCGGCCCACCGGAGCGGTAAGCTGATGGTGCCTGCGTGTGGTGTTAGGTTTAGGCTGTGGGAAGGGAGGGATAGGCTGCGGAGGAGGGGGGTTAGGTTTAGGCTGTGGGAAGGGAGGGATAGGCTGCGGAGGAGGGGGGTTAGGTTTAGGCTGTGGGAAGGGAGGGATAGGCTACGGAGGAGGGGGGTTAGGTTTAGGCTGTGGGAAGGGAGGGATAGGCTGCGGAGGAGGGGGGTTAGGTTTAGGCTGCGGGAAGGGAGGGATAGGCTGTGGGAAGGGAGGGATAGGCTGCGGAGGAGGGGGGTTAGGTTTAGGCACACACCGGGGGGGGGAGTTTAGGTTCTGGCTGCGGGAAGGGAGGGTTAGGGTTGGGGGGAGGGTTAGCATACTTACCTGACCCCTATCGGGATTCTAAAGGGGATGCAGTTAAAATGCCAACTGTCGGAATCCCGGCATTCAGGATACTGACGCCGGAATCCCGAAGCACCAGGGCTAGTCCCACTCGTGGGTGTCCATGAGTGAAACCCATAGAGTGGGAATAGATCCTGTGGCGAGCCACTGAGCCCACGAGAGGACTCTTAGCACTCACCCCGCTGCCAGCATTCTGGCAGGTGGGATGTTGCTGCCGGAATATTGACAGCCTGCAGTGCCCAAATGGTGCCAAGATGGAGGGCAGGAGGTCCAGATAAGTAGTAGAGTGGAATAAGCTCAACGCGTTTCACTGGTTAGAAGACATCCAGCTTCCGCAGGAACAACTGATGGCTTCTAACCAGTGAAACGCGCTGAGCATATTCCACTCTCTACTACCTATCTGGACTCCTGCACTCCATCTTGGCACCATCTGGACACTTGCTCCACACTTGGACTTTGCACTGCAGCACTTATGCCCGGATCATCCCTCCAGTCATTTATGGATCACTCCTACAGCTGAGATATCATCAAGGGATTGTGGCCAATTCACAGCCGGTAAGATATACTACTTTTACAGGGACTATATCTGATTGGAGAAGGTCCTAGCCGAGTTTCTGGAACTATACACAGGAGAACACGAACGGTTGTGTAACCAATATTTCATTTATACAGGTGGCTATATAAAGCTTCAGTTCCCCATATCAATATTTTTAAAATCTTATGTAATAAATTGTGATTGCTTTCTTATAAAACAAACTGTCCAATCTGTTGTGTGTGTGTGTGTATATATATATATATAAAACATTTTTTTTCTATTCTTTACAGCCAGCGCTGGTTTACATTTTTTTTTTCTCGTCTCACTGCTAATTAGTAGTCTTGAGTTCCTCTCTATACATGATTTTACATACATACATATATACACATACATACATACATACATACATACAAGTGCCAGGTCATGAGATATATACGTTATGGTAAGAACTTACCGTTGATGACGTGATTTCTCTTATGTCCACAGGTATCCACAGGATAATATTGGGATATGCCGGAGCGACAGCAGAAATGGCACCAAACGGTCACAAGCTTTCTGGCCTCCCAGGATGCATCGGGGCGTCACCATATAATCCCGCCCACTGACTCAGTCAAATCAGTTTTTTCCACAGCAATTAGGCAGGAGCATCAGGTAGAAACCTATTAAGGCAATAAGAACACACATGCACACCCTTCCATGCAAGAGGGAAGAGGTTTAGTGATTGTCTAGATCCTCAAATCAGGTGCGTCAGGGTGGGGATCCCTGAGGATACCTGTGGACGTAAGAGAAATCACGTTATCAACGATAAGTTCTTACCATAACGTATATTTCTCTGGCTGGGTCCACAGGTTATCCACAGGATAACATTGGGATTCCCAAAGCCAGTTTAGTGGTGGGTACGCTCCTGATTACACAGGAGAACCTTTTGCCCGAATTCTGCGTCATGAGAGACAAAAGTATCCAAGGCATAATGTCTGATGAATGTGTTTATGGAAGAACATGTGGCTGCCTTACAAATCTGTTCTGCTGAAGCACCCTGTTGTGCTGCCCATGAAGGACCTACCTTACGTGTAGAATGAGCAAAGACATTAGCAGGAGTAGGGAGATCTGCATGAGAATAAGCTTCTGATATTAACATTCGGAGCCATCTCGCCAGCGTCTGTTTACTAGCAGGCCATCCTCTTCTATGGAATCCGTAGAGGATGAAGAGAGAATCTGTTTTTCTGATGGCACTAGTACGATCTATGTAGATTCTTAATGCTTGGACTACGTCCAGCGACGCTTCTCCCGTAGAAAGTCCCGATACCTGAAAAGCTGGGACTACAATCTCTTCATTAAGGTGAAACTTTGAAACCACCTTCGGAAGATAACCAGATCTAGTTCTGAGAACTGCTTTATCTGGAAAAAAAAACTTAGGAAAGGAGACTTACACGACAGCGCTTCTAAATCTGACACTCTTCTAGCTGAGGCCATTGCCAGTAGAAAAAGTACTTTAACCGTTAACCATTTAAGAACTGCTCTCTTAAGTGGTTCAAACGGAGCCCCCTGAAGGAATTTAAGAACTAGATTCAAATCCCAGGGAGCTGCAGGAGGAACAAATGGAGGTTGAATGTGTAAAACTCCCTGAAAGAAAGTACGTACATCCTGTAAGTTAGCAATCTTTCACTGAAACCATACAGTTAATGCTGATACTTGAACTCTCAAGGAAGCTACTTTCAAACCCTTATCCAATCCTGCTTGAAGGAAATCCAAAATCCTGGATACTTTAAAAGATCTTTCATTCAAACTTTTCTCACTACACCAATGAATATAGGCTTGCCATATTCTATGATATACACGAGCCGAAGAAGGCTTTCTTGCTCTAAGCATAGTTTGAATTACTTGCTTCGAAAATCCTCTAGCTTCTAGGATAGAGGTTTCAACAGCCACGCCGTCAAAGACAGACGATCCAGATGGCTGTGACAACAAGGACCCTGCATTAGCAGATCTGGACGTTGAGGGAGCAGTATTGGTGCTTCCACGGACATCCTTAGTAGATCTGTGTACCAATGGCTTCTTGGCCAAGCTGGAGCTATTATAATTATAGCTCCCTTTGCTTGCTTTATTTTCCTCACTACTCTGGATAACAGAGATATTGGAGGGAACAGATATGCCAGATGAAATTTCCATTTCACTGACAGTGTGTCTACAAGGACCGCTCCGGGATCCTTTGTTCTTGATCCGTACCTCGGAACTTTGTTGTTTAGACGAGACGCCATGAGGTCTATTTCTGGTAGACCCCATCTGTTCACTATCGTCTGAAACACTTCTGGGTGTAATGCCCATTCTGTTTCCTGAATGGTGTGTCGACTGAGAAAATCCACTTCCCAGTTCAGTACATCTGGAACAAACACTGCTGACAATGCTGGGAGATGGAGTTCTGCCCATCTTAGAATGGGAGTTACTTCCTCCATCAATCTTTTGCTGTGAGTTCCTCCCTGATGATTGAGGTACGCTACTGCTGTTGCATTGTCTGAGCGAATCTGGACTGGTCTTCCTTGCAGACTGTCCTTTGCCTGAACTAGAGCCATACAAATGGCCCTTATCTCCAACAGATTTATTGGCAGGCGACTTTCCCTTATGGTCCATTTTCCCTGGAACCAAAGACTTTCGAGTACCGCTCCCCAGCCTTGAAGACTGGCATCTGTTGTCAGGACTTGCCATTCTTTTATCCAAAAGGGTCTCCCCTTGTTTAAATGGTCTGTCTGTAGCCACCACGCTAGAGACCTTTTTACGTTTACCGGAAACCTTATCATCTGCTTTTTTATTGTCTGATGATTTCCGTTCCATTTGGACAGAATAAGGTGCTGTAGTGGTCTGGGGTGGAATTGCGCATATTCCACCATGTCCAAGGTTGACACTATCAGAACCAACAGTCGCATTGCTGCATGGACTGACATTGTCTGAGTGTGCAACGCTTCCTGAGCCATGACCTGCGCCTTGGCTATCTTTTTCTCTGGTAAGAAAACTCTCTGTAGACCTGAATCCAATATGGCTCCCAAATGAACCATCCGCTGTGATGGATTCAGAGACGACTTTTCCCAGTTTATGAGCCACCTGTGTCTTTGTAGACAAACTACTGTCTGTTGAAGATGGCTCAAAAGTAACTCCAGCGAATGTGCTAGGATTAACAGGTCGTCGAGGTATGGAAATATTCTTATCCCCTGCTTGTGGAGATAAGCTGCCATCACCACCATAATTTTGGTAAACACTCTGGGTGCTGTTGCTAGCCCGAAGGGCAAGGCTTGGAATTGAAAATGTTCCTGGAGGATGGCAAACCCGAGGTAACATTGATGAGACAGTGCTATAGGCACATGTAGGTAAGCATCCCGTACATCCAGAGATACCATGTAATCTCCCGGTTCCATAGCCAACATTATGGAGCGTAACGTCTCCATGTGGAACCTTGGAATCCAAATGTATTTGTTTAACATTTTGAGATTGAGAATTTGTCGGAATGACCCATTTAGCTTCGGAATCAAAAATAGATTGGAGTAAAAACCCTGTCCCCTTTGTGATGGGGGTACTGGGACAATTACACTGGACTGAAGCAATTTCTGGACTGCTTCTTGCAGGGCATTGGCCTTCGACTCTATACGAGACGGGCTGGTGCAAAAAAATCTTTGAGGAGGCTGCCTCCTGAATGGGAACCCATATCCGCGAGATACCACCTATCGCACCCAAGCATCTGTCGTCGACTGTTGCCATATGTGTGCAAAATTAAGGAGTCGGCCCCCAACCCTGGAATCCTCCAGGCGGAGGCCCGTCTCTTCAGGCTGATGGTTTCTGTTCAGGCTTGGAAGCTGGCTTTCTACTAGCCCATTGCTTCCTACCCCTGGCTGATCTATTGAACTGGGGTTGCCTAGACTCCTCTTTAGCTTTCGCTTTGCCTTGCCATCGAAATGGCCGAAACTTTGAACCCCTAGTCTTAGGGTTATAACTAGCCGGAAATCTGACCTTCTTGGATTCAGCTTCTGATTCTAGAATATCAGACATTTGTTTCCCGAACAATATATTTCCAATGAAAGGCAATGCTTCCAATTCTTTCTTGGATTCAGCATCTGCTTTCCAAGTGCGTAGCCAAACTGCTTTACGAGTGGCTACTGTCAAGGCTGATGCTTTAGAAGCAATCGTATCCATATCAACTGCTTCTTCCAAATATTGGGCAGCTTGTCTGAAACGGCCTAACTGATACTCCTGCTTCCTATTAAGGGAGGAGAGGCCATTCTCTAGTTCCTCTATCCATTCGCCCATTGTCTTTGCCATCCAGGCTGAAGCCATAGCAGGTCTTACCACTGCTCCTACTAGAGAAAATATATTTTTCAAGAAGCTATCTACCCTTCTGTCTGTGACATCATTTAGTGAGGTAGATGACAATGGTAAAGCAGATTTATGCACAAGTCGCAGTATATGTGCATCTACTTTCGGAGGAACTTCTATTTTTGAACAATCTGCAGCAAGAAATGGATAATAAGAATCCCATTTTTTCGGAACCTTACATTTCTTACTGGGCGTCGCCCAGGATTCTTCCATCATTTCCGTCAGATCCTCTGATGCTGGGAATTCAGTCTTAACTGTTTTTGTTCATTTAAACACAGGTGCTTTAGATTTTGACACTGTTTTTGCTGTTTCCTCCAAAGAGAGAACAGCCTTCATTGCATCAATAAGTTCGGCTACATCCTCTGAGCTGAAACTCTGCGATTGATCATCATACAGAGTATTTGAATATACTGTATCATCATCTGTTGTATCATCTTGTGTAGTCTGCCACATAGACGTATCTGTCTTAGTCTTACCTGTACCTTGGTTACTTGTAGAAGCTACTGGAACCAAGCCGTAGGAAGGGAGCTGCATGTATGGGTTAATAGTGTAACCTATTTCCTGGGGTGGCGCTGCCGGAGTTAACCTGTCCACTATTGAAGATAAAGTATTTACAAACATATTCCATGGTGGCTCTGCTGGTGGTTGAACCAACTCCTGTTTTTTACTTTGCTGAAAAGCAAAACAGTTCGCACATAACCCCTCATAAGTGACCAACTGGCCTATACCAATTAACCCTGTTTTACAAGATAAACATGTTAAAAATGTAGGAGTGCCTGATAAATTCTCCTCGTCACTTTTGCCGCTCACAGACATGGTATTATTCTGTTTATGACTACACAATTTGTGACTGAAAATCGCCTATATATAAATATATAGAAGTGAGATCAATCTGACCACAACCGTGCACCTGAATTGAGGTTCAGAACAGAACTGACAACATATAAAAGTCAGCACACATACTAGCAGTCAGTCACATGTTAAAACATTAGACATTGTCATATGAGAATACAACCTCCATAACAACTTACAAGTAAGTAGAAAAATTGTACTTCTGTTTTTACCTGTTTTTTTTCAAACATAACATGCAGAGACAACAGTAATATACAGATCTCATATGCAATATGTACCAAAATTAACAAGTCATACTAACAAGTAGAGAGAATTTTTAGTACTGTATAACCCTTCCTCCACAGAGCGGGATATTGGGAGACTCACCACACTTCCATATCCATCAATACGCTTGCAAGACGCTGAGTGGATTCAGACGCTACTGGTGTACACTGCCGTTCTGATAACTGATGAGAGACATGGACGCTCACTAACGGACACGGACGCTCAGTGAATGCCACGTGTATGAAGATGCTAAGGTCTGCGACTCGGTCTAGGCGGCAATCTCTAGTGTACACAACAGCAGCGTCTAAGCTGCGACCGAGTACCTCGTGGTAGCGTCTGAGACAGAAGTGAGGTCATTCAGTTCATGGACGGGAGACGCGCGGAAACTGGTCATGAACTTGGGGGAGGGGCGGCCAGGAGAGCGTCTAATTCCCTCTGTTGACTTAAACTCTAAGGATCGCAGCCTCTACCTAGTCCTGGCGCCTATGATCCCTAAAGCATAGCGCTGTCGCACCTAAGAGTGGTCGGCGCATCAACACACTGTTTGTAGTCTCCACCAATAAAGTGTAGCTGTGTCCTGACCCCTCTAGTAAGAGGAAATCCATATACTCACCGTCTCCCCATGCTCCGGCCACAGCCTGGTTACGTCTGCTGGACCTGCTAGAATCATCCGACACAGACGCTCGTCGAGACAGCACTATATCGCGAAGGTAAGCGTTGTTGCGACCCGGTGGAGAGTTGTTGGAGCGACTCTTTCTAATATGCGTTTAAGACGCTGTTAAGAAAAGTCACTCAAAAAAAACATAGTCAATAAAATAATAAAAGCTTCAGGCTGCTATTAACTGCAGCCCTGTGACCATGGTCCGGCTCCTGCCGCACCAAACAAAAAACTGATTTGACTGAGTCAGTGGGCGGGACTATATGGTGAAGGCCCCAATGCATCCTGGGAGGCCAGAAAGCTTGTGACCGTTTGGTGCCATTTCCGCTGTCGCCCAACCATATCCCAATGTTATCCTGTGGATTACCTGTGGACCCAGCCAGAGAAAAGATGTCTAGTTTTTTGTAGGACCCCCTCTAGCCTGGCGAAGTGCAGCAACTCAACGAGGTACAAGTGGATATAAGACCTCTGGAGAGATGTTGACCCAATTCTGGACAACTTGGGAATATTCCATCGTTGTAGGAGAATATGAAGTTCGTGAAGGGCTGAAAATTGTCATCAAGCAATGCAATAATAAGATTTTACTTACCGGTAAATCTATTTCTCGTAGTCCGTAGTGGATGCTGGGGACTTCGTAAGGACCATGGGGAATAGACGGGCTCCGCAGGAGACTGGGAACTCTAAGAAAGAATTAGGAATACTGGTGTGCACTGGCTCCTCCCTCTATGCCCCAACTCCAGACCTCAGTTAAGGTACCTGTGCCCGGAAGAGCTGACAGTACAAGGAAAGGATTTTGGAAACCAGGGCAAGACTCATACCAGCCACACCAATCACACCGTATAACTCGTGATAAACTTACCCAGTTAACAGTATGAACAACGGAGCATCATATCAACCCTGATGCAACCAACATAACCCTTATTTAAGCAATAACTATATACAAGTATTGCAGAAGAAGTCCGCACTTGGGACGGGCGCCCAGCATCCACTACGGACTACGAGAAATAGATTTACCGGTAAGTAAAATCTTATTTTCTCTAACGTCCTAGGATGCTGGGGACTCCGTAAGGACCATGGGGATTATACCAAAGCTCCAAAACGGGCGGGAGAGTGCGGATAACTCTGCAGCACCGAATGAGCAAACACAAGGTCCTCCTCAGCCAGGGTATCAAACTTGTAGAACTTTGCAAAAGTGTATGAACCTGACCAAGTAGCTGCTCGGCAAAGCTGTAATGCCGAGACCCCTCGGGCAGCCGCCCAAGAAGAGCCCACCTTCCTTGTGGAATGGGCCTTAACTGATTTAGGCAGCGGCAACCCAGCCGCAGAATCGTGTTACAGATCCAGCGAACAATAGTTTGCTTTGAAGCAGACGCCCCAAGCTTGTTGGAAGCATACAGGATAAACAAAGATTCTGTTTTCCTGACCATAGCCGTTCTGGCTACATAAACCTTCAAAGCCCTGACCACATCCAGTGACTCGGAATCCTCCAAGTCAGTAGTAGCCACAGGCACCACGATAGGTTGGTTTATATGAAAGGATGAAACCACTTTTGGCAGAAATTGTGGGAGGGGCCGCAATTCTGCTCTATCCACATGGAAAACCAGATAAGGGCTTTTATGTGACAAAGCCGCCAATTCTGACACACGCCTAGCCGAAGCCAAGGCTAATAGCATGACCACCTTCCACGTGAGATATTTCAATTCCACCGTTTTGAGTGGTTCAAACCAGTGTGATTTCAGGAAACTCAACACCACGTTAAGATCCCAAGGTGCCACTGGAGGCACAAAAGGGGGCTGAATATGCAGCACTCCCTTTACAAACGTCTGAACTTCAGGCAGAGAAGCCAGTTCTTTTTGAAAGAAAATGGATAGGGCCGAAATCTGAACCTTAATGGAACCCAATTTAAGGCCCAAAGTCACTCCCGCCTGTAGGAAGGGAAGGAAACGGCCCAGCTGGAATTCCTCCGTAGGGGCATTCCTGGCCTCACACCAAGCAACATATTTTCGCCATATACGGTGATAATGTTGAGCTGTCACATCCTTCCTAGCCTTTATCAGCGTAGGAATAACTTCATCCGGAATGCCTTTTTCTGCTAGGATCCGGCGTTCAACCGCAATGCCGTCAAACGCAGCCGCGGTAAGTCTTGGAACAGACAGGGCCCCTGTTGCAACAAGTCCTGTCTTAGAGGCAGAGGCCACGGGTCCTCTGTGAGCATTTCTTGCAGATCTGGATACCAAGTCCTTTTTGGCCAATCCGGAACAATGAGTATTGTTCTCACTCCTCTTTTTC
Organism: Pseudophryne corroboree; assembly: GCF_028390025.1. Taxonomy (NCBI): domain Eukaryota; kingdom Metazoa; phylum Chordata; class Amphibia; order Anura; family Myobatrachidae; genus Pseudophryne; species Pseudophryne corroboree. The sequence continues at coordinate 492,609,217 of NC_086451.1, forward strand.
TTATGATTCTCAGCACCTTGGGTATGAGAGGAAGAGGAGGAAATACATAGACCGACTGGAACACCCACGGTGTCACCAGTGCGTCCACAGCTATCGCATGAGGGTCCCTTGACCTGGCGCAATATCTCTGTAGCTTTTTGTTGAGGCGGGATGCCATCATGTCCACCTGTGGCAGTTCCCACCAACTTGCAATCTGCGTGAAGACTTCTTGACGAAGTCCCCACTCTCCCGGGTGGAGGTCGTGCCTGCTGAGGAAGTCTGCTTCCCAGTTGTCCACTCCCGGAATGAACACTGCTGACAGTGCGCTTACGTGATTCTCCGCCCAGCGAAGAATTCTGGTGGCTTCTACCATCGCCACCCTGCTCCTTGTGCCGCCTTGGCGGTTTACATGAGCCACTACGGTGATGTTGTCTGACTGAATCCGAACCAGTTGGTCGCGAAGCAGGGACTCCGCTTGACGTAGGGCGTTGTATATGGCCCTTAGTTCCAGGATGTTGTTGGGAATTTCTTCCCTGTGTGACTGCCCCCCACCCTCGGAGGCTTGCATCCGTGGTCACCAGGACCCAGTCCTGAATGCCGAATCTGCGACCTTCGAGAAGGAGAGCACTCTGCAGCCACCACAGGAGAGACACCCTGGCCCTGGGGGATAGGGTGATTAACCGATGCATCTGAAGATGTGATCCGGACCACTTGTCCAGTAAGTCCCATTGGAAGGTCCTCGCATGGAACCTGCCGAAGAGAATGGCCTCGTATGAAGCCACCATCCTTCCCAGGACTCGAGTGCAGTTATGCACTGACACCTGTTTTGGTTTTAATAGATTCCTGACCAGTGTCACGAGCTCCTGAGCTCTCTCTATCGGGAGATAAACCCTTTTCTGGTCTGTGTCAAGGATCATGCCTAGGAGAGGCAGATGAGCTGTAGGAACCAACTGCGACTTTGGAATATATAGAATCCAGCCGTGTTGCCGTTACACTTCCAGAGAAAGTGATACGCTGTTCAGCAACTGCTCTCTTGATCTCGCTTTTATGAGGAGATCGTCCAAGTACGTGATAATAGTGACACCTTGCTTCCGCAGGAGCACCATCATTTCCGCCATTACCTTGGTGAATATTCTCGGGGCCGTGGAGAGACCAAACGGCAACGTCTGAAATTGGTAATGACAATCCCGTACCGCAATTCTGAGGTACGCCTGATGAGGTGGATAAATGGGGACATGAAGGTATGCATCCTTTATGTCCAAAGTCACCATAAAATCTCCCCCTTTCAGGCTTGCAATGACCGCTCTTAGCGATTCCATCTTGAACTTGAACCTTTTCAGGTATATGTTCAGGGATTTTAAATTCAATATCGGTCTGACCGAACCGTCTGGTTTCGGGACTACAACATGGTCGAATAATAACCCCCACCTGTTGAAGATACAATTTGTGAATTGCAGTTAACACAGTTTCCCTCTCGTGGGGTGAAGCCGGCAGGGCCGTCGGTGAGGGGGCATCTCCTCAAAGTCCAGCTTGTATCCCTGAGACACAATATCTATTGCCCAGGGATCTAACAGGGAGTGAACCCACTTGTGGCTGAACTTACGAAGGCGTGCCCACACCGGGCCTAGCTCCGCCTGTGGAGCCCCAGCGACATGCGGTGGATTTTGTAGAGGCCGGGGAGGACTTCTGTTCCTGGGGACTAGCTGTGTTGTGCAGCTTCTTTCCTCTGCCCCCGCCTCTGGCAAGAAAGGACACACCTCGGACTTTCTTGTTTCTTTGTTCGAAAGGCTGCATTTGATAATGTCGTGCTTTCCTAGGCTGTGCAGGAATATAAGGCAAAATATCAGAATTACCAGCTATAGCTGTGGAGACCAGGTCCGAGAACCCTTCTCCACACAATCCTCAGCCTTCCATATGCCTCTTAAGTCGGCATCATCTGTCCATTGCATATTCTACAGGACACGTCAAGCAGAAATCGACATAGCTTTGACTCTAGGACCCAGTAGACTTATGTCTCTTTGGGCATGTTTTATATATATCTCTTAAGACAGCATCTTTAATATATATATCTCTATATATACATATATATATATATATATATATATATATACACACACACACACATACTAGGGTCTCAATCTCTGCTGATAAGGTATCTGTCCATGCTGCTACAGCGCTATAAACCCATGCCGACACAATCGCCGGTCTGAGTAGTGTACCAGAATGTGCACGCTATCTGCAGGATCCCTGAGAATAGCTGTTACGTCAGGGCTATCTTTTGGGTAAACGTGACAAGCTTTGTCCACCCTAGGGGAAGATTCCCATCATATCCTGGCCCTAGTGGGGAAAGGATACCCCCTGAGAATTCTTTGTGGGAAACTGCAGTCTCTTGTCTGGAGATTCCCGCTCTTTTTCATCATGAGAGGAGGGAAATTTACCTCAGCTTTCTTCCCCTTAAACATGTGTACCCTTGTGTCAGGGACAGATGAGTCATCAGTGATATGCCAATCATCTTTTATTACAATAATCATATATTGAATACTCTTCTGCCATTTTGGCTGTAACTTTGCATTATCGTAGTCGACACTGGAGTCAAACTCCGTGTCGATATCAGTGTCTATTATTTTGGATAGTGAGCATTGAGAGACTCTGAAGGTCTCTGCGACATAGGGACAGACATGGGTAGATTTCCTGTCTGTTCTCTAATCTTTTGTGCAATAAATTCACCTTAGCACTTAATTACACATATCCAAACAGGTGTCGGCGTTGTGGACGGAGACACCCTCTCACACACATATTTGCTCCATCTCCTCCTAAGGGGAGCCTTTTACCTCAGACATGTCGACACACACGTACCGACACACCACACACTCAGGGAATGCTCATCTGAAGACAATTCCCCCATAAGGCCCTTTGGAGAGACAGAGAGAGAGTATGCCAGCACACCCCAGCGCTATTAACCCAGGAATAACACAGTAACTTAAGGTTAACCCAGCAGCTGCTGTTTATATTGATTTTTGCGCCTAATTATGTGCCCCCCCTCTCTTTTTACCCTCTTCTACCGTGTAACTGCAGGGGAGAGGCTGGGGAGCTTCCTCTCAGCGGTGCTGTGGATAAAAAACATGGCGCTGGTGAGTGCTGAGGAATAAGCCCCGCCCCCTCGACGGCGGGCTTCTGTCCCGCTTTCATGTACAATTTTGGCGGGGGCTCATACATATATACAGTGCCCAACTGTATATATGCAAACTTTTGCCAAAGAGGTCTCTAATTGCTGCCCAGGGCGCCCCCCCCCCTGCGCCCTGCACCCTTACAGTGACCGGAGTATGTGGGTGTAGTGTGGGAGCAATGGCGCACAGCTGCAGTGCTGTGCGCTGCCTCAGTGAAGACTGGAGTCTTCTGCCGCCGATTTCGAAGTCTTCTTGCTTCTTTCACCCGGCTTCTGTCTTCTGGCTCTGCGAGGGGGACGGTGGCGCGGCTCCGGTATCGGACGACAAAGGGTGAGATCCTGTGTACGATCCCTCTGGAGCTAATGGTGTCCAGTAGCCTAAGAAGCAGGACCTATCTGCAGAGAGCAGGTCTGCTTCTCTCCCCTCAGTCCCACGATGCAGGGAGTCTGTTGCCAGCAGATCTCTCTGAAAATAAAAAACCTAACAAAATACTTTCTTACAGCAAGCTCAGGAGAGCTCACTAAGTAGCACCCAGCTCGTCCGGGCACAGATTCAAACTGAGGTATGGAGGAGGGACATAGAGGGAGGAGCCAGAGCACACCAGTATCCAAATTCTTTCTTAAAGTGCCCTGTCTCCTGCGGAGCCCGTCTATTCCCCATGGTCCTTACGGAGTCCCCAGCATCCACTAGGACGTTAGAGAAATTGCAGTTACCGGTCAATGAGGTGTTCAGGAGGATCAGTGGACCCAACCCATGCCTCGTATACAGGGCCGGATTAAGGGCCACATGGGCCTGGAGCTGAAAATGTTCAAGGGCCTTCTGTAAGATGCGGAGGATCAGTGATCAGTGTGGGTGTGGCCAGAGCCCCGTGGGTGTGTATACCTTCTACACTATCAGCTCCACTGTTTCCCTAAGTACGTAACAATACACAAATGTCATACATTTCTGAGAAACTAGAAACACAATTTTAATACTTATGATTTATGGGTGACTGTGCGACCAGGTGGGTGGCTGCTCATCATCATGCTGCCATTATGATGGGACTATTTTTATGTGGAGCTGGAGCTCCATCCGCCCCATTGCTAATCTGGCCCTGCACGTGTACACAGCCCACACCATCATGGAACCACCAGCAGCCTGCAAGATGCCTTGCTGATAACTGCGATCCATGCCACACCCTAGGACTCATCGGAATATGCCACGTTACCAGTCCTCCAGGGTCCAATTAGTGACAACACATGAGGCCCGGTGACACTCTGGTGGGTCTTCTGCCTGCATATCCCATGGAAGCTAGAGAATGCTGCACTGACATACCGGATATGCATCTGGTACCTCCTGCATTGAATGTGAATGTGAGTTGAGTCAGTGTCGCTTGTCTGTTACCACGGACAATTATGGCCAGACGCAGCTGGTCACAATCATTAAGCACCCGTGGTCGGCCACTGCGCATCCACGGTTGGTGGGAATGCCTTCCGTGAAGTATTGCCAGTACATGTGACACTGTAGAGTGAGGAATGTTGAATGTCTGAACAACTTCAATAATGGAATTGTCCCATCCATTGGGCACCTACTATCATGCCACGTTCAAACTCCGATAATTCATGCTGCCTTGTCCAAAGTGATTCATGAGCTATCAGATTACAACTGATACAGGTCTGGCTATTTCCAAGGCATCACAGTATAAACACACTCACTCACATTTATGTCTATTCACTGTTACATAACATGTGGTATATAGATAGATAGATATGCACTTGCCATGTTATGCTGTACTCCATGTGGTCATTTTTCAGCGTTGCCCGGGTCTGTCCTCCAATGGGTCCTCCAGGAACACTGCTGGCTGGAATTGAATAGAAACATTAATGGCCATCTACAACTTATCATGCGTACATTATCTCACATACAGTGGTATTCTGTTATTAGAATGTATAAGAATAGAGATCATTCAAACATTCCATTCAGCATAATACAAATATCAGCGTATTTCAATAACCCTCAATTTCACTGATGGGAGTGCATTACTTCAAAGCCTTTCCTTTGAGGGAAACTGAAGACATTGGGCTACAGTGGTGTGTAGACATTGGGCTACAGTGGTGTGTAGACATTGGGCTACAGTGGTGTGTAGACATTGGGCTACAGTGGTGTGTAGACATTGGGCTACAGTGGTGTGTAGACATTGGGCTACAGTGGTGTGAAGACATTGGGCTACAGTGGTGTGAAGACATTGGGCTACAGTGGTGTGTAGACATTGGGCTACAGTAGTGTGTAGACATTGGGCTACAGTGGTGTGAAGACATTGGGCTGCAGTGGTGTGTAGACATTGGGCTGCAGTGGTGTGTAGACATTGGGCTGCAGTGGTGTGTAGACATTGGGCTACAGTGGTGGGAGGACATTGGGCTACAGTGGTGGGAGGACATTGGGCTACAGTGGTGTGTAGACATTGGGCTACAGTGGTGTGTAGACATTGGGCTACAGTGGTGTGTAGACATTGGGCTACAGTGGTGTGTAGACATTGGGCTACAGTGGTGTGTAGACATTGGGCTACAGTGGTGTGTAGACATTGGGCTACAGTAGTGTGTAGACATTGGGCTACAGTAGTGTGTAGACATTGGGCTACAGTAGTGTGTAGACATTGGGCTACAGTGGTGTGAAGACATTGGGCTACAGTGGTGGGTAGACATTGGGCTACAGTGGTGGGTAGACATTGGGCTACAGTGGTGTGTAGACATTGGGCTACAGTAGTGTGTAGACATTGGGCTACAGTGGTGTGTAGACATTGGGCTACAGTAGTGTGTAGACATTGTGCTACAGTGGTGTGTAGACATTGGGCTACAGTGGTGTGTAGACATTGGGCTACAGTGGTGTGTAGACATTGGGCTACAGTAGTGTGTAGACATTGGGCTACAGTGGTGTGTAGACATTGGGCTACAGTGGTGTGTAGACATTGGGCTACAGTGGTGTGTAGACATTGGGCTACAGTGGTGTGTAGACATTGGGCTACAGTAGTGTGTAGACATTGGGCTACAGTAGTGTGTAGACATTGGGCTACAGTGGTGTGTAGACATTGGGCTACAGTGGTGTGTAGACATTGGGCTACAGTGGTGTGAAGACATTGGGCTACAGTGGTGTGTAGACATTGGGCTACAGTGGTGGGTAGACATTGGGCTACAGTAGTGTGTAGACATTGGGCTACAGTTGTGTGTAGACATTGGGCTACAGTGGTGGGAGGACATTGGGCTACAGTGGTGTGTAGACATTGGGCTACAGTGGTGTGTAGACATTGGGCTACAGTGGTGTGTAGACATTGGGCTACAGTGGTGTGTAGACATTGGGCTACAGTGGTGTGTAGACATTGGGCTACAGTAGTGTGTAGACATTGGGCTACAGTAGTGTGTAGACATTGGGCTACAGTGGTGTGTAGACATTGGGCTACAGTGGTGTGTAGACATTGGGCTACAGTGGTGTGAAGACATTGGGCTACAGTGGTGTGAAGACATTGGGCTACAGTGGTGTGTAGACATTGGGCTACAGTGGTGTGTAGACATTGGGCTACAGTAGTGTGTAGACATTGGGCTACAGTGGTGTGAAGACATTGGGCTACAGTGGTGTGTAGACATTGGGCTACAGTGGTGGGTAGACATTGGGCTACAGTGGTGTGTAGACATTGGGCTACAGTAGTGTGTAGACATTGGGCTACAGTGGTGGGAGGACATTGGGCTATAATGATGGATCCAGAAGTGCACATCTGTAGCTCCTCTTCTATACTCTTTGCCTGAAGGAACTCCAATTGTGTGTAGCCAAGATCAACAGGACAAGATAGAAAGAAATGAATGAATATCAAACAAAATATAAAAGGAGAGGAAAAGCATAAAGGGTGAACCCCCAGTGTCTCCAATGGATGGAATTTAATGCAAGTAAAAGAAAAATCCTCTCCTTTTTTTCCAGCTGGGGGACACTGGAGACAATGGGGATAGGTTGGTACACTAAACAGGAGCATAACAGAGCCCTGGTATCACTGAAAGAAAGCACATGCAGCCTGTACAATCTAGTGACTGCATGAACAGCTACACAGGTGATCAGATAGGATGATGTCCAGGAAGTACTCAGCAGCTACACGGAAAGCCAGGTACAAGCAATCCAGCTAGATATGGACTGGTTGGAGGTTTGCCAACCCTTTCTAAGCATTAAAGAGGACTTAAAGCCAAATATAAAAGCCTGCAGTTTAAGGACAGTGCAAAGTAATCATCCATTTAGCCACAAGACTTATTACAGACCTCAAGGACTCCATCTGTCCACTATGAGCTAGCATCTCAAGGACTCCATCTGTCCACTATGAGCTAGCATCTCAAGGACTCCATCTGTCCACTATGAGCTAGCATCTCAAGGACTCCATCTGTCCACTATGAGCTAGCATCTCAAGGACTCCATCTGTCCACTATGAGCTAGCATCTCAAGGACTCCATCTGTCCACTATGAGCTAGCATCTCAAGGACTCCATCTGTCCACTATGAGCTAGCATCTCAAGGACTCCATCTGTCCACTATGAGCTAGCATCTCAAGGACTCCATCTATCCACTATGAGCTAGCATCTCAAGGACTCCATCTGTCCACTATGAGCTAGCATCTCAAGGACTCCATCTGTCCACTATGAGCTAGCATCTCAAAGACTCCATCTGTCCACTATGAGCTAGCATCTCAAGGACTCCATCTGTCCACTATGAGCTAGCATCTCAAGGACTCCATCTGTCCACTATGAGCTAGCATCTCAAGGACTCCATCTGTCCACTATGAGCTAGCATCTCAAGGACTTCAATTTCAGAATGGCAAGAAAAAAAAATAAGAATTTACTTACCGATAATTCTATTTCTCGGAGTCCGTAGTGGATGCTGGGGTTCCTGAAAGGACCATGGGGAATAGCGGCTCCGCAGGAGACAGGGCACAAAAAGTAAAGCTTTCCGATCAGGTGGTGTGCACTGGCTCCTCCCCCTATGACCCTCCTCCAGACTCCAGTTAGGTACTGTGCCCGGACGAGCGTACACAATAAGGGAGGAATTTTGAATCCCGGGTAAGACTCATACCAGCCACACCAATCACACTGTACAACCTGTGATCTGAACCCAGTTAACAGTATGATAACAGCGGAGCCTCTGAAAAGATGGCTCACAACAACAATAACCCGATTTAGTTAGCAATAACTATGTACAAGTATTGCAGATAATCCGCACTTGGGATGGGCGCCCAGCATCCACTACGGACTCCGAGAAATAGAATTATCGGTAAGTAAATTCTTATTTTCTCTATCGTCCTTGTGGATGCTGGGGTTCCTGAAAGGACCATGGGGATTATACCAAAGCTCCCAAACGGGCGGGAGAGTGCGGATGACTCTGCAGCACCGAATGAGAGAACTCCAGGTCCTCTTTTTCCAGGGTATCAAATTTGTAGAATTTTACAAACGTGTTCTCCCCCGACCACGTAGCTGCTCGGCAAAGTTGTAATGCCGAGACCCCTCGGGCAGCCGCCCAAGATGAGCCCACCTTCCTTGTGGAATGGGCCTTAACGGATTTAGACTGTGGCAGGCCTGCCACAGAATGTGCAAGTTGAATTGTGCTACCAATCCCACGAGCAATCGACTGCTTAGAAGCAGAAGCACCCAGCATTGTTGGGTGCATACAGGATAAACAGCAAGTCAGATTTCCTGACTCCAGCCAACCTGGAAACTATATTTTCAGGGCCCTGATAACATCCAGCAACTTGGAGTCCTCCAAGTCCCTAGTAGCCGCAGGTACCACAATAAGCTGGTTCAGGTGAAACGCTGACACCACCTTAAGGAGAAACTGGGGACGAGTCCGCAGCTTTGCTCTGTCCGAATGGACAATCAGATATGGCTTTGTGAGATAAAGCCGCCAATTCTGACACTCGCCTGGCCGAGGCCAGGACCAACAGCATGGTCATTTTCCATGTGAGATATATCAAATCCACAGATTTGAGTTGTTTAAACCAATGTGATTTTTTAGGAATCCCAAAACTACGTTGAGATCGCCCAGTGCCACTGGAGACATCAAAGGGGCTGTATATGCAGTACTCCCTTAACAACTTCTGGACTTCAGGAACTGAAGCCAATTTCTTTCTGGAAGAAAATCAACAGGCCGAAATTTGAACCTTAATGGACCCAATTTGAGACCCATAGACACTCCTGTTTGCAGGAAATGTAGAAATTAACCTAGTTGAAATTCTTCCGTGGAGCCTTCCTGGACTCACACCCTGGCACATATTTTCACCTAAGTGGTGATAATGTTGTGCGGTCACCTCCTTCCTGGCTCTGACCAGGGTAGGGATGACCTCTTCCGGAATGCCTCTTTCCCTTAGGATCCGGCGTTCACCCGCCTTGGCGTCAACGCAGCTGCGGTAAGTCCCGGAACAGACACGGTTCTTGCCGAATCAAGACCCTTCTTAGTATCTCTTGAAGTTCCGGGAACCAAGTCCTTCTTGGCCAAACCGGAGCCACGAGTATAGTTCTTACTCCTCTCCTTCCTATCATTTTCAATACATTGGGTATGAAAAGCAGAGGATGGAACACATACACCGACTGGTACACCGACGGTGTTACCAGAGCGTCCCAGCTATTGCCTGAGTGTCTCTTGACCTGGCGCTTCAGGTGGGACGCCATCATAACCACCTTTGGTCTTTCCCAACGGTTTACAATCATGTGGAAACTTCCAGATTAAGTTTCCACTTTTCCGGGTGGAATTCATTTATGCTGAGGAAATCTTCCCAGTTGCCCACTCCCGGAATGAACACTGCTGACAGTGTTATCACATGATTTTCCGCCCAGCGAAGAATCCTTGCTGTCATTGCCCTCCTGCTTCTTGTGTCGCCCCGTCTGATAACGTGGGCGACCGCCATGATGATGTCCTACTGGATCAGCACCGGTTGACTTTGAAGCAGGAGTCTTCCTAGGCTCAGAGCATTGTAAATTGCCCTTAGCTCCAGTATATTCATGTGGAGAGAAGTCTCCAGACTTGACCACACTTCCTTGGAAATTTTTTCCCTGTGTGACTACTCCCCAGCCTCTCAGGCTGGTATCCGTGGTCCCCAGAACACAGTCCTGAATGCTGAGTGTGCTGCCCTCTAAAAGATGAGCACTCTGCAGCCCCCACAGAAGAGACACCCTTGTCCTTGGAGACAGGATTATCCGCTGATGCATCTGAAAATGCGATCCGGACCATTCGTCCAGCAAATCCCCTGAGATCTGCCGAATGGAATCGCTTCGTAAGAAGCCACCATTTTTCCCAGGACTCCTGTGCATTGATGCACTGATACTTGGCCTGGTTTTAGGAGGTTTCTGACTAGGTCGAATAACTCCTTGGCTTTTTCCTCCCGGAGGAACACCTTTTTCTGGACTATGCCCAGAATCATTCCTAGGAACAGCAGACGTATCGTCGGAAAACAGCTGCGATTCTTGGAATATTTAGAATCCAGTCGTGCTGTCGTAGAACTACTTTAGATAGTGCTCTTCCGACCTCCAACTGTTCTCTGGAACTTGCCCTTTTCAGGATATCGTCCAAGTAAGGGATAATTTAGATGCCTTTTTTCTTTGAAGAAACATCTTTTCGGCCATTACCTTGGTAAAAGGCCCGGGGTGCCGTGGATAATTCAAACGGCATCGTCTGAAACTGATATTGACAGTTCTGTACCACGAACCAGAGGTACCCTTGTTGAGAAGGGCAAATTTGGACATGGAGGTAATCCTTGATGTCCAGGGACACCATATAGTCCCCTTTTTTCCGGTTCGCTATCACTGCTCTGAGTGACTCCATCTCGATTTGAACCTTTTATGTAAGTGTTCAAAGATTTCAGTTTAGACTATGTCTCACCAAGCCGTCTGGCTTCAGTACCACAATATAGTGTGGAAAAATAATACCCTTTTCCTTGTTGTAGGAGGGGTACTTTGATTATCACCTGCTGGATATACAGCTTGTGAATTGTTTCCAATGCTGCCTCCCTGTCGGAGGGAGCCGTTGGTAAAGCAGACTTCAGAAACCTGCGAGGAGAAGATGTCTCGACTCTCCAATCTGTACCCCTGGGATAATACTTGTACTATCTAGGGGTCAACCTGCGAGTGATCCCACTGCGCGCTGAGACTCTTGAGACTACCCCCCCACCTTGAGTCCGCTTGCATGGCCCCAGCGTCATGCTGAGGACTTGGCAGACGCGGTGGAGGGCTTCTTTTCCTGGGAAGGGGCTGCCTGCTGCAGTCTACTTCCCTTACCTCTATGTCTGGGCAGATATGACTGGCCTTTTGCCTGCATGCCCTCATGGGAAAGGAAGGATTGAGGCTGAAAAGACGGTGTCTTTTTCAGCTGAGATGTAACTTGGGGTAAAAAGGTTGGATTTCCCAGCTGTTGCCGTGGTCCCCAGGTCCGATGGACCGACCCCAACTAACTCCTTCCCTTTATACGGCAATACTTCCATGTGCCGTATGGGATCTGTATCACCTGACCACTGTCGTGTCCATGACATCTTCTGGGTGATATGGACAACGTACTTATCTTGATGCCAGAGAGCAAATATCCCTCTGTGCATCTCACGTACATATATATAGAATGCATCCTATTAAATGCTCTATATGAATAAAATATTTTCAGTCAGGGAATCCGACCAAGCCAACCCAGCACTGCATCTCCAGGCTGATGGCGATCGCTGGTCGCAGTATAACCACCGTATGTGTGTATATACTTTTTAGGATATCTTTCCAGCTTCCTATCAGCTGGCTCCTTGAGGGCGGCCGTATCTGGAGACGGTAACGCCACTTGATAAGCGTGTGAGCGCCTTATCACCCTAAGGGGTGTTTCCCAACGCGCCCTAATTTCTGGCGGGAAAGGGTATAACGCCAATATTTGCTATCGGGGTAACCCCACGCATCATCACACACTTCATTTTATTTTATCTGATTCAGGAAAAACTACAGGTAGTTTTTTCACTCCCACATAATACCCTTTTTTGTGGTACTTGTAGTATCAGAAATATGCAACACCTCCTTCATTGCCCTTAACGTGTGGCCCTAATGAGAAATACGTTTGTTTATTCACCGTCGACACTGGATTCAGTGTCCGTGTCTGTGTCTGTGTCGACCGACTGAGGTAAATGGGCGTTTTTAACGCCCCTGACGGTGTTTCTGAGACGCCTGGACCGGTACTAATAGTTTGTCGGCCGTCTCACGTCGTCAACCGACCTTGTAGCGTGTTGACATTCTCACGTAATTCCCTAAATAAGCCATCCATTCCGGTGTCGACTCCCTAGAGAGTGACATCACCATTACAGGCAATTTCTCCGCCTCCTCACCAACATCGTCCTCATACATGTCGACACACACGTACCGACACACAGCACACACACCGGGAATGCTCTGACAGAGGACAGGACCCACACTAGCCCTTTGGGGAGACAGAGGGAGAGTTTGCCAGCACACACCAAAACGCTATAATTATATAGGGACAACCTTATATAAGTGTTTTCCCTTATAGCATCTTTATATATATCTCAATATCGCCAAAATCAGTGCCCCCCCTCTCTGTTTTAACCCTGTTTCTGTAGTGCAGTGCAGGGGAGAGCCTGGGAGCCTTCTCTCCAGGCTTTCTGTGAGAGAAAATGGCGCTGTGTGCTGAGGAGATAGGCCCCGCCCCTTTTTCGGCGGGCTCGTCTCCCGCTATTTAGTGAATCTTGGCAGGGGTTAAATATCTCCATATAGCCTCTGGGGGCTATATGTGAGGTATTTTTCGCCAAAAAAGGTTTTCATTTGCCTCCCAGGGCGCCCCCCTCCCAGCGCCCTGCACCCTCAGTGACTGCCGTGTGAAGTGTGCTGAGAGGAAAATGGCGCACAGCTGCAGTGCTGTGCGCTACCTTTAGAAGACTGCAGGAGTCTTCAGCCGCCGATTCTGGACCTCTTCTTACTTCAGCATCTGCAAGGGGGCCGGCGGCGCGGCTCCGGTGACCATCCAGGCTGTACCTGTGATCGTCCCTCTGGAGCTGATGTCCAGTAGCCAAGAAGCCAATCCATCCTGCACGCAGGTGAGTTCACTCCTTCTCCCCTAAGTCCCTCGTTGCAGTGATCCTGTTGCCAGCAGGACTCACTGTAAAATAAAAAACCTAAGCTAAACTTTCTCTAAGCAGCTCTTTAGGAGAGCCACCTAGATTGCACCCTTCTCGGCCGGGCACAAAAATCTAACTGGAGTCTGGAGGAGGGTCATAGGGGGAGGAGCCAGTGCACACCACCTGATCGGAAAGCTTTACTTTTTGTGCCCTGTCTCCTGCGGAGCCGCTATTCCCCATGGTCCTTTCAGGAACCCCAGCATCCACAAGGACGATAGAGAAATCTGGTTTCTGTGCCAGGAAGATGTTGGAGTATAACGGCAATTCCTACATTTAGGTTTATCTTCAGCTACAGATGGAGCCACACTCATCTAGGCATCTCTGCTGCACCTAGGTGCACCGAGGCTTATTAGCATAAGCCTTTCATCTATTGTTCTCATCTGCAATACAATAGAGAGAGAACTATACAGCAGGGGATTAAGACCGACTGCCCTGTCTCAGTTACGCCTGCTAAAGGCATAGATGAGGGGGGCTCCATCTGTATGGCATGTGCTGGGTTTAGTTAGAACAACGGGTACCAGGGTGCTCCTATGATGAAGCTGCTGCAGTCCCAGGAATCTAGAACACTCTTATTCGTTAGGAAGCTCCGGCATTGGTGATAAAGGAAAGGTGGCTGATCTTAACCCACTATGGTGTCACAATGTTTGGGAGTACACACACTTTTACTCATTCACCAAACACATAGAAATATGTATTCTTCATAGGACTGTTGCTCACAAAGGATAATTTGGGAGTAGCCACATGTAACGTAACATAAAACGTGTATTGGCTCTAGGTTGTTTCTGGCATCTGCGTGTCTCGAGTTTCTGGGAGGCAGTTCCGGACTATACCTGTGGACTGGAGTTCTAGAGCAACTGTCTGCTATGGTTGTGTCATCATGATTATACATTATAATTAACAAATCCACCCAACAAGACTACTGGGGAAAGGAACTGGATTAACTGGTTAATAGTACTATGGCGTATGAGAGATCTGTCTATACTGGTAGAAAATATGTGCTGAAATGTAAAAAGATTTGGCATATGCGGCAAGAGTCTTGCTAAGTAACTGGGGGGCAGATGTATTAAAGCCTGGAGAAATGATAAAGGAGTGATAAGTGGAAGGTGATAATGCACCAGCCAATCAGCTACTAACTGTTAATTTACATACTGGAGCTAATTGGCTGGTGCGTTATCACCTTGCACTTATCACTGCTTTATCACTTCTCCAGGATTAATACATCTGCCCCTGGGTCACAGGCTCAGCTCTAGGCCGGCTGGTGAGATCTGCGAGCCCATATCATATAGTTTAATCTGCTTTATATGTGATACTTTCTTACAATTGTATTAGAAATTCTTTGTTCACCTTCATTGACGGTTATTCAAAATTGTGATCTATATATTGATGTGTTTTGTGTGTTTTGGGATGGGCACCGCCAAACACACAGCAGCCAGGAAAACAACACACCAGTCCAGGGTTATCGCGAAATCTAGCCACAGCTACTTTTATTGTGGTATCCGGACTCTAGGTCGACACTACTTAGGTCGACACCTGAAATTGGTCGACATGGACAAAAGGTCGACATGAGCTTTTCACATTTTTCTTTTCTTATTTTTTTTACATTTACATACTTTACGATCCACGTGGACTACAATTGGGAATGGTAACCTGCCCGAAGCATGGCGAGCGAAGCGAGCCATGCGAGGGGACACAGTCTACTAATTGGAGTTCCCGGTCACATTACCCCAATACTGACCCAGTGCTCATACCTATGTCATACCTCCCAACATGACCCTCTCCAGGAGGACACAATGCTCTGCTCCTGCTCTTCCCTCTTACTGTATGATTACCATCACCTGTGCTGTACCCTTAATACTGACCCAGTGCTCATACCTATGTCATACCTCCCAACATGACCCTCTCCAGGAGGACACAATGCTCTGCTCCTGCTCTTCCCTCTTACTGTATGATTACCATCACCTGTGCTGTACCCTAATACTGACCCAGTGCTCATACCTATGTCATACCTCCCAACATGACCTCTCCAGGAGGACACAATGCTCTGCTCCTGCTCTTCCCTCTTACTGTATGATTACCATCACCTGTGCTGTACCCTAACACTGACCCAGTGCTCATACCTATGTCATACCTCCCAACACGACCTCTCCAGGAGGACACAATGCTCTGCTCCTGCTCTTCCATCTTACTGTATGATTACCATCACCTGTGCTGTACCCTAATACTGACCCAGTGCTCATACCTATGTCATACCTCCCAACATGACCTCTCCAGGAGGACACAATGCTCTGCTCCTGCTCTTCCCTCTTACTGTTTGATTACCATCACCTGTGCTGTACCCTAATACTGACCCAGTGCTCATACCTATGTCATACCTCCCAACACGAACCTCTCCAGGAGGATACAATGCTCTACTAGTGCTCATCCCTCTTACTGTATGATTACCATCACCTGTGCTATATCCTAATACTGACCCAGTGCTCATACCTATGTCATACCTCCCAACATGACCTCTCCAGGAGGACACAATGCTCTGCTCCTGCTCTTCCCTCTTACTGTATGATTACCATCACCTGTGCTGTACCCTAATACTGACCCAGTGCTCATACCTATGTCATACCTCCCAACATGATCTCTCCAGGAGGACACAATGCTCTGCTGCTGCTCTTCCATCTTACTGTATGATTACCATCACCTGTGCTGTACCCTAATACTGACCCAGTGCTCATACCTATGTCATACCTCCCAACATGACCTCTCCAGGAGGACACAATGCTCTGCTCCTGCTCTTCTCTCTTACTGTATGATTACCATCACCTGTGCTGTACCCCAATACTGACCCAGTGCTCATACCTATGTCATACCTCCCAACATGACCTCTCCAGGAGGACACAATGCTCTGCTCCTGCTCTTCCCTCTTACTGTATGATTACCATCACCTGTGCTATATCCTAATACTGACCCAGTGCTCATACCTATGGTCATACCTACCAACATGACCTCTCCAGGAGGACACAATGCTCTGCTCCTTCTCTTCCCTCTTACAGTATGATTACCATCACCTGTACTGTACCCTAATACTGACCCAGTGCTCATACCTATGTCATACCTCCCAACATGACCTCTCCAGGAGGACACAATGCTCTGCTCCTGCTCTTCCCTCTTACTGTATGATTACCATCACCTGTGCTAAATCCTAATACTGACCCAGTGCTCATACCTATGTCATACCTCCCAACATGACCTCTCCAGGAGGATACAATGCTCTGCTCCTTCTCTTCCCTCTTACAGTATGATTACCATCACCTGTACTGTACCCTAATACTGACCCAGTGCTCATACCTATGTCATACCTCTCAACATGCCCTCTCCAGGAGGACACAATGCTCTGCTCCTTCTCTTCCCTCTTACAGTATGATTACCATCACCTGTGCTGTACCCTAATACTGACCCAGCGCTCATACCTATGTCATACCTCCCAACATGACCTCTCCAGGAGGACACAATGATCTGCTCCTGCTCTTCCCTCTTACTGTATGATTACCATCACCTGTGCTGTACCCTAATACTGACCCAGTGCTCATACCTATGTCATACCTCCCAACATAACCCTCTCCAGGAGGACACAATGCTCTGCTCCTGCTCTTCCCACTTACTGTATGATTACCATCACCTGTGCTGTACCCTAATACTGACCCAGTGCTCATACCTATGTCATACCTCCCAACATGACCTCTCCAGGAGGACACAATGCTCTGCTCCTGCACTTCCCTCTTACTGTATGATTCCCATCACCTGTGCTGTACCCTAATACTGACCCAGTGCTCATACCTATGTCATACCTCTCAACATGCCCTCTCCAGGAGGACACAATGCTCTGCTCCTTCTCTTCCCTCTTACAGTATGATTACCATCACATGTGCTGTACCCTAATACTGACCCAGCGCTCATACCTATGTCATACCTCCCAACATGACCTCTCCAGGAGGACACAATGATCTGCTCCTGCTCTTCCCTCTTACTGTATGATTACCATCACCTGTGCTGTACCCTAATACTGACCCAGTGCTCATACCTATGTCATACCTCCCAACATAACCCTGTCCAGGAGGACACAATGCTCTGCTCCTGCTCTTCCCACTTACTGTATGATTACCATCACCTGTGCTGTACCCTAATACTGACCCAGTGCTCATACAAAGAATTAAGGTTAAAAAAGGGTTGAGATTGCCTAAAGGATAAAATAAAAACGGGCAGACTAGATGGGCCAAGTGGTTCTTATCTGCCGTCAAATTCTATGTTTCTATACCTATGTCATACCTCCAAACATGACCTCTCCAGGAGGACACAATGCTCTGCTCCTGCTCTTCCCTCTTACTGTATGATTACCACCACTTGTGCTGTACCCTAATACTGACCCAGTGCCCATACCTATGTCATACCTCCCAACATGACCTCTCCAGGAGTACACAATGCTCTGCTCCTGCTCTTCCCTCTTACTGTATGATTACAATCACCTGTGCTGTACCCTAACACTGACCCAGTGCTCATACCTATGTCATACCTCCCAACATGACCTCTCCAGGAGGACACAATGCTCTGCTCCTGCTCTACCCTCTTACTGTATGATTACCATCACCTGTGCTGTACCCTAATACTGACCCGGTACTCTTACCTATGTCATACCTCCCAACATGACCTCTCCAGGAGGGACACAATGCTCTGCTCCTGCACCTCCCTCTTACTGTATGATTACCATCACCTGTGCTGTACCGTAATACTGACCCAGTGCTCATACCTATGTCATACCTCCCAACATGACCTCTCCAGGAGGACACAATGCTCTGCTCCTGCTCTTCCCTCTTACTGTATGATTACCATCACCTGTGCTGTACCCTAGTACTGACCCAGTGCTCATACCTATGTCATACCTCCCAACATGACCCTCTCCAGGAGGACACAATGCTCTGCTCCTGCACTCCCCTCTTACTGTATGATTACCATCACCTGTGCTGTACCCTAATACTGACCCAGTGCTTATACCTATGTCATACCTCCCAACATGACCCTCTCCAGGAAGGACACAATGCTCTGCTCCTGCACCTCCCTCTTACTGTATGATTAGCATTACCTGTGCTGTACCCTAATACTGACCCAGTGCTCATACCTATGTCATACCTCCCAACATGACCTCTCCAGGAGGACACAATGCTCTGCTCCTGCTCTTCCCTCTTACTGTATGATTACCATCACCTGTGCTGTACCCTAATACTGACCCGGTACTCATACCTATGTCATACCTCCCAACATGACCTCTCCAGGAGGGACACAATGCTCTGCTCCTGCACCTCCCTCTTACTGTATGATTACCATCACCTGTGCTGTACCCTAATACTGACCCAGTGCTCATACCTATGTCATACCTCCCAACATGACCTCTCCAGGAGGACACAATGCTCTGCTCCTGCTCTTCCCTCTTACTGTATGATTACCATCACCTGTGCTGTACCCTAGTACTGACCCAGTGCTCATACCTATGTCATACCTCCCAACATGACCCTCTCCAGGAGGACACAATGCTCTGCTCCTGCACTCCCCTCTTACTGTATGATTACCATCACCTGTGCTGTACCCTAATACTGACCCAGTGCTTATACCTATGTCATACCTCCCAACATGACCTCTCCAGGAGGACACAATGCTCTGCTCCTGCTCTTCCCTCTTACTGTATGATTACCATCACCTGTGCTAAATCCTAATACTGACCCAGTGCTCATACCTATGTCATACCTCCCAACATGACCTCTCCAGGAGGATACAATGCTCTGCTCCTTCTCTTCCCTCTTACAGTATGATTACCATCACCTGTACTGTACCCTAATACTGACCCAGTGCTCATACCTATGTCATACCTCTCAACATGCCCTCTCCAGGAGGACACAATGCTCTGCTCCTTCTCTTCCCTCTTACAGTATGATTACCATCACCTGTGCTGTACCCTAATACTGACCCAGCGCTCATACCTATGTCATACCTCCCAACATGACCTCTCCAGGAGGACACAATGCTCTGCTCCTGCTCTTCCCACTTACTGTATGATTACCATCACCTGTGCTGTACCCTAATACTGACCCAGTGCTCATACCTATGTCATACCTCCCAACATGACCTCTCCAGGAGGACACAATGCTCTGCTCCTGCACTTCCCTCTTACTGTATGATTCCCATCACCTGTGCTGTACCCTAATACTGACCCAGTGCTCATACCTATGTCATACCTCTCAACATGCCCTCTCCAGGAGGACACAATGCTCTGCTCCTTCTCTTCCCTCTTACAGTATGATTACCATCACCTGTGCTGTACCCTAATACTGACCCAGTGCTCATACCTATGTCATACCTCCCAACATAACCCTCTCCAGGAGGACACAATGCTCTGCTCCTGCTCTTCCCACTTACTGTATGATTACCATCACCTGTGCTGTACCCTAATACTGACCCAGTGCTCATACCTATGTCATACCTCCCAACATGACCTCTCCAGGAGGACACAATGCTCTGCTCCTGCACTTCCCTCTTACTGTATGATTCCCATCACCTGTGCTGTACCCTAATACTGACCCAGTGCTCATACCTATGTCATACCTCTCAACATGCCCTCTCCAGGAGGACACAATGCTCTGCTCCTTCTCTTCCCTCTTACAGTATGATTACCATCACATGTGCTGTACCCTAATACTGACCCAGCGCTCATACCTATGTCATACCTCCCAACATGACCTCTCCAGGAGGACACAATGATCTGCTCCTGCTCTTCCCTCTTACTGTATGATTACCATCACCTGTGCTGTACCCTAATACTGACCCAGTGCTCATACAAAGAATTAAGGTTAAAAAAGGGTTGAGATTGCCTAAAGGATAAAATAAAAACGGGCAGACTAGATGGGCCAAGTGGTTCTTATCTGCCGTCAAATTCTATGTTTCTATACCTATGTCATACCTCCAAACATGACCTCTCCAGGAGGACACAATGCTCTGCTCCTGCTCTTCCCTCTTACTGTATGATTACCACCACTTGTGCTGTACCCTAATACTGACCCAGTGCCCATACCTATGTCATACCTCCCAACATGACCTCTCCAGGAGTACACAATGCTCTGCTCCTGCTCTTCCCTCTTACTGTATGATTACAATCACCTGTGCTGTACCCTAACACTGACCCAGTGCTCATACCTATGTCATACCTCCCAACATGACCTCTCCAGGAGGACACAATGCTCTGCTCCTGCTCTACCCTCTTACTGTATGATTACCATCACCTGTGCTGTACCCTAATACTGACCCGGTACTCTTACCTATGTCATACCTCCCAACATGACCTCTCCAGGAGGGACACAATGCTCTGCTCCTGCACCTCCCTCTTACTGTATGATTACCATCACCTGTGCTGTACCGTAATACTGACCCAGTGCTCATACCTATGTCATACCTCCCAACATGACCTCTCCAGGAGGACACAATGCTCTGCTCCTGCTCTTCCCTCTTACTGTATGATTACCATCACCTGTGCTGTACCCTAGTACTGACCCAGTGCTCATACCTATGTCATACCTCCCAACATGACCCTCTCCAGGAGGACACAATGCTCTGCTCCTGCACTCCCCTCTTACTGTATGATTACCATCACCTGTGCTGTACCCTAATACTGACCCAGTGCTTATACCTATGTCATACCTCCCAACATGACCCTCTCCAGGAAGGACACAATGCTCTGCTCCTGCACCTCCCTCTTACTGTATGATTAGCATTACCTGTGCTGTACCCTAATACTGACCCAGTGCTCATACCTATGTCATACCTCCCAACATGACCTCTCCAGGAGGACACAATGCTCTGCTCCTGCTCTTCCCTCTTACTGTATGATTACCATCACCTGTGCTGTACCCTAATACTGACCCGGTACTCATACCTATGTCATACCTCCCAACATGACCTCTCCAGGAGGGACACAATGCTCTGCTCCTGCACCTCCCTCTTACTGTATGATTACCATCACCTGTGCTGTACCCTAATACTGACCCAGTGCTCATACCTATGTCATACCTCCCAACATGACCTCTCCAGGAGGACACAATGCTCTGCTCCTGCTCTTCCCTCTTACTGTATGATTACCATCACCTGTGCTGTACCCTAATACTGACCCAGTGCTCATACCTATGTCATACCTCCCAACATGACCTCTCCAGGAGGACACAATGCTCTGCTCCTGCTCTTCCCTCTTACTGTATGATTACCATCACCTGTGCTGTACCCCAATACTGACCCAGTGCTCATACCTATGTCATACACCCCAACATGACCTCTCCAGGAGGACACAATGCTCTGCTCCTGCACTCCCCTCTTACTGTATGATTACCATCACCTGTGCTGTACCCTAATACTGACCCAGTGCTTATACCTATGTCATACCTCCCAACATGACCCTCTCCAGGAAGGACACAATGCTCTGCTCCTGCTCTTCCCTCTTACTGTATGATTACCATCACCTGTGCTGTACCCTAATACTGACCCAGTGCTCATACCTATGTCATACCTCCCAACATGACCTCTCCAGGAGGACACAATGCTCTGCTCCTGCTCTACCCTCTTACTGTATGATTACCATCACCTGTGCTGTACCCTAATACTGACCCAGTGCTCATACCTACGTCATACCTCCCAACATGACCTCTCCAGGAGGACACAATGCTCTGCTCCTGCTCTTCCCTCTTACTGTATGATTACCATCACCTGTGCTGTACCCTAATACTGACCCAGTGCTCATACCTATGTCATACCTCCCAACATGACCTCTCCAGGAGGACACAATGCTCTGCTCCTGCTCTTCCCTCTTACTGTATGATTACCATCACCTGTGCTGTACCCTAGTACTGACCCAGTGCTCATACCTATGTCATACCTCCCAACATGAACTCTCCAGGAGGGACACAATGCTATACTCCTGCACCTCCCTCTTACTGTATGATTACCATCACCTGTGCTGTACCCTAATACTGACCCAGTGCTCATACCTATGTCATACCTCCCAACATGACCTATCCAGGAGGACACAATGCTCTGCACCTGCACTTCCCTCTTACTGTATGATTACCATCACCTGTGCTGTACCCTAATACTGACCCAGTGCTCATACCTATGTCATACCTCCCAACAAGACCTCTCCAGGAGGACACAATGCTCTGCTCCTGCTCTTCCCTCTTACTGTATGATTACCATCACCTGTGCTGTACCCTAATACTGACGCAGTGCTCATACCTATGTCATACTTCCCAACATAACCCTCTCCAGGACGACACAATGCTCTGCTCCTGCTCTTCCCTCTTACTGTATGTCTCCTGCGGAGCCGCTATTCCCCATGGTCCTTACGGAGTCCCCAGCATCCACTAGGACGTCAGAGAAAAAGTGTTGCAGACATGGAAGGAGATGTGGCCTATAAACAGGATATACATAAAACCCCTAATCATATAAGCAGAACTTATCAAGTACCCAAAGGCTCCATTCTAGTTCTCTGAACCCACGGCTAAAGAGGGGTATGAGAGGAACATAATAGGACAGCTTACACCAGTGGTTCTCAAACTCGGTCCTCGGGGCCACACACAGCGCATGTTTTCCAGGTCTCCTCACAGAATCGCAAGTGAAATAATTAGCTCCACCTGTGGACCTTTTAAAATGTGTCAGTGAGTAATTAATACACCTGTGCACCTGCTGGGTTACCTGCAAAACATGCAGTGTGTGTGCCCCCGAGGACCGAGTTTGAGAACCTCTGGCTTACACAATAATTACCCCTCAGGACAGATTCTACGTATAATAACCTCATACCAAGACAGAAGTACTAAAAATAAAAAATACAAATACACCGTACTACAAAAAGGATATCCTGGACCTAGAAAAGGTTCAGAGATGGGCGACCAAATTGACTAGGGGTGGAGATGCTAGAATATGAGGAAAGGCTTGCACTGGAAAAAAGGAGATTAAGAGGGGACATGATTAACATTTACAAATATATAAGGGGACAATACACAGAGCTAGCGGGGGAATTATTTTTGGTAAGATCATCACAAAGGACATGTGGACATCCACTTAGGTTAGAGGAGAGATTTCCCACACAGAGAGGGAAAGGTTTCCTCACAGTAAGGACAATACGTATATGGAATTCCCTGCCAGAGAGAGCAGTAATGGCGGACTCAGTCATTACTTTTAAGAATGGGCTAGATAAATTCCTAATGGATAAGGATATACAGGGTTATGTTGGGTAAATCGGACACTATAGTAATAAAATAAAATCTAATAAAAGAAGAAAAAAAGGAGAACAGCGGCTAAACAGTCACCACCGATATTACAGTGTAGGAGCTCACTAACAGGGTGACCTCGATGGACAACTGTCTTTTTTCAACCTCAGATATTTTGATACCCAAAGCAAACCTAGGTGTACTTGGATCCCATAATGCCCCCCCCCCCCCTCACTTCCTGGCCCCTCTGCCTCCGTGCACCCTACCCCAGTGTCTGCCGGTCAGCACAGCAGGACCCCCCCCCACCCGGCGGATGCACAGAAGAGTAGCCACCTGGGAAACAAACCATCCAGCCCCTTGTGTGTACCTGGGGAAATCAAAGGGTTAGTGTCACAATGTTTCCTGATGTTCTGATGTTCGAAAAAAATACTAACATTTTTTTCACAAATATATAATTTTTTTTTTAAATAAAATTGTTTTGGAAACATTTAAATACATGTTCTTCACCTAATTCACTCAGAAAAAAATCCCTAAAATTTTGGAGAGGTTTTTTTGGAAAAAAAAAATCACTAGTTAAGTGGTTAAAACACTCAGAGAGTGATGTTCCCGGGTGCCAACTCTGCCACAGACTGCGGCTCCAGAGGGCGCAACGCTGGGCATAACATGTGAGCTAAGGATCAGGATTTGGACAGGAACCTATTGTTGGACATCTCTAAAATGGCTTTTAAGGGAGAAGTCATAATCATGGGAGACTTTAATTTACCTGATGTAAATTGGGAGGGGTCTTTTGCAAGTTCAGCTACAAGTGGCAAATTTCTACATTCCTTACAGGGAGCATCTCTCAAGCAATTGGTGAGGGAGCCCACTCGCAAAGACTCAATATTAGATCTAATTCTTACAAATGGTGATAGAATATCTGATATATATGTGGGTGAGCACCTGGGATCCAGTGATCATCAAGCAGTATGGTTTAGTATAAAGACAGGATCCAACTCCTCTCACACAAAAACAAAGGTGTTGGATTTTAGAAATGCAGACTTTGCAAAAATGGGGAGATGTTTAAGTGATTCATTGGCAGACTGGAGGAACTTGGAAGGGGTGCAGGAGAGGTGGAAAAAAATTAAAAGTGCATTACTAAGTGTAACAGACCTTTGTATCAAAATGGTTAGGAAAAGCACCAGGAAAAGGAAGCCAGTGTGGTTCACAAAAGAAGTATCAACTAGTGTGAAAGCAAAAAAGATGGCTTTTAGGAAATACAAACAGACTCAAAATAATAACGACAAAGAGGAGTATCTGGACAGACGGAAGGATGCTAAGAAAGTGATCAGACGTGCAAAGGCAGAAGCTGAGGAGAAAATGGCCCAGTCAGTAGATAAAGGGGGCAAAACTTTTTTTAAGTATATAAGTGAAAGGAGAAAATCAAATGGAGGAATAATAAGACTTAAGACAGAGAGTGGGCATTTGGTGGAGGGAGACAAGGCAATAGCAGATCACCTAAATAATTATTTTTGCTCAGTATTTACTACAGAAGAAGGGATGGGGCCACAGTTAAATTGCAAGGACATTCATAAAAATAAGGTAGATGAAAATACATTTACAGAGGAGAAGGTCCTAACAGAACTTTCAAAACTAAAAGTGGATAAATCAATGGGACCAGATGGAATACACCCAAGGATACTCAAAGAGCTAAAAGATGTCCTGGTTACACCTTTAACAGAATTATTTAACCAGTCACTAAATACAGGTGATATTCCAGAGGACTGGAAAAGAGCAAATGTAGTTCCACTGCACAAAAGTGGAAGCAAGGAAGAAGCAAGTAACTACAGACCAGTAAGCCTTACATCAGTAGTAGGGAGAGTAATGGAAAAACTATTAAAAGAAAGAGTAGTGGAATATCTTAAATCGAACAACTTACAGGATCCAAAACAGCATGGATTTACTGGTGGGAGATCATGCCAAACAAATCTTATTGACTTTTTTGACTCTGTGATGAAAATAATAGATCAAGGGGGAGCTGTAGATGTAGCATATCTAGACTTTAGTAAGGCATTTGACACTGTCCCACATCACAGACTGCTAAATAAACTTGAAAGCCTGGGGGTGGATTATAAATTAGTGAAATGGATAAGAACCTGGTTGCAGGATAGGAAACAGACAGTTGTAGTTAATGGAGTGCAATCTATGGAGGGAAATGTTACCAGTGGAGTACCCCAGGGATCTGTACTAGGTCCAGTTCTCTTTAATATCTTTGTTGGTGACATTGCAGATGGTATTGAAGGGAAGATATGCCTTTTTGCAGATGATACAAAGATATGCAACAGGGTAGACACACCGGGAGGGGTCAAACAAATGATTGATGACCTAGGTAGGCTTGAGAAATGGTCAAGAACGTGGCAACTACAGTTTAATGCTAAAAAATGCAAAATCATGCACTTGGGTCTCAAAAACCCAAAGGCTAAGTATAGTATCAAGGGTACTATAATGGAAACTACTGAGGAGGAAAGAGATTTAGGAGTCACTATTTCAAGTGACTTGAAGGCAGGAAAGCAATGCAACAAAGCAATGAGAAAGGCAAGTCAGATGCTTGGTTGCATTGGGAGAGGAATCAGTAGCAGGAAAAAAGAAGTGATAATGCCACTGTATAGGTCATTGGTAAGGCCCCATCTGGAATACTGTGTCCAGTTCTGGAGACCCTATCTCCAGAAGGATATAAATACATTAGAGAGTGTACAAAGAAGGGCAACTAAAATGGTGCATGGCCTACATCACACAACGTACCAGGAAAGGCTAAAAGATCTTAACATGTATAGTTTGGAGGAGAGAAGGGAAAGGGGAGACATGATAGAAACTTTCAAATATATAAAGGGTCTTAACAAAGTTCAGGAGGGAAACATTCTTCAAAGGAAAAGAAGTATTAGAACTCGAGGGCATACATTGAGACTGGAGGGGGGGAGGTTCAGGGGAAATTTAAGGAAAAATTACTTCACAGAAAGGGTAGTGGATAAGTGGAATAGCCTCCCATCAGAGGTGGTAGAGGCTAAGACTGTAGGGCAATTTAAACATGCATGGGATAGACATATGAGTATCCTTACAAAGAATCAAGGTTAAAAAAGGGTTGAGATTGCCTAAAGGATAAAATAAAAAAGGGGCAGACTAGATGGGCCAAGTGGTTCTTATCTGCCGTCAAATTCTATGTTTCTATGTTTCTAAGTCCTGTGCATCAAAAAACAACAAGTTTCCCTACAATAGTCTTCACAAGGAGACAGGAGAGGGAAGAGGAGGAGCTAGGCTCTATACACCATGGGGGGGTCATCGGAAAAATGTACTGTCTATACATAGGGGAATGGGATACTATCCCAGAGTAATGGCTGCCATGGGTGATGTAAAGGGCCCCATACACTACAGCGATATGTCTGAGGCAGAAGTTGGAGGCGATTTCCCTTGAACTCTCCCGGGAATGGTTCCATACGATTCGGTACATTTTGCATGCGATATATCGTATGCGATCCCAGCCATGTCATCGGACCACGCTAGCTGCGAGAACCATACTATGGAACAGAACTGATCCATGTCATGGGCGCGTCGGCTGAATACAGTGCTCATTCGCAGCGTGGCTGAAGATGTCGACATCTGTGTCAGATCTTTTGCATATACTTCAATGTAAGTGCCAATACTAATGATGACGGCTGCGGATGTAAGAACAGTGGACAGGATGGGCGTCCATATGCAGACAGAATTTCAGTATTCTCGCCCGAGCATAATGATAGGAAGCAGACGTCTGTGGTCAGATGGAAAGACTTCCCCTGAGAACATCCAATAAATTGACTGAGCCTCTTCCTAGAACCAGTGCAATCCCTTAGGAAACTGGTCCTGGTATCTGGTGAAGCTGTATCCAGTCACACTGACAATAGCCGTCACCTGGACTCTGTGTAATCCTTGTTGGGAACCGGAGAAGGGAGAGCTCCACTAGAGGAGAAGGCAGACGTGGTCAGGGATAATATGGTGGCATCCATCCTGCGCCATTCCTGTGACTGTCAGCAGCCAGTAAAAATAAGATTTTACTCACCGGTAAATCTATTTCTCGTAGTCCGTAGTGGATGCTGGGAACTCCGAAAGGACCATGGGGAATAGCGGCTCCGCAGGAGACTGGGCACAACTAAAGAAAGCTTTAGGTCACCTGGTGTGCACTGGCTCCTCCCACCATGACCCTCCTCCAAGCCTCAGTTAGGACACTGTGCCCGGACGAGCGTACACAATAAGGAAGGATTTTGAATCCCGGGTAAGACTCATACCAGCCACACCAATCACACCGTATAACTCGTGATACTATACCCAGTTAACAGTATGAATATAACTGAGCCTCTCAACAGATGGCTCAACAAAAACCCTTTAGTCAACAATAACTATGTACCAGTATTGCAGACAATCCGCACTTGGGATGGGCGCCCAGCATCCACTACGGACTACGAGAAATAGATTTATCGGTAAGTAAAATCTTATTTTCTCTGACGTCCTAGTGGATGCTGGGAACTCCAAAAGGACCATGGGGATTATACCAAAGCTCCCAAACGGGCGGGAGAGTGCGGATGACTCTGCAGCACCGAATGAGAGAACTCAAGGTCCTCCTCAGCCAGGGTATCAAATTTGTAGAATTTTGCAAACGTGTTTGCCCCTGACCAAGTAACAGCTCGGCAAAGTTGTAAAGCCGAGACCCCTCGGGCAGCCGCCCAAGATGAGCCCTCCTTCCCTGTGGAATGGGCTTTCACTGATTTAGGATGCGGCAGTCCAGCCGCAGAATGCGCCTGCTGAATCGTGTCACAGATCCAGCGAGCGATAGTCTGCTTAGAAGCAGGAGCAACCAGCCTGTTGGGTGCATACAGGATAAATAGCGAGTCAGTTTTCCTGACTCTAGCCGTCCTGGAAACATAATTTTTCAAGGCCCTGACTACGTCCAGTAACTTGGAATCCTCCAAGTCCCTAGTAGCCGCAGGCACCACAATAGGTTGGTTCAAGTGAAAAGCTGATACCACCTTAGGGAGAAACTGGGGACGAGTCCTCAATTCTGCCCTATCCATATGGAAAATCAGATAAGGACTTTTATATGACAAAGCCGCCAATTCTGATACACGCCTGGCCGAAGCCAAGGCCAATAACATGACCACTTTCCGCGTGAGATATTTTAGATCCACGGTTTTTAGTGGTTCAAACCAATGTGATTTTAAGAAACTCAACACCACGTTTAGATCCCAAGGTGCCACTGGAGGCACAACCGGGGGCTGAATATGCAGCACTCCTTTTACAATGTTTGAACTTCAGGTACTGAAGCTAATTCTTTCTGGAAGAAAATCGACAGAGCCGAGATCTATATCTTAATGGAGCCTAATTTTAGGCCCATAGACACTCCTGCTTGTAGGAAATGCAGAAATCGACCTAGTTGAAATTCCTCTGTTGGGGCCTTTTTTGGCCTCACACCAAGCAACATATTTCCGCCATATGCGGTGATAATGTTTTGCAGTTACATCTTTCCTGGCTTGAACCAGCGTAGGAATGACTTCCTCCGGAATGCCCTTTTCCTTTAGGATCCGGCGTTCAACCGCCATGCCATCAAAACGTAGCCGCGGTAAGTCTTGGAACAGACAGGGCCCCTGCTGCAGCAGGTCCTGTCTGAGCGGCAGAGGCCATGGGTCCTCTGATATAATTTCTTGAATTTCTGGGTACCAGGCTCTTCTTGGCCAATCCGGAACCACGAGTATCGTTCTTACACCTCGCCTTCTTATTATTCTCAGTACCTTTGGTAAGAGAGGCAGAGGGGGGAACACATAAACCGACTGGTACACCCACAGTGTTACCAGAGCGTCCACAGCTATCGCCTGAAGGTCCCTTGACCTGGCGCAATATCTTTTATAGCTTTTTGTTGAGGCGGGACGCCTTCATGTCCACCTGTGGCCTTTCCCAATGGTGTACAATCCTTTGGAAGACTTCTGGATGAAGTCCCCACTCTCTCGGGTGGAAGTCGTGTCTGCTGAGAAGATCTGCTTCCCAGTTGTCCACTCCGGGAATGAACACTGCTGACAGTGCTAACACATGATTTTCCGCCCATCGGAGAATCCTTGTGGCTTCTGCCATCGCCATCCTGCTTCTTGTGCCGCCCTGTTGGTTTACATGGGCGACTGCCGTGATGTTGTCTGATTGGATCAGGACCGGCTGGTTTTGAAGCAGAGGCCTTGCCTGACTCAGGGCATTGTAAATGGCCCTCAGTTCCAGAATATTTATGTAGGGAAGTCACCTGACTTGACCAAAGTCCCTGGAAGTTTCTTCCCTGTGTGACTGCCCCCCAGCCTCAAAGGCTGGCATCCATGGTCACTAGGACCTAGTCCTGTATGTCGAACCTGCGGCCCTCTTGAAGATGGGCACTTTGCAGCCACTACAGTAGAGATACCCTGGTCCTTGGAGACAGGGTTATCAGCCGATGCCTCTGAAGATGTGATCCGGACCACTTGTCTAACAGGTCCCACTGAAAAGTTCTTGCATGGAACCTGCCGAATGGGATTGCTTCGTAGGAAGCTATCATTTTTCCCAGGACTCGCGTGCAATGATGCACCGATAACTGTTTTGGCTTCAGGAGGTCTCTGACTAGAGATGACAGCACCTTGGCTTTCTCCTCCGGGAGAAACACTTATTTCTGGTCTGTGTCCAGAACCATCCCCAGGAACAGTAGACGTGTCGTAGGAACCAGCTGTGACTTTGGACTGTTTAGAATCCAACCGTGCTGTTGTAGCACTTTCCAAAATAGTGGTACCCCGACTAACAACTGCTCCTTGGACCTCGCCCTTATAAGGAGATTGTCCAAGTACGGGATAATTAAAACTCCCCTTTTTCGAAGGAGTATCATCATTCCGGCCATTACCTTGGTAACACCCTCGGTGTCATGTACAGTCCAAACGGCAGAGTCTGGACTTGGTAATGGTAATCCTGTACCACAAATCTGAGGTACTCCTGGCGAGGATAGTAAATGGGGACATGCAGGTAAGCATCCTTGATGTCCCGGGATACCATGTAATCCCCCTCGTCCAGGCTTGCAATAACCGCCCTGAGCGATTCCATCTTGAACTTGAATTTTTTAATGTATGTGTTCAAGGATTTTAAATATAAAAAAGGGTCACACCGAACCATGCGGTTTCGGTACCCCAAACCGTGTGGAATAGTAACCCCGTCCTTGTTGAAGTAGGGGCACCTTAAGTATTACCTGCTGGGAATACAGCTTATTAATTGCCTCTAGCACAGCCTCCCTGCCTGAGGGAGTTGTCGGCAAGGCATATCTGAGGAAACGGTGGGGGGAAGACATCTCGAATTCCAGCTTGTACCCCTGAAATACTACTTGAATGAAACAGGGATCCACCTGTGAGCGAGCCCACTGATCGCTGCAATTTTTGAGACGGCCCCCCACCGTACCTGGCTACACCTGTGGAGCCCCCGCGTCATGCTGTGGACTCAGAGGAAGCGAGAGAAGAATTATGATTCTGGGAACAGGCTGACTGGTGCAGCTTTTTCCCTCTTCCCTTGTCTCTGTACAGAAAGGAAGCGCCTTTGACCCGCTTGCTTTTCTGAAGCCGAAAGGACTGTACCTGATAATACAGTGCTTTCTTAGTCTGTGAGGAAAACTGAGGTAAAAATATTTCTTCCCAGCTGTTGCTGCGGATACGAGGTCCCAGAGACCATCCCCAAATAATTCCTCACCCTTATAAGGCAGAATCTCTATGCGCCTTTTAAAGTCAGCATCACCTGTCCAGTGACAGGTCTCTAATACCCTCCTGACAGAATGGACATTACATTCATTTTGGATGCCAGCCGGCAAAATATCCCTCTGTGCATCCCTCATATATAAGACGACGTCTTTAATATGTTCTCATGTTAGCAAACTAGTATGTTTGACAGGGTCACCGACCACGCTGCAGCAGCACGCTCTGCAGGTTTCAGTCCAGTACCTGAGTGTGTAAATACAGACTTCAGGATAGCCTCCTGCTTTTTATCAACAGGTACCTTCAAAGTGGCCGTTCCTAAAACGGCAGTGCCACCTATTTTGACAACCGTGTGAGCGCCTTATCCACCCTAGGGGATATCTCCCAGCGTAACTTATCCTCTGGCGGGAAAAGGTACGCCATCAGTAACTTTTTAGAAATTACCAGTTTCTTATCAGGGGGAACCCACGCTTTTCACACACTTCATTCATTCATCTGATGGGGGAACAAAACACTGCCTGCTTTTTCTCCCCAAACATAAAAACCCATTTTTAGAGGTTAATGTCAGAAATGTGTAACACATTTTTTATTGCCGGGATCAAGTCACGGATGTTCCTAGTGGATTGTGTATATGTCTCAACCTTGTCGACACTGGAGTCAGATTCCGTGTCGACATCTGTGTCTGCCATCTGAATGAGCGGGCGTTTTTGAGCCCCTGATGGCCTTTGAGACGCCTGGGCAGGCGTGGGCTGAGAAGCCGGCTGTCCCACAGCTGTTACGTCATCCACCCTTTTATGTAAGGAGTTGACACTGTCGGTTAATACCTTTCACCTAACCATCCACTCTGCTGTCGGCCCCACAGGGGGCGACATCACATTTATCGGCATCTGCTCCGTCACTATATAAGCCTCCTCCTGAAACATGTCGACACATCCGTACCGACACACCGCACACACACAGGGAATGCTCTGACTGAGGACAGGACCCCACAAAGCCCTTTGGGGAGACAGAGAGAGAGTATGCCAGCACACACCAGAGCGCTATATAATGTGGGGATTAACACTATAACTGAGTGAATTTTCCCCCATAGCTGCTTGTATATACAATATTGCGCCTAAATTTAGTGGCCCCCCCTCTCTTTTTAACCCTTTGAGCCTGAAAACTACAGGGGAGAGCCTGGGGAGCTTTCTTCCAGCTGCACTGTGAAGAGAAAATGGCGCCAGTGTGTCTGAGGGAGATAGCTCCGCCCCTTTTCCGCGGCCTATTCTCCCGCTTTTTTCTGGATTCTGGCAGGGGTATTTACCACATATATAGCCTCTGGGGCTATATATTGTGGTATTTTTGCCAGCCAAGGTGTTTTTATTGCTGCTCAGGGCGCCCCCCCCAAGCGCCCTGCACCCTCAGTGACCGGAGTGTGAAGTGTGTATGAGGAGCAATGGCGCACAGCTGCAGTGCTGTGCGCTACCTTGGTGAAGACTGATGTCTTCTGCCGCCGCTTTTCCGGACCTCTTCTTGCTTCTGGCTCTGTAAGGGGGACGGCGGCGCGGCTCCGGGACCGAACACCAAGGCTGGGCCTGCGGTCGATCCCTCTGGAGCTAATGGTGTCCAGTAGCCTAAGAAGCCCAAGCTGGCTGCAAGCAGGCAGGTTCGCTTCTTCTCCCCTTAGTCCCTCGTTGCAGTGAGCCTGTTGCCAGCAGGTCTCACTGAAAATAAAAAACCTAATTCTATACTTTCTTTCTAGAGGCTCAGGAGAGCCCCTAGTGTGCATCCAACCTCGGCCGGGCACAAGATCTAACTGAGGCTTGGAGGAGGGTCATGGTGGGAGGAGCCAGTGCACACCAGGTGACCTAAAGCTTTCTTTAGTTGTGCCCAGTCTCCTGCGGAGCCGCTATTCCCCATGGTCCTTTCGGAGTTCCCAGCATCCACTAGGACGTTAGAGAAACATGCAGGTGACCTGGTACTACACTTCCTGCCGCAGGCTCACAGGATGCACTAACATAATCATGTCGCTCAGTGAGCCCTCTGGGACTCTCTGCTAAGCCTGTGCTTGTGGGCAGTTTTACAGAAAGGACTGCGCTGCTACCAAAAGCAAGATACAATGAGCAATGGCACCCAGCAGCATTCCTCTTCATGTAACACTGAGGTAATACTGTAGGTAGGAGGGATATACAGGGGAGGGACAATCCATTACCGGACTGCACAGCAGCTATAGCCAGCATAAGCAGTATTCCTCTCCATGTAACACTGAGGTAATACTGTAGGTAGGAGGGATATACAGGGGAGAGACAATCCATTACCGGACCGCACAGCAGCATTCCTCTTCATGTAACACTGAGGTAATACTGTAGGTAGGAGGGATATACAGGGGAGGGACAATCTATTACCGGACTATACCCAGCATAAGCAGCATTCCTCTTCATGTAACACTGAGGTAACACTGTAGGTAGGAGGGATATACAGGGGAGGGACAATCCATTACCGGACTGCACAGCAGCTATACCCAGCATAAGCAGCATTCCTCTTCATGTAACACTGAGGTAATACTGTAGGTAGGAGGGATATACAGGGGAGGGACAATCCATAACCGGACTGCACAGCAGCTATACCCAGCATAGGCAGCATTCCTCTTCATGTAACACTGAGGAAATACTGTAGGTAGGAGGGATATACAGGGGAGGGATAATCCATTACCGGACTGCACAGCAGCTATACCCAGCATAAGCAGCATTCCTCTTCATGTAACACTGAGGTAATACTGTAGGTAGGAGGGATATACAGGGGAGGGGCAATCCATTACCGCACTGCACAGCAGCTATACCCAGCATAAGCAGCATTCCTCTTCATGTAACACTGAGGTAATACTGTAGGTAGGAGGGATATACAGGGGAGGGACAATCCATTACCGGACTGCACAGCAGCTATACCCAGCATAAGCAGTATTCCTCTTCATGTAACACTGAGGTAATACTGTAGGTAGGAGGGATATACAGGGGAGGGGCAATCCATTACCGGACTGCACAGCAGCTATACCCAGCATAAGCAGCATTCCTCTTCATGTAACACTGAGGTAATACTGTAGGTAGGAGGGATATACAGGGGAGGGACAATCCATTACCGGACTGCACAGCAGCTATACCCAGCATAAGCAGTATTCCTCTTCATGTAACACTGAGGTAATACTGTAGGTAGGAGGGATATACAGGGGAGGGACAATCCATTACCGGACTATACCCAGCATAAGCAGCATTCCTCTTCATGTAACACTGAGGTAATACTGTAGGTAGGAGGGATATACAGGGGAGGGACAATCCATTACCGGACTGCACAGCAGCTATACCTAGTGTAAGCAGCATTCCTCTTCATGTAACACTGAGGTAATACTGTAGGTAGGAGGGATATACAGGGGAGGGACAATCCATTACCGGACTGCACAGCAGCTATACCCAGCATAAGCAGCATTCCTCTTCATGTAACACTGAGGTAATACTGTAGGTAGGAGGGATATACAGGGGAGGGACAATCCAGTACCGGACTGCACAGCAGCTATACCCAGCATAAGCAGTATTCCTCTTCATGTAACACTGAGGTAACACTGTAGGTAGGAGGGATATACAGGGGAGGGACAATCCATTACCGGACTGCACAGCAGCTATACCCAGCATAAGCAGTATTCCTCTCCATGTAACACTGAGGTAATACTGTAGGTAGGAGGGATATACAGGGGAGAGACAATCCATTACCGGACTGCACAGCAGCTATACCCAGCATAAGCAGTATTCCTCTCCATGTAACACTGAGGTAATACTGTAGGTAGGAGGGATATACAGGGGAGAGACAATCCATTACCGGACCGCACAGCAGCATTCCTCTTCATGTAACACTGAGGTAATACTGTAGGTAGGAGGGATATACAGGGGAGGGACAATCTATTACCGGACTATACCCAGCATAAGCAGCATTCCTCTTCATGTAACACTGAGGTAACACTGTAGGTAGGAGGGATATACAGGGGAGGGACAATCCATTACCGGACTGCACAGCAGCTATACCCAGCATAAGCAGCATTCCTCTTCATGTAACACTGAGGTAATACTGTAGGTAGGAGGGATATACAGGGGAGGGACAATCCATTACCGGACTGCACAGCAGCTATACCCAGCATAGGCAGCATTCCTCTTCATGTAACACTGAGGTAATACTGTAGGTAGGAGGGATATACAGGGGAGGGATAATCCATTACCGGACTGCACAGCAGCTATACCCAGCATAAGCAGCATTCCTCTTCATGTAACACTGAGGTAATACTGTAGGTAGGAGGGATATACAGGGGAGGGGCAATCCATTACCGCACTGCACAGCAGCTATACCCAGCATAAGCAGTATTCCTCTTCATGTAACACTGAGGTAATACTGTTGGTAGGAGGGATATACAGGGGAGGGATAATCCATTACCGGACTGCAAAGCAGCTATACCCAGCATAAGCAGCATTCCTCTTCATGTAACACTGAGGTAATACTGTTGGTAGGAGGGATATACAGGGGAGGGATAATCCATTACCGGACTGCACAGCAGCTATACCCAGAATAAGCAGCATTCCTCTTCATGTAACACTGAGGTAATACTGTAGGTAGGAGGGATATACAGGGGAGGGACAATCCATTACCGGACTGCACAGCAGCTATACCCAGCATAAGCAGTATTCCTCTTCATGTAACACTGAGGTAATACTGTAGGTAGGAGGGATATACAGGGGAGGGGCAATCCATTACCGGACTGCACAGCAGCTATACCCAGCATAAGCAGCATTCCTCTTCATGTAACACTGAGGTAATACTGTAGGTAGGAGGGATATACAGGGGAGGGACAATCCATTACCGGACTGCACAGCAGCTATACCCAGCATAAGCAGTATTCCTCTTCATGTAACACTGAGGTAATACTGTAGGTAGGAGGGATATACAGGGGAGGGACAATCCATTACCGGACTATACCCAGCATAAGCAGCATTCCTCTTCATGTAACACTGAGGTAATACTGTAGGTAGGAAGGATATACAGGGGAGGGACAATCCATTACCGGACTGCACAGCAGCTATACCTAGTGTAAGCAGCATTCCTCTTCATGTAACACTGAGGTAATACTGTAGGTAGGAGGGATATACAGGGGAGGGACAATCCATTACCGGACTGCACAGCAGCTATACCCAGCATAAGCAGCATTCCTCTTCATGTAACACTGAGGTAATACTGTAGGTAGGAGGGATATACAGGGGAGGGACAATCCAGTACCGGACTGCACAGCAGCTATACCCAGCATAAGCAGTATTCCTCTTCATGTAACACTGAGGTAACACTGTAGGTAGGAGGGATATACAGGGGAGGGACAATCCATTACCGGACTGCACAGCAGCTATACCCAGCGTAAGCAGCATTCCTCTTCATGTAACACTGAGGTAATACTGTAGGTAGGAGGGATATACAGGGGAGGGACAATCCATTACCGGACTGCACAGCAGCTATACCCAGCATAAGCAGCATTCCTCTTCATGTAACACTGAGGTAATACTGTTGGTAGGAGGGATATACAGGGGAGGGATAATCCATTACCGGACTGCACAGCAGCTATACCCAGAATAAGCAGCATTCCTCTTCATGTAACACTGAGGTAATACTGTAGGTAGGAGGGATATACAGGGGAGGGACAATCCATTACCGGACTGCACAGCAGCTATACCCAGCATAAGCAGTATTCCTCTTCATGTAACACTGAGGTAATACTGTAGGTAGGAGGGATATACAGGGGAGGGACAATCCATTACCGGACTGCACAACAGCTATACCCAGCATAAGCAGCATTCCTCTTCATGTAACACTGAGGTAATACTGTAGGTAGGAGGGATATACAGGGGAGGGACAATCCATTACCGGACTGCACAGCAGCTATACCCAGCATAAGCAGCATTCCTCTTCATGTAACACTGAGGTAATACTGTAGGTAGGAGGGATATACAGGGGAGGTACAATCCATTACCGGACTGCACAGCAGCTATACCCAGCATAAGCAGCATTCCTCTTCATGTAACACTGAGGTAATACTGTAGGTAGGAGGGATATACAGGGGAGGGGCAATCCATTACCGGACTGCACAGCAGCTATACCCAGCATAAGCAGCATTCCTCTTCATGTAACACTGAGGTAATACTGTAGGTAGGAGGGATATACAGGGGAGGGACAATCCATTTCCAGACTGCACAGCAGCTATACCCAGCATAAGCAGCATTCCTCTTCATGTAACACTGAGGTAATACTGTAGGTAGGAGGGATATACAGGGGAGGGACAATCCATTACCGGACTGCACAGCAGCTATACCCAGCATAAGCAGCATTCCTCTTCATGTAACACTGAGGTAATACTGTAGGTAGGAGGGATATACAGGGGAGGGACAATCCATTACCGGACTGCACAGCAGCTATACCCAGCATAAGCAGCATTCCTCTTCATGTAACACTGAGGTAATACTGTTGGTAGGAGGGATATACAGGGGAGGGATAATCCATTACCGGACTGCACAGCAGCTATACCCAGAATAAGCAGCATTCCTCTTCATGTAACACTGAGGTAATACTGTAGGTAGGAGGGATATACAGGGGAGGGACAATCCATTACCGGACTGCACAGCAGCTATACCCAGCATAAGCAGTATTCCTCTTCATGTAACACTGAGGTAATACTGTAGGTAGGAGGGATATACAGGGGAGGGACAATCCATTACCGGACTGCACAGCAGCTATACCCAGCATAAGCAGCATTCCTCTTCATGTAACACTGAGGTAATACTGTAGGTAGGAGGGATATACAGGGGAGGGACAATCCATTACCGGACTGCACAGCAGCTATACCCAGCATAAGCAGTATTCCTCTTCATGTAACAGTGAGGTAATACTGTAGGTAGGAGGGATATACAGGGGAGGCACAATCCATTACCGGACTGCACAACAGCTATACCCAGCATAAGCAGCATTCCTCTTCATGTAACACTGAGGTAATACTGTAGGTAGGAGGGATATACAGGGGAGGGACAATCCATTACCGGAATGCACAGCAGCTATACCCAGCATAAGCAGCATTCCTCTTCATGTAACACTGAGGTAATACTGTAGGTAGCAGGGATATACAGGGGAGGTACAATCCAGTACCGGACTGCACAGCAGCTATACCCAGCATAAGCAGCATTCCTCTTCATGTAACACTGAGGTAATACTGTAGGTAGGAGGGATATACAGGGGAGGGGCAATCCATTACCGGACTGCACAGCAGCTATACCCAGCATAAGCAGCATTCCTCTTCATGTAACACTGAGGTAATACTGTAGGTAGGAGGGATATACAGGGGAGGGACAATCCATTTCCAGACTGCACAGCAGCTATACCCAGCATAAGCAGCAATCCTCTTCATGTAACACTGAGGTAATACTGTAGGTAGGAGGGATATACAGGGGAGGGACAATCCATTACCGGACTGCACAACAGCTATACCCAGCATAAGCAGCATTCCTCTTCATGTAACACTGATGTAATACTGTAGGTAGGCGGGATATACAGGGGAGGGACAATCCATTACCGGACTGCACAACAGCTATACCCAGCATAAGCAGCATTCCTCTTCATGTAACACTGAGGTAATACTGTAGGTAGGAGGGATATACAGGGGAGGGACAATCCATTACCGAACTGCACAGCAGCTATACCCAGCATAAGCAGCATTCCTCTTCATGTAACACTGAGGTAATACTGTAGGTAGGAGGGATATACAGGGGAGGGACAATCCATTACCGGACTGCACAGCAGCTATACCCAGCATAAGCAGCATTCCTCTTCATGTAACACTGAGGTAATACTGTAGGTAGGAGGGATATACAGGGGAGGTACAATCCAGTACCGGATTGCACAGCAGCTATACCCAGCATAAGCAGCATTCCTCTTCATGTAACACTGAGGTAATACTGTAGGTAGGAGGGATATACAGGGGAGGGGCAATCCATTACCGGACTGCACAGCAGCTATACCGAGCATAAGCAGCATTCCTCTTCATGTAACACTGAGGTAATACTGTAGGTAGGAGGGATATACAGGGGAGGGACAATCCATTACCGGACTGCACAGCAGCTATACCCAGTGTAAGCAGCATTCCTCTTCATGTAACACTGAGGTAATACTGTAGGTAGGAGGGATATACAGGGGAGGGGTAATCCATTACTGGACTGCACAGCAGCTATACCCAGCGTAAGCAGCATTCCTCTTCATGTAACACTGAGGTAATACTGTAGGTAGGAGGGATACACAGGGGAGGGACAATAAATTACCGGACTGCACAGCAGCTATACCCAGTGTAAGCAGCATTCCTCTTCATGTAACACTGAGGTAATACTGTAGGTAGGAGGGATATACAGGGGAGGGACAATCTATTACCGGACTGCACAGCAGCTATACCCAGCGTAAGCAGTATTCCTCTTCATGTAACACTGAGGTAACACTGTAGGTAGGAGGGATATACAGGGGAGGGACAATCCATTACCGGACTGCACAGCAGCTATACCCAGCATAAGCAGCATTCCTCTTCATGTAACACTGAGGTAATACTGTAGGTAGGAGGGATATACAGGGGAGGGACAATCCATTACCGGACTGCACAGCAGCTATACCCAGCATAAGCAGTATTCCTCTTCATGTAACACTGAGGTAATACTGTAGGTAGGAGGGATATACAGGGGAGGGACAATCCATTACCGGACTATAACCAGCATAAGCAGCATTCCTCTTCATGTAACACTGAGGTAATACTGTAGGTAGGAGGGATATACAGGGGAGGGACAATCCATTACCGGACTGCACAGCAGCTATACCTAGTGTAAGCAGCATTCCTCTTCATGTAACACTGAGGTAATACTGTAGGTAGGAGGGATATACAGGGGAGGGACAATCCATTACCGGACTGCACAGCAGCTATACCCAGCATAAGCAGCATTCCTCTTCATGTAACACTGAGGTAATACTGTAGGTAGGAGGGATATACAGGGGAGGGACAATCCAGTACCGGACTGCACAGCAGCTATACCCAGCATAAGCAGTATTCCTCTTCATGTAACACTGAGGTAACACTGTAGGTAGGAGGGATATACAGGGGAGGGACAATCCATTACCGGACTGCACAGCAGCTATACCCAGCATAAGCAGTATTCCTCTCCATGTAACACTGAGGTAATACTGTAGGTAGGAGGGATATACAGGGGAGAGACAATCCATTAACGGACTGCACAGCAGCTATACCCAGCATAAGCAGTATTCCTCTCCATGTAACACTGAGGTAATACTGTAGGTAGGAGGGATATA
Source organism: Pseudophryne corroboree (assembly GCF_028390025.1). Classification (NCBI taxonomy): domain Eukaryota; kingdom Metazoa; phylum Chordata; class Amphibia; order Anura; family Myobatrachidae; genus Pseudophryne; species Pseudophryne corroboree. The sequence goes on from NC_086451.1 coordinate 492,649,927, forward strand.
CAGGGGAGAGACAATCCATTACCGGACCGCACAGCAGCATTCCTCTTCATGTAACACTGAGGTAATACTGTAGGTAGGAGGGATATACAGGGGAGGGACAATCTATTACCGGACTATACCCAGCATAAGCAGCATTCCTCTTCATGTAACACTGAGGTAACACTGTAGGTAGGAGGGATATACAGGGGAGGGACAATCCATTACCGGACTGCACAGCAGCTATACCCAGCATAAGCAGCATTCCTCTTCATGTAACACTGAGGTAATACTGTAGGTAGGAGGGATATACAGGGGAGGGACAATCCATTACCGGACTGCACAGCAGCTATACCCAGCATAGGCAGCATTCCTCTTCATGTAACACTGAGGTAATACTGTAGGTAGGAGGGATATACAGGGGAGGGATAATCCATTACCGGACTGCACAGCAGCTATACCCAGCATAAGCAGCATTCCTCTTCATGTAACACTGAGGTAATACTGTAGGTAGGAGGGATATACAGGGGAGGGGCAATCCATTACCGCACTGCACAGCAGCTATACCCAGCATAAGCAGTATTCCTCTTCATGTAACACTGAGGTAATACTGTTGGTAGGAGGGATATACAGGGGAGGGATAATCCATTACCGGACTGCAAAGCAGCTATACCCAGCATAAGCAGCATTCCTCTTCATGTAACACTGAGGTAATACTGTTGGTAGGAGGGATATACAGGGGAGGGATAATCCATTACCGGACTGCACAGCAGCTATACCCAGAATAAGCAGCATTCCTCTTCATGTAACACTGAGGTAATACTGTAGGTAGGAGGGATATACAGGGGAGGGACAATCCATTACCGGACTGCACAGCAGCTATACCCAGCATAAGCAGTATTCCTCTTCATGTAACACTGAGGTAATACTGTAGGTAGGAGGGATATACAGGGGAGGGGCAATCCATTACCGGACTGCACAGCAGCTATACCCAGCATAAGCAGCATTCCTCTTCATGTAACACTGAGGTAATACTGTAGGTAGGAGGGATATACAGGGGAGGGACAATCCATTACCGGACTGCACAGCAGCTATACCCAGCATAAGCAGTATTCCTCTTCATGTAACACTGAGGTAATACTGTAGGTAGGAGGGATATACAGGGGAGGGACAATCCATTACCGGACTATACCCAGCATAAGCAGCATTCCTCTTCATGTAACACTGAGGTAATACTGTAGGTAGGAAGGATATACAGGGGAGGGACAATCCATTACCGGACTGCACAGCAGCTATACCTAGTGTAAGCAGCATTCCTCTTCATGTAACACTGAGGTAATACTGTAGGTAGGAGGGATATACAGGGGAGGGACAATCCATTACCGGACTGCACAGCAGCTATACCCAGCATAAGCAGCATTCCTCTTCATGTAACACTGAGGTAATACTGTAGGTAGGAGGGATATACAGGGGAGGGACAATCCAGTACCGGACTGCACAGCAGCTATACCCAGCATAAGCAGTATTCCTCTTCATGTAACACTGAGGTAACACTGTAGGTAGGAGGGATATACAGGGGAGGGACAATCCATTACCGGACTGCACAGCAGCTATACCCAGCGTAAGCAGCATTCCTCTTCATGTAACACTGAGGTAATACTGTAGGTAGGAGGGATATACAGGGGAGGGACAATCCATTACCGGACTGCACAGCAGCTATACCCAGCATAAGCAGCATTCCTCTTCATGTAACACTGAGGTAATACTGTTGGTAGGAGGGATATACAGGGGAGGGATAATCCATTACCGGACTGCACAGCAGCTATACCCAGAATAAGCAGCATTCCTCTTCATGTAACACTGAGGTAATACTGTAGGTAGGAGGGATATACAGGGGAGGGACAATCCATTACCGGACTGCACAGCAGCTATACCCAGCATAAGCAGTATTCCTCTTCATGTAACACTGAGGTAATACTGTAGGTAGGAGGGATATACAGGGGAGGGACAATCCATTACCGGACTGCACAACAGCTATACCCAGCATAAGCAGCATTCCTCTTCATGTAACACTGAGGTAATACTGTAGGTAGGAGGGATATACAGGGGAGGGACAATCCATTTCCAGACTGCACAGCAGCTATACCCAGCATAAGCAGCATTCCTCTTCATGTAACACTGAGGTAATACTGTAGGTAGGAGGGATATACAGGGGAGGGACAATCCATTACCGGACTGCATAGCAGCTATACCCAGCATAAGCAGCATTCCTCTTCATGTAACACTGAGGTAATACTGTAGGTAGGAGGGATATACAGGGGAGGGACAATCCATTACCGGACTGCACAGCAGCTATACCCAGCATAAGCAGCATTCCTCTTCATGTAACACTGAGGTAATACTGTTGGTAGGAGGGATATACAGGGGAGGGATAATCCATTACCGGACTGCACAGCAGCTATACCCAGAATAAGCAGCATTCCTCTTCATGTAACACTGAGGTAATACTGTAGGTAGGAGGGATATACAGGGGAGGGACAATCCATTACCGGACTGCACAGCAGCTATACCCAGCATAAGCAGTATTCCTCTTCATGTAACACTGAGGTAATACTGTAGGTAGGAGGGATATACAGGGGAGGGACAATCCATTACCGGACTGCACAGCAGCTATACCCAGCATAAGCAGCATTCCTCTTCATGTAACACTGAGGTAATACTGTAGGTAGGAGGGATATACAGGGGAGGGACAATCCATTACCGGACTGCACAGCAGCTATACCCAGCATAAGCAGTATTCCTCTTCATGTAACAGTGAGGTAATACTGTAGGTAGGAGGGATATACAGGGGAGGCACAATCCATTACCGGACTGCACAACAGCTATACCCAGCATAAGCAGCATTCCTCTTCATGTAACACTGAGGTAATACTGTAGGTAGGAGGGATATACAGGGGAGGGACAATCCATTACCGGAATGCACAGCAGCTATACCCAGCATAAGCAGCATTCCTCTTCATGTAACACTGAGGTAATACTGTAGGTAGCAGGGATATACAGGGGAGGTACAATCCAGTACCGGACTGCACAGCAGCTATACCCAGCATAAGCAGCATTCCTCTTCATGTAACACTGAGGTAATACTGTAGGTAGGAGGGATATACAGGGGAGGGGCAATCCATTACCGGACTGCACAGCAGCTATACCCAGCATAAGCAGCATTCCTCTTCATGTAACACTGAGGTAATACTGTAGGTAGGAGGGATATACAGGGGAGGGACAATCCATTTCCAGACTGCACAGCAGCTATACCCAGCATAAGCAGCAATCCTCTTCATGTAACACTGAGGTAATACTGTAGGTAGGAGGGATATACAGGGGAGGGACAATCCATTACCGGACTGCACAACAGCTATACCCAGCATAAGCAGCATTCCTCTTCATGTAACACTGATGTAATACTGTAGGTAGGCGGGATATACAGGGGAGGGACAATCCATTACCGGACTGCACAACAGCTATACCCAGCATAAGCAGCATTCCTCTTCATGTAACACTGAGGTAATACTGTAGGTAGGAGGGATATACAGGGGAGGGACAATCCATTACCGAACTGCACAGCAGCTATACCCAGCATAAGCAGCATTCCTCTTCATGTAACACTGAGGTAATACTGTAGGTAGGAGGGATATACAGGGGAGGGACAATCCATTACCGGACTGCACAGCAGCTATACCCAGCATAAGCAGCATTCCTCTTCATGTAACACTGAGGTAATACTGTAGGTAGGAGGGATATACAGGGGAGGTACAATCCAGTACCGGATTGCACAGCAGCTATACCCAGCATAAGCAGCATTCCTCTTCATGTAACACTGAGGTAATACTGTAGGTAGGAGGGATATACAGGGGAGGGGCAATCCATTACCGGACTGCACAGCAGCTATACCGAGCATAAGCAGCATTCCTCTTCATGTAACACTGAGGTAATACTGTAGGTAGGAGGGATATACAGGGGAGGGACAATCCATTACCGGACTGCACAGCAGCTATACCCAGTGTAAGCAGCATTCCTCTTCATGTAACACTGAGGTAATACTGTAGGTAGGAGGGATATACAGGGGAGGGGTAATCCATTACCGGACTGCACAGCAGCTATACCCAGCGTAAGCAGCATTCCTCTTCATGTAACACTGAGGTAATACTGTAGGTAGGAGGGATACACAGGGGAGGGACAATAAATTACCGGACTGCACAGCAGCTATACCCAGTGTAAGCAGCATTCCTCTTCATGTAACACTGAGGTAATACTGTAGGTAGGAGGGATATACAGGGGAGGGACAATCCATTACCGGACTGCACAGCAGCTATACCCAGCATAAGCAGCATTCCTCTTCATGTAACACTGAGGTAATACTGTAGGTAGGAGGGATATACAGGGGAGGGACAATCCATTACCGGACTGCACAGCAGCTATACCCAGCATAAGCAGCATTCCTCTTCATGTAACACTGAGGTAATACTGTAGGTAGGAGGGATATACAGGGGAGGGACAATCCACTACCGGACTGCACAGCAGCTATACCCAGCATAAGCAGCATTCCTCTTCATGTAACACTGAGGTAATACTGTAGGTAGGAGGGATATACAGGGGAGGGACAATCCATTACCGGACTGCACAGCAGCTATACCCAGCATAAGCAGTATTCCTCTTCATGTAACACTGAGGTAATACTGTAGGTAGGAGGGATATACAGGGGAGGGACAATCCATTACAGAACTGCACAGCAGCTATACCCAGCATAAGCAGTATTCCTCTTCATGTAATACTGAGGTAATACTGTAGGTAGGAGGGATATACAGGGGAGGGACAATCCATTACTGGACTGCACAGCAGCTATACCCAGCATAAGCAGCATTCCTCTTCATGTAACACTGAGGTAATACTGTAGGTAGGAGGGATATACAGGGGAGGGACAATCCATTACCGGACTGCACAGCAGCTATACCCAGCATAAGCAGTATTCCTCTTCATGTAACACTGAGGTAATACTGTAGGTAGGAGGGATATACAAGGGAGGGACAATCCATTACAGAACTGCACAGCAGCTATACCCAGCATAAGCAGTATTCCTCTTCATGTAACACTGAGGTAATACTGTAGGTAGGAGGGATATACAGGGGAGGGACAATCCATTACTGGACTGCACAGCAGCTATACCCAGCATAAGCAGCATTCCTCTTCATGTAACACTGAGGTAATACTGTAGGTAGGAGGGATATACAGGGGAGGGACAATCCATTTCCGGACTGCACAGCAGCTATACCCAGCATAAGCAGCATTCCTCTACATGTAACACTGAGGTAATACTGTAGGTAGGAGGGATATACAGGGGAGGGACAATCCATTTCCGGACTGCACAGCAGCTATACCCAGCATAAGCAGCATTCCTCTTCATGTAACACTGAGGTAATACTGTAGGTAGGAGGGACAATCCATTACCGGACCGCACAGCAGCTATACCCAGCATAAGCAGTATTCCTCTTCATGTAACACTGAGGTAATACTGTAGGTAGGAGGGATATACAGGGGAGGGACAATCCATTACCGGACTGCACAGCAGCTATACCTAGTGTAAGCAGCATTCCTCTTCATGTAACACTGAGGTAATACTGTAGGTAGGAGGGATATACAAGGGAGGGACAATCCATTATCGGACCGCACAGCAGCTATACCCAGCATAAGCAGCATTCCTCTTCATGTAACACTGAGGGAATACTGAAGGTAGGAGGGATATACAGGGGAGGGACAATCCATTACCGGACTGCACAGCAGCTATACCCAGCATAAGCAGCATTCCTCTTCATGTAACACTGAAGTAATACTGTAGGTAGGAGGGATATACAGGGGAGGGACAATCCATTACCGGACTGCAAAGCAGCTATACCCAGCATAAGCAGCATTCCTCTTCATGTAACACTGAGGTAATACTGTAGGTAGGAGGGATATACAGGGGAGGGAAAATCCATTACCGGACTGCACAGCAGCTATACCCAGCATAAGCAGCATTCCTCTTCATGTAACATTGAGGTAATACTGTAGGTAGGAGGGATATACAGGGGAGGGACAATCCATTACCGGACTATACCCAGCATAAGCAGCATTCCTCTTCATGTAACACTGAGGTAATACTGTAGGTAGGAGGGATATACAGGGGAGGGACAATCCATTACCGGACTGCACAGCAGCTGTACCCAGCATAAGCAGCATTCCTCTTCATGTAACACTGAGGTAATACTGTAGGTAGGAGGGATATACAGGGGAGGGACAATCCATTACCGGACTGCACAGCAGCTATAACCAGCATAAGCAGCATTCCTCTTCATGTAACACTGAGGTAATACTGTAGGTAGGAGGGATATACAGGGGAGGGACAATCCATTACCGGACTGCACAGCAGCTATACCCAGCATAAGCAGTATTCCTCTTCATGTAACACTGAGGTAATACTGTAGGTAGGAGGGATATACAGGGGAGGGAAAATCCATTACCGGACTGCACAGCAGCTATACCCAGCATAAGCAGTATTCCTCTTCATGTAACACTGAGGTAATACTGTAGGTAGGAGGGATATACAGGGGAGGGACAATCCATTACCGGACTATACCCAGCATAAGCAGCATTCCTCTTCATGTAACACTGAGGTAATACTGTAGGTAGGAGGGATATACAGGGGAGGGACAATCCATTACCGGACTGCACAGCAGCTATACCCAGCATAGGCAGCATTCCTCTTCATGTAACACTGCGGTAATACTGTAGGTAGGAGGGATATACAGGGGAGGGACAATCCATAACCGGACTGCACAGCAGCTATACCCAGCATAAGCAGCATTCCTCTTCATGTAACACTGAGGTAATACTGTAGGTAGGAGGGATATACAGGGGAGGTACAATCCATTACCGGACTGCACAGCAGCTATACCCAGCATAAGCAGCATTCCTCTTCATGTAACACTGAGGTAATACTGTAGGTAGGAGGGATATACAAGGGAGGGACAATCCATTACCGGACTGCACAGCAGCTATACCCAGCATAAGCAGCATTCCTCTTCATGTAACACTGAGGTAATGCTGTAGGTAGGAGGGATATACAGGGGAGGGACAATCCATTACCGGACTGCACAGCAGCTATACCCAGCATAAGCAGCATTCCTCTTCATGTAACACTGGGGTAATACTGTAGGTAGGAGGGATATACAGGGGAGGGACAATCCATTACCGGACTGCACAGCAGCTATACCCAGCATAAGCAGCATTCCTATTCTTGTAACACTGAGGTAATACTGTAGGTAGGAGGGATATACAGGGGAGGGACAATCCATTACCGGACTGCACAGCATCTATACCCAGCATAAGCAGCATTCCTCTTCATGTAACACTGAGGTAATACTGTAGGTAGGTGGGATATACAGGGGAGGGACAATCCATTACCGGACTGCACAGCAGCTATACCCAGCATAAGCAGTATTCCTCTTCATGTAACACTGAGGTAATACTGTAGGTAGGAGGGATATACAGGGGAGGGACAATCCATTACCGGACTGCACAGCAGCTATACCCAGCATAAGCAGTATTCCTCTTCATGTAACACTGAGGTAATACTGTAGGTAGAGAGGGATATACAGGGGAGGGACAATCCATTACCGGACTATACCCAGCATAAGCAGCATTCCTCTTCATGTAACACTGAGGTAATGCTGTAGGTAGGAGGGATATACAGGGGAGGGACAATCCATTACCGGACGGCACAGCAGCTATACCCAGCATAAGCAGTATTCCTCTTCATGTAACACTGAGGTAATACTGTAGGTAGGAGGGATATACAGGGGAGATACAATCTATTACCGGACTGCACAGCAGCTATACCCAGCATAAGCAGCATTCCTCTTCATGTAACACTGAGGTAATACTGTAGGTAGGAGGGATATACAGGGGAGGGACAATCCATTATCGGACTATACCAAGCATAAGCAGCATTCCTCTTCATGTAACACTGAGGTAATACTGTAGGTAGGAGGGATATACAGGGGAGGGACAATCCATTACCGGACTGCACAGCAGCTATACCCAGCATAAGCAGTATTCCTCTTCATGTAACACTGAGGTAATACTGTAGGTAGGAGGGATATACAGGGGAGGTACAATCTATTACCGGACTGCACAGCAGCTATACCCAGCATAAGCAGCATTCCTCTTCATGTAACACTGAGGTAATACTGTAGGTAGGAGGGATATACAGGGGAGGGACAATCCATTACCGGACTGCACAGCAGCTATACCCAGCATAAGCAGTATTCCTCTTCATGTAACACTGAGGTAATACTGTAGGTAGGAGGGATATACAGGGGAGGGACAATCCATTACCGGACTATACCCAGCATAAGCAGCATTCCTCTTCATGTAACACTGAGGTAATACTGTAGGTAGGAGGGATATACAGGGGAGGTACAATCTATTACCGGACTGCACAGCAGCTATACCCAGCATAAGCAGCATTCCTCTTCATGTAACACTGAGGTAATACTGTAGGTAGGAGGGATATACAAGGGAGGGACAATCCATTACCGGACTGCACAGCAGCTATACCCAGCATAAGCAGCATTCCTCTTCATGTAACACTGAGGTAATACTGTAGGTAGGAGGGGTATACAGGGGAGGGACAATCCATTACCGGACTGCACAGCAGCTATACCCAGCATAAGCAGCATTCCTCTTCATGTAACACTGAGGTAATAGTGTAGGTAGGAGGGATATACAGGGGAGGGACAATCCATTACCGGACTGCACAGCAGCTATACCCAGCATAAGCAGCATTCCTCTTCATGTAACACTGAGGTAATACTGTAGGTAGGAGGGATATACAGGGGAGGGACAATCCATTACCGGACTGCACAGCAGCTATACCCAGCATAAGCAGCATTCCTCTTCATGTAACACTGAGGTAATACTGTAGGTAGGAGGGATATACAGGGGAGGGACAATCCATTACCGGACTATACCCAGCATAAGCAGCATTCCTCTTCATGTAACACTGAGGTAATACTGTAGGTAGGAGGGACATACAGGGGAGGGACAATCCATTACCGGACTGCACAGCAGCTATACCCAGCATAAGCAGCATTCCTCTTCATGTAACACTGAGGTAATACTGTAGGTAGGAGGGATATACAGGGGAGGGACAATCCATTACCGGACTGCACAGCAGCTATACCCAGCATAAGCAGTATTCCTCTTCATGTAACACTGAGGTAATACTGTAGGTAGGAGGGATATACAGGGGAGGGACAATCCATTACCGGACTATACCCAGCATAAGCAGCATTCCTCTTCATGTAACACTGAGGTAATACTGTAGGTAGGAGGGATATACAGGGGAGGGACAATCCATTACCGGACTGCACAGCAGCTATACCCAGCATAAGCAGTATTCCTCTTCATGTAACACTGAGGTAATACTGTAGGTAGGAGGGATATACAGGGGAGGGACAATCCATTACCGGACTGCACAGCAGCTATACCCAGCATAAGCAGCATTCCTCTTCATGTAACACTGAGGTAATACTGTAGGTAGAGAGGGATATACAGGGGAGGGTCAATCCATTACCGGACTATACCCAGCATAAGCAGCATTCCTCTTCATGTAACACTGAGGTAATACTGTAGGTAGGAGGGATATACAGGGGAGGGACAATCCATTACCGGACTGCACAGCAGCTATACCCAGCATAAGCAGTATTCCTCTTCATGTAACACTGAGGTAATACTGTAGGTAGGAGGGATATACAGGGGAGGGACAATCCATTACCGGACTACACAGCAGCTATACCCAGCATAAGCAGCATTCCTCTTCATGTAACACTGAGGTAATACTGTAGGTAGGAGGGATATACAGGGGAGGGACAATCCATTACCGGACTGCACAGCAGCTATACCCAGCATAAGCAGCATTCCTCTTCATGTAACACTGAGGTAATAGTGTAGGTAGGAGGGATATACAGGGGAGGGACAATCCATTACCGGACTGCACAGCAGCTATACCCAGCATAAGCAGCATTCCTCTTCATGTAACACTGAGGTAATACTGTAGGTAGGAGGGATATACAGGGGAGGGACAATCCATTACCGGACTGCACAGCAGCTATACCCAGCATAAGCAGCATTCCTCTTCATGTAACACTGAGGTAATACTGTAGGTAGGAGGGATATACAGGGGAGGGACAATCCATTACCGGACTATACCCAGCATAAGCAGCATTCCTCTTCATGTAACACTGAGGTAATACTGTAGGTAGGAGGGATATACAGGGGAGGGACAATCCATTACCGGACTGCACAGCAGCTATACCCAGCATAAGCAGCATTCATCTTCATGTAACACTGAGGTAATACTGTAGGTAGGAGGGATATACAGGGGAGGGACAATCCATTACCGGACTGCACAGCAGCTATACCCAGCATAAGCAGCATTCCTCTTCATGTAACATTGAGGTAATACTGTAGGTAGGAGGGATATACAGGGGAGGGACAATCCATTACCGAACTGCACAGCAGCTATACCCAGCATAAGCAGCATTCCTCTTCATGTAACACTGAGGTAATACTGTAGGTAGGAGGGATATACAGGGGAGGGGCAATCCATTACCGGACTGCACAGCAGCTATACCCAGCATAAGCAGTATTCCTCTTCATGTAACACTGAGGTAATACTGTAGGTAGGAGGGATATACAGGGGAGGGACAATCCATTACCGGACTGCACAGCAGCTATACCCAGCATAAGCAGTATTCCTCTTCATGTAACACTGAGGTAATACTGTAGGTAGGAGGGATATACAGGGGAGGGACAATCCATTACCGGACTGCACAGCAGCTATACCCAGCATAAGCAGTATTCCTCTTCATGTAACACTGAGGTAATACTGTAGGTAGGAGGGATATACAGGGGAGGGACAATCCATTACCGGACTGCACAGCAGCTATACCCAGCATAAGCAGTATTCCTCTTCATGTAACACTGAGGTAATACTGTAGGTAGGAGGGATATACAGGGGAGGGACAATCCATTACCGGACTGCACAGCAGCTATACCCAGCATAAGCAGTATTCCCCAGATAGGATGTAGAGAAGAGATCATTATAATGATTTCCTTATAACGGTATTTCTTACCTGAATTTGCCTCAATATAGATCGGCTCTGCCCCAGTCTCCACTGCCATGGCTGCCAAATCCCGGTAATACCATATATTCTTCTGGATATCATTTTCAGGGGCAAATCGTTTGCGAGTCTCTGGGAGTCTTACAATACCAACCAAATCAATGTCGCCTTCAATCTATAAAATACAGATAAGAGAAGATAAGAGACACAGCTTCCCTGATTGGCGTCATTTTCATACTCCACATTATGCGGATTGCAATGACCCAAATTCTGCCTGGTATACGCTGTCACCTCTGTGGATGCTCTAACCTACTGTCTATGTTTGCATCAAATCTTCTTTCCCGTGACTATAAAAACAGAACCTGTTCACGACAGTCTACAGATACTATACAATGTACTCGTCTCTTTATTGTGCACGAAAATCAATGAAAAGGCATCCAAAGTGAATGGAAGAAGAGAAATCCTCCTTTTCCTTAGTTTACAATGAAATAAAGTTTACAGCAGATATAAAAGATGTTAGGTCATTATCTGGGGAAGTCGTAAACAAGAGATCACTTGGCTCAGAAAGTAATGGAGAGAGGTCATAACAAGACGTCACTTGGCTCAGAAAGTAATGGCGGGAGGTCGTAACAAGAGGTCACTTGGCTCAGAAAGTAACGACGGGAGGTCGTAACAAGAGGTCACTTGGCTCAGAAAGTAATGGCGGGAGGTCGTAACAAGAGGTCACTTGGCTCAGAAAGTAATGGCGGGAGGTCGTAACAAGACGTCACTTGGCTCAGAAAGTAATGGCGGAAGTCGTAACAAGACGTCACTTGGCTCAGAAAGTAATGGCGGGAGGTCGTAACAAGAGGTCACTTGGCTCAGAAAGTAATGGCGGGAGGTCGTAATAAGAGGTCACTTGGCTCAAAAAGTAATGGCGGGAGGTCGTAACAAGACGTCACTTGGCTCAGAAAGTAATGGCGGGAGGTCGTAACAAGAGGTCACTTGGCTCAGAAAGTAATGGCGGGAGGTCGTAACAAGAGGTCACTTGGCTCAGAAAGTAATGGCGGGAGGTCGTAACAAGAGGTCACTTGGCTCAGAAAGTAAAGGCGGGAGGTCGTAACAAAAGGTCACTTGGCTCAGAAAGTAATGGCGGGAGGTCGTAACAAGACATCACTTGGCTCAGAAAGTAATGGCGGGAGGTCGTAACATGAGGTCACTTGGCTCAGAAAGTAATGGCGGGAGGTCATAAGAGGTCACTTGGCTCAAAGTAATGGCAGAGGTCGTAACAAGAGGTCACTTGGCTCAGAAAGTAATGGCGGGAGGTCGTAACAAGAGGTCACTTGGCTCAGAAAGTAATGGCGGGAGGTCATAAGAGGTCACTTGGCTCAGAAAGTAATGGCAGAGGTCGTAACAAGACGTCACTTGGCTCAGAAAGTAATGTCGGGAGGTCGTAACAAGAGGTCACTTGGCTCAGAAAGTAATGGCGGGAGGTCGTAATAAGAGGTCACTTGGCTCAGAAAGTAATGGCGGGAGGTCGTAACAAGACGTCACTTGGCTCAGAAAGTAATGGCGGGAGGTCGTAACAAGAGGTCACTTGGCTCAGAAAGTAATGGCGGGAGGTCGTAACAAGAGGTCACTTGGCTCAGAAAGTAAAGGCGGGAGGTCGTAACAAAAGGTCACTTGGCTCAGAAAGTAATGGCGGGAGGTCGTAACAAGACATCACTTGGCTCAGAAAGTAATGGCGGGAGGTCGTAACAAGAGGTCACTTGGCTCAGAAAGTAATGGCGAGAGGTCTTGGTTTGTTGATTTTATAGATATACTATGACGCAGCTCAGTTGAATAATATTATTTCTTGCTATTTCACACTGGTATTAAACGGCAGGTCTGCCCTGAAAACGCAATGCTTCTAGATGGTCAGAACGACCATTGTTTGTTGACATCTAAGGAACTGCAGGTCGGCCTTGCCATACTACGTTCATAAAATTCTATTTAGAAACAGAAGTGCTGCGCTCATTTCTTCTCTGTGGGTAATGCTGAGGCCCAATGAAAATGGCCGCAATGTAATGAATATCAGTATAGAGGTAGAACAGTATAAATGTGTCAGCTGTAAAGCAAAAAATGGTTCTTGTAATCTGTAAATGAACAGTTCACCAGAAACCAACTTGATCAGGTCAGTTTTTACCTGTCTACAAATGAAATAAGATTTTACTCACCGGTAAATCTATTTCTCGTAGTCCGTAATGGATGCTGGGACTCCGTAAGGACCATGGGGAATAGCGGCTCCGCAGGAGACTGGGCACAACTAAAGAAAGCTTTAGGACTACCTGGTGTGCACTGGCTCCTCCCACTATGACCCTCCTCCAGACCTCAGTAAGGATACTGTGCCCGGAAGAGCTGACACAATAAGGAAGGATTTTGAATCCCGGGTAAGACTCATACCAGCCACACCAATCACACCGTATAACTCGTGATACTATACCCAGTTAACAGTATGAAATATAATTGAGCCTCTCAACAGATGGCTCAACAATAACCCTTTAGTTAGGCAATAACTATATATAAGTATTGCAGACAATCCGCACTTGGGATGGGCGCCCAGCATCCACTACGGACTACGAGAAATAGATTTACCGGTGAGTAAAATCTTATTTTCTCTGACGTCCTAAGTGGATGCTGGGACTCCGTAAGGACCATGGGGATTATACCAAAGCTCCCAAACGGGCGGGAGAGTGCGGATGACTCTACAGCACCGAATGAGCAAACTCTAGGTCCTCCTCAGCCAGGGTATCAAACTTGTAGACTCTTGCAAAAGTGTTTGAACCCGACCAAGTAACAGCTCGGCAAAATTGTAAAGCCGAGACCCCTCGGGCAGCCGCCCAAGAAGAGCCCCTTTCCTCGTGGAATGGGCTTTTACAGATTTAGGGTGCGGCAGTCCAGCCGCAGAATGTGCAAGTTGAATCGTGCTACAGATCCAGCGAGCAATAGTCTGCTTAGAAGCAGGAGCACCCAGCTTGTTGGGTGCATATAGGATAAATAGCGAGTCAGTTTTCCTACGTCCAGTAACTTGGAATCCTCCAAGTCCCAAGTAGCCGCAGGCACCACAATAGGGTTGGTTCACATGAAACACTGATACCACCTTAGGAAGGAATTGGGAACGAGTCCTCAATTCCGCCCTATCCATATAAAAAAATCAGATAAGGGCTTTTGCATGATAAAGCCGCCAATTCTGATACACGCCTGGCCGACGCCAAGGCCAACAGCATGACCACTTTCCACGTGAGGTATTTTAGCTCCACGGACTTAAATGGCTCAACCCAATGCGACTTCAGGAAATCCTACACCACGTTGAGATCTATGACTATGCAGCACTCCCTTAACAAAAGTCTGAACTTCAGGCAGTGAAGCCAGTTCTATTTTGGAAGAAAAGCGATAAGAGCCGAAATCTGGACCTTAATGGAACCCAATTTTAGGCCCATAGTCACCCCTGACTGTAGGAAGTGCATAAATCGACCTAGCTGAAATTCCTTCGTTGGGACCTTCCTGGCCTCACAGCACGCAACATATTTCCGCCATATGCGGTGATAATGGTTTGCGCTCACTTCTTTCCTAGCTTTAATTAGCGTAGGGATAACTTCCTCCGGAATGCCCTTTTCCTTCAGGATCCGGCGTTCAACCGCCATGCCGTCAAACGCAGCCGCGGTACGTCTTGGAACAGACAGGCCCCCTGCTGCAGCAGGTCCTGTCTGAGCGGCAGAGGCCATGGGTCCTCTGAGATCATTTCTTGGAGTTCTGGGTACCAAGTTCTTCTTGGCCAATCCGGAACAATGAGTATAGTTCTTACTCCTCGCCTTCTTATTATTCTCATTACCCTGGGTATGAGAGGCAGAGAAGGGAACACATACACCGACTGGTACACCCACGGTGTTACCAGAGCGTCCACAGCTATTGCCTGAGGGTCCCTTGACCTGGCGCAATATCTTTTTAGCTTTTTGTTGAGGCGGGACGCCATCATGTCCACCTTTGGCCTTTCCCAACGGTGTACAATCATTTGGAAGACTTCTGGATGAAGTCCCCACTCTCCCGGGTGGAGGTCGTGTCTGCTGAGAAAGTCTGCTTCCCAGTTGTCCACTCCGGGAATGAACACTGCTGACAGTGCTAACACATGATTTTCCGCCCATCGGAGAATCCTTGTGGCTTCTGCCATCGCCATCCTGCTTCTTGTGCCGCCCTGTCGGTTTACATGAGCGACCGCCGTGGTGTTGTCTGACTGGATCAGCACCGGCCGGTGTTGAAGCAGGGGTCTAGCCTGACTTAAGGCATTGTAAATGGCCCTTAGTTCCAGAATATTTATGTGTAGGGAAGTCTCCTGACTTGTCCATAGTCCTTGGAAGTTTCTTTCCTGTGTGACTGCCCCCCAGCCTCGAAGGCTGGCATCCGTGGTAACCAGGACCCAGTCCTGTATGCCGAATCTGCGGCCCTCTAGAAGATGAGCACTCTGCAGCCACCACAACAGCGACACCCTGGCCCTTGGAGACAGGGTTATCCGCCGATGCATCTGAAGATGCGACCCGGACCACTTGTCCAACAGATCCCACTGGAAGATCCTTGCATGGAACCTGCCGAATGGAATTTCTTCGTAAGAAGCTACCACCTTTCCCAGGGCTCGCGTGCATTGATGCACCGACACCTGTATTTGTATTAGGAGGTCTCTGTCTAGAGACGACAACTCCTTGGACTTCTCCTCCGGGAGAAACCCTTTTTTCTTGTTCTGTGTCCAGAACCATACCCAGGAACAGTAGACGCGTCGTAGGAACCAGCTGCGACTTTGGAATATTCAGAATCCAGCCGTGCTGTTGTAGCACTTCCCGAGATAGTGCTACTCCGACGAACAACTGCTCCCTGGACCTCGCCTTTATAAGGAGATCGTCCAAGTACGGGATAATTATTTCGGCCATTACCTTGGTAAATACCCTCGGTGCCGGGGACAGACCAACGGCAACGTCTGGAATTGGTAATGACAAACCTGTACCACAATTTTGAGGTACTCCTGGTGAGGAGGGTAAATAGGGACATGCAGGTAAGCATCCTTGATGTCCAGTGATACCATGAAATTCTCCAGGCTTGCAATAATCGCCCTGAGCGATTCCATTTTGAACTTGAACCTTCGTATATAAGTGTTCAAGGATTTCAATTTTAGAATGGGTCTCACCAAACCGTCTGGTTTCGGTACCACAAACATTTTGGAATAGTAACCCCGGCCTTGTTGAAGGAGGGGTACCTTGATTTCACCTGCTGGAAGTACAGCTTGTGAATTGCCGCCAATACTACCTCCCTTTCTCCGAGGGCAGCAGGCAAGGCTGATGTGAGGTAACGGCGAGGGGGAGTCGCCTCGAACTCCAGCTTGTATCCCTGTGATACTACTTGCAGAGCCTAGGGATCCACCTGTGGGCAAACCCACTGGTCCCTGAAGTTCCCGAGACGCACCCCCACCGCACCTGTCTCCACCTGTGGAGCCCCAGCGTCATGCGGTGGACTCAGAGGAAGCGGGGGAAGATTTTTGATCCTGGGAACTGGCTGTCTGGTGCAGCTTTTTCCTTCTTCCCTTGTCTCTGTGCAGAAAGGAAGCGCCTTTGACCCGCTTGCTTTTCTGAAGCCGAAAGGACTGTACCTGAAAATACGGTGCTTTCTTAGGCTGTGAGGAAACCTGAGGTAAAAATTTTTCTTCCCAGCTGTTGCTGTGGATACGAGGTCCCAGAGACCATCCCCAAATAATTCCTCACCCTTATAAGGCAGAATCTCCATGTGCCTTTTAAAGTCAGCATCACCTGTCCACTGCCGGGTCTCTAATACCCTCCTGGCAGAATGGACATTGCCTTAATTCTGGATGCCAGCCGGCAAATATCCCTCTGT
Source organism: Pseudophryne corroboree (assembly GCF_028390025.1). Classification (NCBI taxonomy): domain Eukaryota; kingdom Metazoa; phylum Chordata; class Amphibia; order Anura; family Myobatrachidae; genus Pseudophryne; species Pseudophryne corroboree. The sequence goes on from NC_086451.1 coordinate 492,667,011, forward strand.
GCATCCCTCATATATAAGACGACTTCTTTAATATGCTCTATGTTAGCAAAATATTATCTCTGTCTAGGGTATTAAAATTGACAGGGTGTCAGACCACGCTGCAGCAGCACTATTCATGCTGAGGCAATTGCAGGTCTCAGTATAGTACCTGAGTGTGTATATACAGACTTCAGGATAGCCTCCTGCTTTTTATCAGCAGGCTCCTTCAAAGTGGCCGTATCCTAAGACGGCAGTGCCACCTTTTTTGACAAACGTGTGAGCGCCTTATCCACCCTAGGGGATATCTCCCAACGTGACCTATCCTCTGGCGGGAAAGGGTACGCCATCAGTAACTTTTTAGAAATTACCAGTTTCTTATCGGGGGAACCCACGCTACTTTACACACTTCATTCATTCATCTGATGGGGGAACAAAACACTGGCTGCTTTTTCTCCCCAAACATAAAACCCCTTTTATGTGGTACTCGGGTTCATGTCAGAAATGTGTAACACATTTTTCATTGCCGAGATCATGCAACGGATGTTCCTAGTGGATTGTGTATATGTCTCAATCTCGTCGACACTGGAGTCAGACTCCGTGTCGACATCTGTGTCTGCCATCTGAGGTAACGGGCGTTTTTTGAGCCCCTGATGGCCTTTGAGACGCCTGGGCAGGCGCGGGCTGAGAAGCCGGCTGTCCCACAGCTGTTACGTCATCCAGCCTTTTATGTAAGGAGTTGACATTGTCAGTTAATACCTTCCACCTATCCATCCACTCTGATGTCGGCCACACAGGGGGCGACATCCCATTTATCGGCCTCTGCTCCGCCTCCACGTAACCTTCCTCATCCAACATGTCGACACAGCCGTACCGACACACCGCACACACACAGGGAATGCTCTGACTGAGGACAGGACCCCACAAAGTCCTTTGGGGAGACAGAGAGAGAGTATGCCAGCACACACCAGAGCGCTATATAATGCAGGGATTAACACTATAACTGAGTGATTTTTCCCCCAATAGCTGCTTGTATACACATATTGCGCCTAAATTTAGTGCCCCCCCTCTCTTTTTAACCCTTTGAGCCTGAAAACTACAGGGGAGAGCCTGGGGAGCTGTCTTCCAGCTGCACTGTGAAGAAAAAATGGCGCCAGTGTGCTGAGGGAGATAGCTCCGCCCCTTTTTCGGCTGACTTTTCTCCCGCTTTTTTCAGGAATTCTGGCAGGGGTAATTTATCACATATATAGCCCTGGGACTATATATTGTGATGATTTGCCAGCCAAGGTGTTTATATTGCTGCTCAGGGCGCCCCCCCCCCCAGCGCCCTGCACCCATCAGTGACCGGAGTGTGAGGTGTGCATGAGGAGCAATGGCGCACAGCTGCAGTGCTGTGCGCTACCTTGTTGAAGACCGAGGTCTTCTGCCGCCGATTTTCCGGACCACTTCTTGCTTCTGGCTCTGTAAGGGGGACGGCGGCGCGGCTCCGGGACCGAACGATCGAGGTCGGGTCCTGTGTTCGATCCCTCTGGAGCTAATGGTGTCCAGTAGCCTAAGAAGCCCAAACTACCACCTGTTAGGTAGGTTCGCTTCTTCTCCCCTTAGTCCCTCGCTACAGTGAGTCTGTTGCCAGCAGATCTCACTGTAAAATAAAAAAACTAAAATATACTTTCTTTTCTAGGAGCTCAGGAGAGCCCCTAGTGTGCATCCAGCTCAGCCGGGCACAAGATTCTAACTGAGGTCTGGAGGAGGGTCACAGTGGGAGGAGCCAGTGCACACCAGGTAGTCCTAAAGCTTTCTTTAGTTGTGCCCAGTCTCCTGCGGAGCCGCTATTCCCCATGGTCCTTACGGAGTCCCAGCATCCACTTAGGACGTCAGTGAAAGAATAAATTGACAGTGACTGTGCCATGTTATAAGGCAGAACAATAACAATATACATGCAGAAACTGTACTGTGCAATCTCTAAGACAACTGGGCCCACCCCTGTGTAAATGCCAAATGTCTATAAATGTACCGATACCAATATGTGGAATCAGTGATCCGCAGGGACGTGCAGTCAGGGGAGGTAGGAGGCACTGCCTCCCCTGTCATTATGATTAAAATAATATAAAGAAAATACTTATGACACATATTCCGTGTCATAAGTAATTTCTTTATATTAACCTATCCATTTCCGTGATTAAAAGTAGTTTGGGAGGCACTGATAGCAGTGCCTCCCGTTTATAATAGAGACAGGTTAAAGCGGGGGGGCGGGGCAAAGTGCTGGGCAGAAAAAGCCCATTGAAACCAGACGGAAAAGCGGCACTTCTGCAAGTGCCTCGTTGACAGGGGAAACCCGCCCCTGTCAGCGAGGCAGATGTAATTGGACAGCGGATCCAGTGCTGGATCCGCTCGTCCAATCACGCGGCGTGGTGAAGCAGAGGCGGCTCCCGGGACCAGCTACTGTAGAGCTGTCACTACAGCAGCGGCAGCCCCGGAGCCAGCGGGACCCGGCGGTTGAGTTGCTGCTACTTCACCGGGAGTGCATCCTCGCACAGGGGAGAGCTGGCGGCTGTGCGCGCTTCCCTCCCGGTCCTCGCTGAGTCGCTGTCCTGTACGGGGTGTGTTACGGCGGGAGAGCCATGCCTGCTCTCAGTGATGACATTCCCTTCCGCCTCAACTGGCCCGGGCCGGACTTCTTGCTGGTCAGTCATTCAATCTATATATTCTGTCTGCCGTTATGTGTAAAAAGTGGACGCTGTCTGCAGTTATGTGTAAAAAGTGGACGCTGTCTGCCGTTATGTGTAAAAAGTGGACGCTGTCTGCCGTTATGTGTAAAAAGTGGACGCTGTCTGCCGTTATGTGTAAAAAGGGGACGCTGTCTGCCGTTATGTGTAAAAAGGGGACGCTGTCTGCCGTTATGTGTAAAAAGGGGACGCTGTCTGCCGTTATGTGTAAAAAGGGGACGCTGTCTGCCGTTATGTCTAAAAAGGGGACGCTGTCTGCCGTACTGTGTAAAAAGGGCTCGCTGTCTGCCGTTATGTGTAAAAAGGGGACGCTGTCTGCCGTTATGTGTAAAAAGGGGACGCTGTCTGCCGTTATGTGTAAAAAGGGGACGCTGTCTGCCGTTATGTGTAAAAAGGGGACGCTGTCTGCCGTACTGTGTAAAAAGGGGACGCTGTCTGCCGTACTGTGTAAAAAGGGCTCGCTGTCTGCCGTTATGTGTAAAAAGGGGACGCTGTCTGCCGTTATGTGTAAAAAGGGGACGCTGTCTGCCGTTATGTGTAAAAAGGGGACGCTGTCTGCCGTTATGTGTAAAAAGGGGACGCTGTCTGCCGTTATATGTAAAAAGGGGACGCTGTCTGCCGTTATGTGTAAAAAGTGGACGCTGTCTGCCGTACTGTGTAAAAAGGGGACGCTGTCTGCCGTTATGTGTAAAAAGGGCTCGCTGTCCGCCGTTATGTGTAAAAAGGGGACGCTGTCCGCCGTTATGTGTAAAAAGTGGACGCTGTCTGCCGTTATGTGTAAAAAGGGGACGCTGTCTGCCGTTATGTGTAAAAAGGGGACGCTGTCTGCCGTACTGTGTAAAAAGGGGACGCTGTCTGCCGTTATGTGTAAAAAGGGGACGCTGTCTGCCGTTATGTGTAAAAAGGGGACGCTGTCTGCCGTACTGTGTAAAAAGGGGACGCTGTCTGCCGTACTGTATAAAAAGGGGAATCTGTCCGCCGTAAGCTTTAAAAGGGGCTCTACCTGGTGTAGTGGTGCTACAGTGCGGCGCAATTTGAATAATGGAGACTACTGTGCACCGTTATATGAATTGGTATTATTTTGTGGCCACACCCCTTCCCCACGAAGCCACGCCCCTATATTTTTTGCGCGCGCCTGCGGCGCGCACTGCCCCTGCTTTACATGGAGGTGGGGGGGGGGCTCCGATGCCGTTTCTTGCACACAGCACTGAAATGTCTAGTTACGGCACTGTTGCTAGGTATCAATTTCTCTGGCCCTGAGCAGGTCCCCCTCACCAGATCCTCTCCAGGAGTGACATTTTGTCGCACCTGGGCCCACAGCTTGCTAGCTCCGCAACTGGCTGGCGTGATTATTTAGGTGCCAGTGATGCACCGGAGGTGCTGATGGGGTTACTATATATCTTACTGCCTCCCCAGCCAATGACCTCACCGCACGTCACTGGTGATCCGTGATAACTACTGAAAGACTGCAAAGATCCTGTTACCCCGCCAGAGAGGCAAAGGATCACTCACCTCTAATTTATCAGAATACCTGGACACTTTTTTACAACCTTGCGTACATAAACATTAATCATATCTCAGAGATACTATACACATCTTCAACCCTTTACAAGACATCACATGGGACGACAGTTTATGGGTGGTCACTACAGACATGGCATCACTATATTCAGATACAGACATGACCAGGGCATTAACAACATCAGTTACCATCTTGAAAAGGACGTAGACATAACATCAACACAACAACGCAGTTTAATTATTGACAGTATCGCATTCATATTAAAACACAACTACGGCTGGTTCGAGGACACCCATCTACAAACCACCAGTACAGCCATGGGCACAAGATTTGCTCCAAGCTATGCCAACTTGTTCATGAGTTGGTGAGAGTATCACCACATATGGTATAACAAACATCTTGTGGCAAATCTCGTGCTCTGGAACAGACATTTTCCGTGTGTGGTGGAGAGATTGAACTTGAAATCTGGGCGTTTAAATGGAGAATGAGGTTCAATATAGAAAAATGCAATGTTATGCATTTCGGGACTAAAAACAAACTTACATCCTACATATTAGACAGGGAAAGTCTAGGGGTAACTGTAATGGATAAGGATTTGGGGGTATTCATTGATAATAGGCTTAATAACCGTATACAATGTCAAAGCGCAGTAAAGAAGGCTAGTAAGGTGCTAGCGTGCATAAAACGGGGAATTGAGACAAGGGACGAGGATGTAATCCTGCCGCAGTATAAAGCATTGGTACGTCCGCACCTGGAATATTGTCTTCAGTTTTGGGCACCACTGTATAAAAAAAGATATTGGCGAACTCGAAAGGGTTCAAAGGCGAGCTACTAAATTGATTAAAGGGCTAGAGGGACTGGATTACTAGGTTGAATATGTATATACTGGAAAGAGGCGTCTAAGAGGAGACATTATTAATGTCTTCAAATATGTAAAGGGGCATCACAAAGAGTTACCAGAGGAATTATTTATTAAAAGAACTCTGTTTAGGACACGTGGGCACTCGCTGCGGCTGGAGGATAGAAAATTCCGTACACAACGGAGGAAAGGGTTCTTCACTGTTAGGGTAATAAGGATTTTGAATTCACTGCCAGGGAAGGTGGTAATGGCGGACTCTGTAAATAATTTAAAAAAGGAATGGATGAATTTCTGATTGAAAAGGATATCCAAGGTTATAACATTTAAAATATTGACGTAGATAATCCGGGTGTAACATGATTTATAGTTAACTAGTCATAAAACATTCTTCAGCAGGTACAGTGTAATCACCTAAACTTAATACAGAATACAGGTTGACCACGATGAGCATTTTGCCTCTTTTCAACCTCAATTACTGTGTTAATATATTAGAGATGAGAAAACACTTCAAGACTTCTTGAAATACATAAAGACGAAAGACAACAACCTCGACTTCACCATCAAGTATAGCAAGGAAAGTGATGAGTTCCTTGACCTCAACATATTTAGAGACAATGGCTGTATACATAACAATACTTTCTGCAAAACAATTGATGTCAATAGATTTATTCTGTCCACTATCTGGCATCACCAAAGCTGGCTTAAGACAATACCCGAAGGTCAATTCATCAGACTAAAGGTGGGTACACACTAGTAGATTTATCTGCAGATCAACTGATCTGCAGATATATCTATGGACGGATCGGGCAGTGTGCTGTGCATACACACTGCCCGATCCGTCGGGGACTGACGTCATGAACTGGCACGCCCGCCCAGTTCAGCTGTCAATCACCGCCGGCCGCCGCAGCATGTGTACGGGCGGTCGGCCGACCGCCCCGTACACACACAGCGACGCGCCAATATATCGGTAGATATATTGGGCATCGGCTGTGCTGCGCGGCCGACGCGATACGTCTGTGAACGACGTAGTTCACAGACGTATCGGCTGTACACACTGGCTGACGGTCCCGCGATATATCGGCCGTTCAAGAGAACGGCCGATATATCGACCAGTATGTACGGGCCTTAAGACGGAATTCCTCCAAGTTATAAGACTACAACACACAAGGGCGAGAGATGACAGCACAATTCATGGAGAAAAAAGTATGAAGCCAACCTGGTTGAACAAGCATTTAGGCAAGTAGAAACATTTAATAGGACTGACCTACTCAAGCACACAAATAAGGAAGAGAAAGGGCATGAAAGGTAGGTTCTCTTCATTACATATTACTCGAAACAGGCCATTGCAATACAACACATTTGGAGAAAACACTGGCCCCTACTTATGGAAGAGGAGACATTATCAGAACATTTGCCCACATAACCAAAAATAGTATTCAGACAGACCCCAGACCTGAGGAGTAGATTAGTACACAAAAACAACCCTCCTAAACTACTTACTCAGATCACCATCGATAATACTATATCTAAAAGCGGATTCCACCTTTGCGGTACATGCACAGACAAGAGTTAAAAGATAAAAACTGGATTTTTGCCTCTCTTAAACCCATTTTTATTAAGCCATGATGGACGCTGGGACCATAGGTAGAGTCAGGCCTTAGGGATGGACACCATGGAGTGAACTTCTTTGAGTGCAGTGGGAGAGGCGCCTTGTTCCCTAATAGCCTGCCTCAGGCCAGTCAGTTTTACTTTACAAGGAGGAGCAACAGGAAAGGAGAAACAGAATAGAAGACCCGCACCCACACAGAAAACAGATATTTATACCGAACTACCAACTACCAGCAGAGAGGAGCAGAAGGGTGGACGCCCAGTGTCCACCATGGCTTCAGAAAAACAGATTTAACAGGTAAGACAAAAATACTGTTGTTTTTTTTCTTCTTGTGACGTCCCAAAGCGGTCTCCTTACGGACAAAGATTCAGTTTTGTGAAAAGGCTTGGTGCGCCGCACATAGGTGCGCAAAGCTGGGACTACACCAAGAGTGGACATAGCGGCACTATCTTTAGGAGATCCTGTAGGAGAACAAGATGGAACAACAATCTCCTGATTAATGTGAAAACTGCAGACTACCTTAGGAAGGTAGTCACGGCGGGTGCAAAGTACTGCGTGATCCGGGTGGAATACCAGGAAAGGAGATCTGTGGGACAAGGCTCTCAAGTGAAAAACCTGGCACACCGAGGCAATAGCCAACAGAAAAATTGTATTCTACGTGAGCCAGTGGAGGTCAATCACGTCTAAGGGTTCAAATGAGGTCTTTTGCAGAACATAAGACAAATCCCAAGTATGAACAGGTGGAACAAATGGGTATTAAATATTGAGTACCCCCTGTAAGAAGGTCTGAACTGCTGAAGATCGAGCCACCCTGTGTTGGAACAACATCGAGAGGGTCGATACCTGGACTTTTGAGAGAAGCCAGACGGAAGCCAGAGTCTATGCCCCAACTGAAGGAAGGCTAATATCCTTGATAGACTATATTGGAGGTGGTTCTAGGCAACGTGCAGACCAACACCGGAAGTGCACCATACACGATGATAGATTCTGACGGTGGAAGGTTTCCTGGCCGGGATCATGGTGTTTATAACCTGGTCCAAGAAACCTCTTGCATTCAAGATCGACCCCTCAATAGCCAAGCCGTCAATGTCAGAAGTGGAAACTCCAAGTGCAGACATGGTTCCTGGGACAGCAGGTCTGGTCATAGAGGAAGTCTCCACGGACGAGTGACTGACAGACCGAGTAGATCCACATACTAAGCCTGCTTCGGCCAGTCTGGAGCGATCAGAATGGCTGTCTCTGGTTCATGCTCTGTAGTGAGGAAGCTTGCAGTTGTGGCGTAAGGCAAACAGATTGTTCTGTGGCTGACCCCATCGATTTACCAACAGCTGTAAGATTTTGGGATGGAGGGACCACTCGCCTGAATGCACATCCTGTCAGCTAAGGAAGTAGGCTTCCCAATTTAGAGGTCCCGGAACGTAGATCACGGACAGAGCCAGAAGGAACCTCTCCGTACACTTCAGAATATGGCTCACCTCCTTCATGGCTGTGCGGCTGCCAGTGCGGCCTTGATGATTTATATAGAAAATAAATTTAAACAGGGCTAACAAAGCCCTGCTCCATAAAAATGTGCCCTTTCCTGAGACACCAAGAAAAAACTGACTGGCCTGAGGCAGGCTGGGTATGGGGGGGGGGGGGGGGGGGGGGGGGGGAGGAGCCTCTCCCAATGCAATCAAACAAGTTATCTCTCTGGTACCCAGCCCTAAGGCCTGGCTATACCTATGGTCCTAGTGGACAGCATTAGTTAAAAGAAAAAGATAGACTAACATGTAGTAGCAAAGGGGTTAATTAACTCCTTCAATGCGCATGTAATAAGCAGAATGTGGGTAATGGAAATTGTGGGTAAGAGAACACATACTAAATATTTAGAGGGTATGAAAACCACAACCTGTCCAGACATGATAGTGACCCGAGATCGCTACATTTTATGGGAATACACAAGGTACAGAATAACTGGAGGGGAGGTGACATCACCCAACACCGGGAACCCGACCGGCACAATCTTGACATATTCTCCCTCTGTGGGTGTCCACGACACCCATAGAGGGAGAATAAATGAGTGCGCTGAGCGTAGCGATGCACCGTGCCCGCAAGGGGCTGCGTTGCGCTCGCCCCCTGTCGAGATTGTGCCAGTCGGGATCCCGGTGTCGGTATTCCGACCGCCGGGATCACGTCTGTCGGGATTTCGTACTGATCCCCACCCACAAAATAAAGATAGAAATTAGGTGAATGTATTATTATTATTACATTTTATTATTATTATTACATTTTATTATTATCATTATTATTATTACATTTTATTATTATTATTATATTTTATTATTATTATTACATTTTATTATTATTATTATTATTTATTTATAAGGCGCCACATGTGTTTTGCAGCGTCGTACAAAGGACAGTACAGGGAGACAGTAAATAACAGCAATAGAGTACAGGTAACAGAGCATCACACGTTCTCATACATAATACAGATAAGATGTAAGTAGCGAGGGAGTGATCATTGTACTACTAGGGGCTGGCGGCCATAGATGGAGATGAGCCTTTACCAGCAGGATAAAGATGGTCGTTGAGTAGAGGAGAGCTGCGAGTGAACTGTGTCGAGACGAGGGCTTAGATAACAAGAGGAAAGAGGGCCCTGCTCTGAAGAGCTAACAATCTAGTGGGGATGAACTACAGACCCTGACACCACAAGGGCTAAACCTAGATAAATCAAATCCATCATCTACAAGAGATAAAACTGAGTAGTGCCATCCTTTATCCCCTGAAAGCACGTGGTACAGTCACTAATACAATCACTCATATAACACCATCAATCTAGGATTTTCAGATGCATTTTTTTATCATTACCCCATATCTTCATTATTCTTGAACTACTTAATTTATTCAGTTGTTTTAGTCTATTTCATTCTAGACTGAATAAAAATCTGGAACACTGTTCTGATAACCACGCCATTAACGAACATCGTACATATGACTGACAGACCAAAGAGGACCACTGCAATAACTGACAGACACAAAGACAAATCAGGATTGTTTATTATTGATCAATCACGAACCAGACACCCAGCATTTGCCTAATGCACAGGTTCTCAAACTCGGTCCTCAGGACCCCACACAGCGCATGTTTTGCAGGTCTCCTCACAGAATCGCAAGTGAAATAATTTGCTCCACCTGCGGACCTTTTAAAATGGGTCAGTGAGTAATTAATACACCTGTGCACCTGCTGGGTTACCTGCAAAACATGCACTGTGTGGGGTCCTGAGGACAGAGTTTGAGAACGTGTGGCCTAATGGATCAACCCACTCTCATTAAAGAACATATAGAGGCAAGCCATTCAAACATAAACACACCGGGCAAAATATGTAATGTGGAATAAGTTCACTGATGTGGGACGTGAACATGAGTGTAGATGGTGACACAAACTATTGGCTGATCATTGAGAATGTCTAAGGTATTGATTCAGTGCAAATTTGTTGAGATATTATTTCTTTTTCAGGTGTCATACACGTGACGTGACGCATAAGGGAGCCACTGTTTTTAGCCGAGGGCATGGCCATAGCCTGGAGGGGGTGGCTGTGTTGGTGTGCCCTCATAGACAGTGAGCAGTATCCATCTACAGTGGAAGAAGCATGACACCAAGAATCTCAGCAGCAGAACAGTGGGCGAAAGTCGATCATTACAACCAGGAACTGCAGGCATATAGGGTGCCTAGCAACCACCAATCTGTTCCAAAGTATCAGGAACTGCTACAACAGAACAATGCCTGACCCAGCCAAACAGTCCCAAAGTCTCAGACCTGACAAATTGGAGGTCCATGTGAGATGTGGCACGTCAGTCTGGTGTTCAGCAAACCAATGCAAGCCTTACAACCACTGTTCCAACGCTTACATTCTTGGTGTCCATACTTCTTCCAATGTAGATGGATACTACTCACTGCACACCAACAAAAGCAGCCACCTCCACCAGGCCACGGCCATGCTTTCAGCCAAAAACAATGGCTAACTTTGGCCACTCAGTCACATATATGACCCATGGTTCCACCTGAAAAAGAAACAATATCTCAATAAATTTGCATTGTATCAATACCTCAGACATTCACAATGATCATCCAATAGTATGAGTGTCACCCTCTACACGCATGTTCTTGTCTGTCACCATCTACACGCATGTTCTTGTCTGTCACCATCTACACGCATGTTCTTGTCTGTCACCATCTACACGCATGTTCTTGTCTGTCACCATCTACACGCATGTTCTTGTCTGTCACCATCTACACGCATGTTCTTGTCTGTCCCCATCTACACGCATGTTCTTGTCTGTCCCCATCTACACGCATGTTCTTGTCTGTCACCATCTACACGCATGTTATTGTCTGTCACCATCTACACGCATGTTCACATCACCAGCCGTTGAACTTATACCACTTGTCTTTCCACATTCCATATTATTCTGTCTGGAAAAGGAACTAGCAGACTGAAACGCACTGGAGAACAGTAAGCATTGCTAATCACACACTGGATGCAGACTGCCAAACACGCGTCTTACAGGGAACCCTCAGTATCTGCGGTCACGTGACAAGCCAACCAGGAGGTGCAGCACATAGACAGCAGACCCTCCAACATGACCCGGCCCACTAGGTACAAAATGCTCTATTTCTGGACTTCCCTCTTAATTTATGATTTCCATCACCTGTGTTGAACTAGATATGATGTACAAGAAAGCTGTTTCTTCACAGGTGATGGCAATAATAAACTAAGAGGGAAGTCCAGAAACAGAGCATTTTGTACCTAGTGGGGCGGGTCATGTTGAAGGGTATGAGACAGTAGATGTCCGGGGACCATCGCTGAAGGAGCATACAGTGGGGAAATGGAGCAAGCGGCAGGAGGAGGAATGGACACCCAGCGGCTGGGTTTTTGGGGCCGGCGCAGAGAATATCCCCTCCCCAGACTGTAGCTTACGCTCAGCAACACCCGGGACACAGGAGACATCTGTACCAAGACAGGTCACTTTGCTCTGGCACCACAAAAGAGGAAAGTTGGTCCGGAGCCACTCACCCTCACCTACCAGCCCCACTTGTATCACTGACCCGAGGAGAGGATAATAAGAAAAAGGTATCAACAGCTGCAACACAGGACCATGGACATTTGCATACAGGCCAGCGGTATTTTATTACCACCATCCCCATTAGTTATCAGGGATTACTGTTTCCACATATTAGTACAGTTATAGACATTGGCATTTAGAGACTGCACTGAAAGTTTCCATCATAGTACGGTACTTTTTATGTGCAAATTATATTTTATTATTAGTTGTGATACAAAAGACCGTGAACAGATCACAACAGAAAACATGGAGTGTGGCGATACAAGATAAACAGTCAATGGCAAATCAAAGGAACAAGTAGATTCCATATAAGAAAAGTGAAGCTAGCACTCTGAGTACCTTAGATTTCGTCTGTGCACAATGTGAGCACAGAATCCGACACCGTTACAAATCTCAACACGTATAGTAGTTTCAAACAGGAAAGAAAAAGAGGAGAGAAAGTAAGAACATAAAGGGAAAGAAGGGAAGAGAAGAGAAAAAGAACATGACGAGCAATCAAAGAGAAAGCAAAAAAGTGAGAAAGAAATAAGCCTCACAGAATTGGAACAATAAAAGATAAAGCACCTGTGTCACGCCAGGATAGGGAAACCTAAATACACTAGAGGTCCAGCTTGTGTAATAGTTCCACCTACCCTTCACCGG